>NW_025954215.1:0-480524 GCF_022376455.1 Epithele typhae | reverse complement strand
GCATAATCTGTGGAAGTGTAGTTGACCAGAGCCTCGGAAATGTTCGAAAAAGTATTAACAATGTCATGAATACCCAAATGACCAAGAGCGAAGGAGTTCCAATAAATAGAAGAGCGTTCATAAGGAAAGGGGGTATCAGTTATGCTGAACGACTGAAGCTGCGTGCTGTCAACAAGGTGAGAAAGAAAATCTACGTGTTCATAAAAGCATGAGGGGAGGACAGCAAAGAGGGCATCAATATTGTCAGGAGATAGGATCAGACCTGCAACAGCAAGGTCCACTGCGTCCTTGTTGTCAAAGTACGCCTTGTAGGGACTAGACGGCTTGCGAGTGGGGTACTAGAAAGAGCCTTTAGAACTTCCACATATATTAGCACTGACTGCACTCACCCAGCTCTCATCCTGCGGAGGCTTTGTCATGCTGTCCAGCATAGACTTCAGCACCCCTAGGGCCTTCGGTTCGACAAACTGCATGCTAGTCAGAATTCACAGGTTCTTCTATCACCGAGGTGCTCACCCAAAAGCGCCTTGGAGGCTTTGAGTCACCAGCAGAAGTAGACGTAGACCTATGCTCTGGCTCTTCATTGGGACTTTGGCTAGTGCCGCCTGATGGCCCTGAGCTGGTATTCGCACACGATGCCTAGTAGCACTGTCAAAGACTGCAAATACATTATAGGAAAGAGAACCTGCCTCTGTATCGCCGTCCATATTGACGTCCTCTTGAAAGCTGTCATCATTCTAGAACAACCTGAGCACACAGCACGTTTATCTGGGTAAAAGCACTTACCTCCATCTCATCATCAGCCATGTCAATCACCTCCTCACTCCCATCAGTAGAGTCTCCGTAAACTCCTTCGTAGTGATCTAGGTACAGGTTGCCAGACTCTTTCTTCAGGGCGATATAGACGAGTGACCCATAGGCTGGGCCTGCATTCCGAACCGTAGCGTCCCGACGAGCTCTAACTCTGTTATAAGCACTATAGCTCCTAGGGCAAACACATAAACTTACTTTTGTACCAAATCGTACGTGACTTGAGAGTTAGAGCCATCGGCCATAGGACGAACAGTGACGCCGTTGTTACGCCCGTTTCTGAACACCTGAAGGAGGCGCCATCCAAGCTCCGTGAGGTTGAACCGGTCATCAATAAAGGCGCTCTGGATCCCAGCACGAATCTCATCCCCAGTGGCATCCACCACCAGAGAGATCTTGCGAATCAAGCCAGCATCATCCATTTCGCCCAGTCTGGATATGGTGTTAGAGCAAGAAAAGGAACCATGATTATTCACTTACTGCTGGCTTGTCGGCCTCTTGCGTGTGCCGTTGTCCACCTCTCTGGTCTCTGGAATGAGATTGATAGTGAACGTGGCCGTCTTTTTGGGCTTCTTATCTTGGCGCTTTGATGTCGGTGCTGACGTTGAGGCCGAGGGGGATGTCTGACGACGCCTCTTTTTGGGTGGAGCATCTCCCAGCTGAGTAGAAGCTTGGTAGGCCTTGAGAGGTGTGTTAAAAACATCTTTGCCAGCTAATTGGTGGGACTCACCTTCCCCGTAGGATCGAATGGAGCAGAAACTCCACTAGGAAGAAATCCATTCCGAGCTCTCTCCTCTCGGAGCTTAGCCTGCTCCTTGAACGACGGAAAACTGAATGGGATGGCAGGCTCTTCTCGACCCTTGCCTTTGGACGATGACGGTGCACTTTCAGGCCCTGGTTGGGAAGGAGCAGGGGCAGCACCAGAGGCAGGAGGTGGAGCAGGGTTATTCAAAGGAGTGTGAGAGGCAGCCTGTGTAGGACTTTAGTAGATGGCCTACACAATAATAACATATGCTCACCTGCTGACCAGACGGAACTTCCAAAGGTCTAAGATGGGCGCCTCCAGGGCACCGGCAGAAAACACACGGGTGGTGAAGATGAG
The DNA here is from genome assembly GCF_022376455.1 of Epithele typhae. Classification (NCBI taxonomy): domain Eukaryota; kingdom Fungi; phylum Basidiomycota; class Agaricomycetes; order Polyporales; family Epitheliaceae; genus Epithele; species Epithele typhae. The sequence continues at coordinate 478,612 of NW_025954215.1, read as the reverse complement.
AGCAAGGGAATGTGATTGGTGTTGTAGGATCAGCACCGTATGTGGGATCCTCGCTATCCTGGTAAAGCCAGCACTTCAAAGGACAACCGCCAGGGTTGACGCCACGACATTCAGCTAGAACATAGGCCGACATAGACTACGTGAACTTATCAGCACCTAGGTTAAGGCTGTGATCAACGAACTTACTGAGCGTGAGGAAAGAACCGCAGGCGTAGCGCCAACTGTGCTGGTATGTTGGTGGGGAGAAAAAAGACGATGAGAAGCCCCCAAGGCGCCTGCTGCATATAAAAACAATGCCACGGATTAAACCGGAGGCAGTCAGCCAATGCGCCAACAAGGAGAAAATATTTCCCACCCGAGAGCCTCCGCTCTGAGACAGTGGGCACAATTCATCACATGCATCCGGAAAAAGTCGGAGGGCTTCAAAAATCCACCCTACAAGATGGGCATTAGTATGAGCGCACTTCCATACATAGCAGTGGCGGCATATACCTGTATCACTTCCCATAGTAAGAAGGTGGCCAGAATATGCACTGTAGAGAGGTGCTGAGACGACCGTCTCGCAAGTGCCTAGCATGCAAAGGGAGGGACGACCGTCCCCCTCCACAGCCAAAAGCACATTGGAAAGAAGTGGCTGAGACACCGTCTCGCCAAAACCAACGACACAGAGGGAGGGACGACCGTCCCCCTCATGTGTGCTGGGTGGATGATAAAAAGTCGAAGGGAGCTCATCTTTGCCTGAGAACCCCCAGGGCCACTCATATCCCACCAAGGTGCACTTTGAGAGTATCTTTGGTTTGAAGACCCTAGTAGAAGAGGAGAGAGGAAAGGCTTGGTTGTCGTCGTGATGAGAGGAGCTGACAGCAAAGGGTTAGCCGCCCACATCACCAATAGTCACTGTCTCCCACGCTTCTACAGGGCGCTTAATGCCCACTCCAACTGCACCAATCACACAAGCGTCGCCGCGCTTCGCGCAGCACCCTTTCACGCACCAATAAAGGAGTACTCGCAAACAGAATAGCTGCATGCACACACGCTGCGGGCGCAACATGGTGAACGTGTCTAAGGGTAGGTTGGAATCTGCGCCGGGTCCACTCGTGTATGCTCGAGGTCGCGCTTGCACACCTCGCAGTCCCCACACCACGTCTCCTGAACTGCGGGTCCTCCGGAATGCCGCCGCCGCACCCCCACACGCATCCATGAGCAGTCGCAGTGGAGGCATGGCGGCGCGCATCGAGGTGACGTGCCGAACACGAGCGTGCCATGCACAACTCTGAACCTGATCACATTGCAGGTACCAAAGTGTTGGATGTTGGGGGCAAGCGCGGTGTCGCAGCACAAAGGCAGGATGTGGTTTAATAAGGCACTAGTAGCCAAGTTATCTACCTGCCCTTCCACTCTTCACGCTTGGCCTTCTCCTTCAACGCCTGCCTGCGAACTGACTCCCTCTGAGACTCTAACGTCGCAGGGGTGGGGAAGCGAGCCATCTGCCGCTTCCAATTATCGCCCGGTGCTCCATCCACCCTCGTGCGCTCCCCCTCGCCCAACATCTGGTTAACACGCCGCCCCTTCGCCTGCACCCACCTCACCAGTCCACCTGACATGTACTGAGTGACAGAGTACCTTATCTCCCCCTCTTGCACCGCGATGTTACCATGCCTGAGAGCTGCAGATGAAAGGAACACTGTACAGCCAGGGGGGAATCTGATGTAGATGCGGAGGGTGGGGAAGTAAAGGTGTCCCCCAAGGTCAGGGTTATAGTGGCCCCACGCCGTAACCGCACACGGACAGCCTGGATAGTTCAGGCTGTCCAGATGGGGAAGCGTGACTGTCTGTGGGCCCATGTTGGCCGTCATGCTGCTGTAGACTGTGCGGCCAGGAAAGTTGAATTTGACGTGAGGTCGTCGCTGGCGAAGACGTGCCATGGTGTGGCGAGCTCGAAGCCAGATCCTGGGATATGCATAACAGAGCAACGCTACATTGTCATTGTCAGACATTGTGCACTACACGTCCTAAGTACTCACTGCTTTGCCACCCTGCCACATTGCCCAATATTCTGTTCCCCAAGAGGCGTTCCTCTAGATCTTCTGCTCGCTTGGTCTTCTTTACCCATCGAGCTGGTTCCTGTCATCTAGTCAGCAATGTTGCTTCCTCAAAGGCTGTATCAGCACTCACCATTGAACCCATCCCCATAGAAACCCCAGTATCCACCGCCACATACGCTCCTCGTCTCGTGTCAGGGACGTCCTCCTCGTACTCCTCGGCCAAGAGCTGAAAGTCCCCGCCCAGCTCCCCTAGGTCCTTGTGCCAGCCATCAGCATCTGCGGGTCCTGGGCAGAGTGTTACAATGGCCCTCTCGTGCCGATCAAGTATGCGGTGTGTTCGCCTAGCCAGGAGTCAGCCCCGCTGAGCGTGTGTCAAACATCAAGAACTTACACGCCGTCCCATTTGATCTCCGTGAAGTTCTTCTTGGCGTACTCGAGGTTGCACACCTCCTCCACATCAACAGGCCTGTTCTTTGTCTCGTACGCGTACTTGTTGACGCCGTACTGGTGCATCGACACATCTGGGAGGACGGTCTCATCTGCCCCCAAGTGCCGCCGGGTGTACGCCATCTTCTCTGGGATGTCGGGGAGAAGATTCCCCTGGGAGGTGCGCTGTTCCGCCTTTTCAGCCGCTTGAAGACGCCGCTTCTTCTTGAGCTTCTCCGCACGCTTGGTGTTGCGGGTGCGTCGTGCCTCCTCGCTGAGCCTGCTTTGCCCCACATCAGGCGCAGATGGAGAGAGGTGCTTCTGCGCTCGTGATGGGCGGTGGATGGCCTGCGGCCGGTCATTGACCAGCATGTCGCGAGGCACCTTCGGGACATCACTCCGTCCCCCAACATCTGTGGAACGCGGTCAGAGCTTCATACAGCGGCTTCTTGGAGTAGGGGGTGCTGAGACAACCGTCTCGCAAGGGCTCTACATGCGCAGGGAGGGACGACCGTCCCCCTCCGCAGTAGGTGGTATGGGATAGTGGGGGCGCAGGGTGAAGGTGGTGACGACTCACCATGTGCATCCACCTGGGGATCTAGTCGAGCTCGCTTGGCTGGGGGCGGGGGCGGGGGGAGGGCGACATGGACGCCTTCATCCTCAGAGGACTCATAGGCATCGTCGTCGTCATCCAGCTCCTCCCCATCTGACGGGACAAAGATATCGTTGTGTTGATATTGTTGCTCTGCACAAGGCGGGGGTCGTCAGGGTCAGCTGGGCCGTTTCTGGGGGGCTGGGCTCACCATCCTCAGAATCGTGCGTGGACAACTCGTCGACCTCGGAGGGTACGCGTCTCCCCGACGCCATTCGGCGGAGAATGCGCCAGTTATTGAAGTCTGCGCGGTGGGCTGCACTGTCGAAGTCGTAGTCGGACACTTGGATATCCTGGGCATCGATCCCGGTGCCCTCTGGTACGCTCCCCTCCTCCTCCCATTGGGCGGTGGGGTGGTACACGCCGAATGCTGCGTATGTGCAGCCCGATCTTGTTCGGCGCTCCTGACGCCACCACAGGGGACATGTTAGCAGGCAGGCCATTTAATGGGCGTGCTCTGCGCGACGTCCCAGTGCCCCCACCGCAGCCCTGCTGCTTCCGTTTGCACCCCGCGCGCATACCTTGGTCTCAAGCATCGAGTCCGTAGGCAGTGCGGCAGGGAAGCTAGGCAGCGACCTCGCATCACGGGCCGGGTCGGGACGTTGGGGGGGCGCCGCGCAGAAAGGTAGGCGACGCACCATTTCCGGGCCCCGCGAGGCCTCTTGTTCCAGGTGAGATGCTTGAGATCAGCGCGGACGACTGAGGAGAAGGAGACGGGAGGGTGTACGCTGTGAGGTGGCGCGCACAGCGCGCGGAAGACGCGCGCTACCCCGCATCCGACCCGAGTTCGGGCGCTCCGTCTCATTCATGCAAACGCGTCTACCTCCAACCTCACAGCTGCTCCGCACCCTCCGTCTCCACCCCCTCCCTCCCCACGACGCGTTGTCCACGAGGCCGCGGCCGTGGTAGATTACTCTACTCACCATGGGTTTCGATCCCCTCCGCCCGCCTCTTATCCTCGCCGTCCTCCTCGCTACCATGGCCGCCCGTCCTCCCGGACCTCCTCTACCTCCACCTGTAACCTCCGCGTCCCATGTTGCACACCTCGATCTCCGCCCCCCTCCGCAACCGCATTGTCCACCTCCGCCCGCGCCGCATCCTTCCTCCTCGCCCACCTCCTCGCCCGGCCTGTGCTCCCGAAACCTACGGCATGCGGAGGACGTCGGCCTGGACGTCCTCCCCCCGGAGATGAGGATATCGGGGCTGCTGTGAGTTATGGCGACCTCTTTTTAGTTCGGTGAGTACGTACGCTCGCCTGCCTCCCCCCCCCTCCACTCTTTTGCATTGTGCGGGGACGTCCATGTCGCCTGCCTCCGCCTCCGCAGCCCTCCTCCTCCGCATCCTCCGCGTCCGCCTCGCTCGTCCGCCTCACCCACCTCCACATGTGTTGCTCATGCGCCGGCTGCTCTCCCAGGTCTCCCTGGCGTCGCCCACGCCGTGCGCACCGCCCTCCACGTCCGTGCCCGCGTCGGGCGCGAGCTCGCTCGTCGTGTCCCGGCACACGTCGGCTCTGCCTCAGCCTCCCCCACGCTCCTCACCTCCCTGCACGCCCTCTCGTCCGCCTCCACCTCGCCATCCTCCGCACCGCCCTCCTTTCGCGCCCACGCCGTTCTCAACCGCCCAAGCCCGACGGCGTTCCCACGTATCCCGGTAAGCACTCCTTCCGTTCCCTTCATCGCGCCCGCTCCTCCTCCCGCTCACACGCCCCGTGCGTGCTCGCGATGCAGTACCCGCCCTAAGGCGCACGCTCAATGTTGCAACCTCCGCGCATCCACTTCCCTCACCACCCTCGTCCTCGCGTGCGCCATCGACTACGGGGCCCGCGCTGCCGCTCTCCTCGTACAGGGCCTCCCCCACGGCTGGCGCTTCGTTCTCGTCGACCGCAACTCGCACATCAACCATATTTAGTCCTCCCCCGGTACGCCGTCCGCCCTGGCCATGAGCACAAGGCCTTCATCCCCTACAACAATGTCTTCATCCCTTCGCGCACCGGCTCCACCCCCGACTCCCTCGCTCCTCCCGCATACACGGACCCCGCACGCACGGTGCTGCTACGCGCATCCGTGATGTCGCTCCAGCGACGCACACCCTCAAGGCCTCACCCTTGACTGTGCGTTCCCGGAGCACGGCGTTTCCGAGGCCGACCGGACCCTCCGCATCGACTACCTCATCTACGCCCTCAGCTCGCACCTCCCCTCGCCCATCAACCTCTGGAACCCCGCCGCGGAGAATTTGGAGAAGGCGGAGGTGCTCGACGTCGCGCGCGGCACGAAGCAGGGCGGGGTCGCATTCCTCAAGCAGTCCCAACGCCGCGTCTCGCGCGCGCCGGTTGGTCGTCGGTGGGGGTGGCCTCGATATCCGTGAGTACTTTTCCTTTCACCCCGCGCACTGTCCCCGCATCTTCCCCTGCCCTCCGCTGCAGCCTTCCCGTCGGTGGACCGTCATGAACGCGCCGCCGTGTGGTTGCTCGATCGCGCGCAGTCTCTGTGTCCTGGCGCCCGCGGCTAGTGGCTTGCCCGGGCCCTGGGCGTTGGCTGCGCATTCGTGCGTACCATGGCACTTGAGACACGGTCGAGGCTGCCGCGATGGCGTTCTGTGTGCTGCAGTGGCTATCGTAGAGGCTGGCTGGAGTCCTGGGCCACTGCTATTTTGTGGGCGCGCGGATGTCATCATGGGATGGGTCATTGTCGTCGGATCTGGCTGGCCCATTCAATGTCTGCGATCTGAGACCTTTATCCCGCATTTCCTGGTGTGCTAATCGCGCCTGATCCCCTCTAGAATTTGCCTCGGACATTGCGGAGATCTATCCGGCTACGAGTGCACCTTGCTGCACTCTCGTCATCGTCTCCTGCCGAGGTTTGACGAGGCGATGCACAGCGAGAGTAAGTGTGATCGTTTCTCATGTACCACGGTTTTGCCAACGAATGAACAATCATCTCTAACCTCTCAGGACTGAACGTTTGCACCATCCTCGGTGACCACCTTGTCCCGCCTCACTCGCCGACATCAAGCACAGCAACGGCGGGCGCGTCGTCCGCACACAGAACGCACGCGAAGTACAGGCCGAGCCGGCGGTAAATGCTCTCGCCGGTATGCTTGACTCCATGCCCGAGCTCATCCCCGCGCGATTGCAGCTGCTCTGCACCGGCCAGACCCCCACCACGCCTCTCCTCCGGACGCCTTCCCAAAATGTGTCGCCGCCGATGGCCCAGACAGGGGCCTCGCACGCGTCCGGCGCACGCGTCCGGCGCACGCTCCAGCTCTCGGAGCCCGTCCACCAGTTTGAACCCCCGACCGCTGTCCCCGACCTCTCCACGACCTCCCTCGCGACGGCCCTCACTACCTCTGCCGGACCCTCGTCGATGGAGCCCTCCCCCGCTGATGTTACCTCAACCGACGCGTCCGAGCCTGCGACCGCTGACAACGCATCGGAGTCCTCGTCACAGGCGGAGGACGCGCAGCTCGAGGACGTCGAGGACGCGGGGACCCGCGTCGCGGCGGCGCACATCTTTGCGATCGGGGACGCGGGGGACGCATGCGGCGCGGTGAACGCGGGGCACAATGCGTCTTTCCAGGGCAAGGTCGCGGCGCGGAACGTCGTCCGGCTGATCATGCGTGCTGAGCGCGAGGAGAGGGCCGAGGCGGATGTTGCGTCGAGGGAAGATGTCGTGTCAGTCGGGCAGGACTGGGAGGTTGAGATGGAGGAGGCCGAAGCGAACGAGGAGAAGACGGAGGAGGAGGACCTCGCGCTGGAGAAGTACACCCCGAGCGCGCCTGCGATTAAGGTGTCCCTCGGTCTGGTGAGTATCTTCTCCTCTCCATTCGCGTTCTTCGTTCGGCACGCAACTCTTCCTCTTCCGGTTCCAACCTCTTACTACTCTTCCCGCGCCCTTCACTTGCGTGCGCCGTGCTGACTATGGGCCGTTCCTCAGACGGAGTCAGTCTACCAAGGTCTACCAGTACCGGGGCGTGATCGGCACACGCGATCAGGAACAGGCCGACCTCGACATCCACACGATGTGGGGCTACTTCGGGTATGAGGTCGAGTGTGGCGACTCGACGCGGATCGCCCGGACGAGGATGTCCCGAGCGCGGTGCCGCGACCGGTGTATACGACGAAGGAGGTCAAGGCGTGAGTTCGTAGTTGCACTTTCCGGGTCGGCAGATGTAGACGTGTTCGGTTAGGGCTTTGGTCCTTTTGTAGCTCGCCCGCGAGTCGCGACCCACGCACCGCGTGCGAGTGGCAGTCGTTCGTGAACAACCAGGCCAAGCTCCAGTCGGCATTCAAGGCTGCCTTCCTCAAGATGTCCCTTATTGGCCACAATGAGCGCGACCTGATCAACTGCTCCGAGGCCATCCAGCTGCCCCCGGCCGCCAAGTCTACTGAGCACTTGGACGCCGGCCTGACTCACGCCAACGTCCAACAGGCGGTGAGTTTCCGCCCTTCCTCTCCATGGTTCAAGCAGCTGGGAACGCGTGCTGATCTTCGCAGTGCCTTTCGACAGTGTGCGACCGTGGCCTTCCCCATGCTCCCGACTGACCCCGGTCCGGCTATTTCTGTCACCCCGGTGTAAGCCTCAGCCAACCGTCGCTCTCGCGCTGCTCAGACACTGACGTGCTATTCCAAGCCCGCTCTCCGCGCACGTCGACATGAACACGGCCATTCAGGCCGCGATCTTCGAGGAGCGCCAGGTGAACACGGCGCGATCGGGGGCGGAGTGGGCGCGCGTGCGCTCATCAAGCGGCAGATCGCGCACCACTCGCTGCGCCTTGGTGCTGAACAACATCCCGTTTACGATCCCGTTCGACGTCCGCGTGGGGATCTTCAGGAGGTTCGTGATCAACGACATGGACAGCAGGGGCCTCACGCAGTGGAGACATAATGGAGTATATTTATCGTCATTAGTTGATGTCTCTAAATGAGTCTAATGAGCTTAATCCCCCGACGGCTAGCGGTCGTTAGCAGGATTAGTGTCGAATAAAAAGGCATAATGATAGCTTTTTAGACATCAGTAGAAACCGATAAATGAACTTGTTCACGCGTTCTGCGCGCACTCGGCACATTGGGGCCCACACAGAGGGGGAGAGTGCACTAATTGACATTGGAAAAGACGTCTACTAAGCAGGAGGAACGTGACAACACAGCAGGCATCTACTATCTCTCGAGATTATGGCACAATGCCACCCCGCGAATGCGCGGGAATGACACGGCTGAAGGCGGCTCGACGGAGGGAGGAGCGACGAACGACGGAGTTACAAGGAAGTGGCAGGCGCACCTTGAGGGACGAGGTGGCCAGTGTGGAGGGAGAGGACACACGTCCAGCGCGGACGATGCCGGCGAGCGCGCCACTATCATCTTGCGAGGCCATGGACAGCCGCCGGGTGGAGCCTTCAGTGCCACCGAAGGTCATGTTCTGTAGACGTGCGTGATCGTCAGCCTGCGAGCTTCGCAGCGAGCGCGAGGGGCGAGTGTGGCCGCCTCTGGGCGGACGATGCCAGCGAGGCGGCATGGAGATGCAGTTCCCGAGGTGCACGGAGAGCCAAAGCGAGAGCCTTGCTCAATCTCCGACGACGCCAGAGCCCGACCATCGCGGCATGACCGCAGCCGATCTCGCTGTTGCCAGCTCATGCACTGCTCCCGTTGCCCCCGCGGTCTTGGTCGCCACGCGGGCCTAGGAAGACGGATGCTTCTAGAGACCTGCCTGGCGTCCATGTTGGGGCACGGACGATGACGGACGATCGGATTCCAGGAGAATCACGGCTAAACCGTGCGCTGCATAAGCTCAGAGCCTGAGCAAATACCTGAGTGACGACTAGAAGACGTGTGACGTCAGACCCCTCTGCTTTCTCGCGCGAGTGTGGGACGACCGTGACTCACGAGTGACTCATTTTCGCCCGAGTACAGCATGACATGGATGCCTTGCGCGCTCGCGAACGTCGCGAGGTCGGCCAGGAACGCTATCGGTCTGCGCAGTGAAGTGAGTGAAGACGGCGCCCCCTGTACGTCTGGACGGCACTCACTGAGAACACAGCATTGAAGAACGCGGAGCCGGCGCCGAGAAGGAACTCCGGGCTGAGCCCGTCATCAACCCGGTAGACCTGCACGTCCGCCACGCGTCAGTGCCACACACCCCGTCGATGGCCTTGGGCACGTACTTCGATTGTTCTACATCTGCAAAGCCCACAAATAAGTCAGCGCGCGCGCATACCAAGCACAGATCTATCGCTCACCCCACAGCATCGAGAAGTTGAGTGCATAGTCAACAACGTCACACCCGTAACACTGCGGCCGGCTCCACAATGGGTCCACGCGCTGTGCCCCTGCCTTCACGTTCGCCCAAACGTCCTTCGGGTGGGTCTCCAGCACAGACTTGAGGAACTTGCGCCGTGAGGTGGGGCGTTTGGATTGTGGTCGATGGGCGTGGGGAAGGGTCCGTCGGTCTGGGGGGGTATGTGAGGTTGATGTTGAGTCCGCGCAGCTAGAACTGTTCGGCGAAGAACTCTTACGCGCCGGGGTCATCCGCACGTGGGGACGGCAGTGGCGGCTTGTCGCGTGGGGAGTGGTGGGTGACGATGATTGGCGGCGGATTCTCTGTCTGGGTGGGCAGCGTCTCTGCAGGGGATTGCGTCTGCTGCTGCTTCGCGTCAGGCGCGGCGAGGTGCGCTCAGTCGGACGGCGGGGGTGTGGAGAGCGTGGACGCCGTGCTCACCCAGTGGTCGACGCGATCCGCGTCCTTCGGGTCCTTCGTGGGTGGGAAGAGCGAGTTTGGCGCGGTGTGTAAGTCCTAGTAGCCACCCCCGCCCTCGGTTGACTAGTTGACTCGTCACCGATCCCGCCGATGCGTGCCGCAAGGCTCGTGACTTTGACGAATGTCGCGTGCACAGGGCTCCAGTCGCCGATACGCCCATCATCGCTCGTGCGCGCGACCGCGTCACCCACGCTTCGGGCCTGCGATACGTTTCCTGCGCTCGGAATCATGCCTCGGGCGGCCACACAGATCTGGAGAGCCTCACTCACCCGCCATCCTCATACTCCGCTGAGGAGTGCAGAACGACGATCACGACTCGTCGGTCGGGCTCTTTTTCCTGCTTGCTCATCGACTTCGTCAGTTCGTCCGGGGCCTTGAATGCGGTGGGCGTGGCATCGTGAGTTTGAGGCCGACCGTGTAGCGCGGCCTGGCGATGCTCAGTTGATATGAAGTCGTTGGTGTACCTGCGGCGCCGCACAACGGGCAAGAGAGAGCTCTGGGGCTCGTTGTCCTCTTCAAGACGTGGATGATCCGGGGCGTGGCTGGTGAGGAGGGCGAGATGAGGGTGAAGTCAAAGGCTGCATGAGATCAGGACGGCCAAGCGGAGCCAGAGGGGAGACAAGGTGGTGGAAGGTCGACGGTGTGCTAGGCCCAAAATTCCGACCTCCCGAGTTGGGATCATCATGGGTATGCAAAACCCGCGCGGGTCACGGGTGGGGGTCGCGCGGGTGAGGGTACGGGTAGTGGTCAGAGCACCCGCGGCACACCCGCAGGTAACCGTGGCCGGCCCGCGGGACCTGCGGCCACGGCCGTGCAAGCGCCCTATGGGAGAATCTCGCGTCGCCTTCGCTCACGCTGCCCTCCGCCTCCTCCACCGTGTCCCTCATCCCGTGGATCTGCCTCGCGTCGCCCACCACCACCTCCGCGTCGTCCACAGGGCCCAGCGACGCATGTCTCCCGCTCCTCCCGTCTCGCCGGCATCCCACAGCTCGCCTCGCCCGTCGTCCGTCCCCGCGGCATCATTGCGCTCGCGCACGCAGCCGTTCTATCGGGTCGCGGTGAGCTCCCGCGACCCCAATTTCTGGTGGGTTTTCCAGGTTTCCTTACCCCTCTGCTTCTCATTCTCTCTGCTCCTCGCATTTCCCCTCCCCCGAGCTGCACAAGCAACCCCGGCTGGCACCCTCCTGCCTCCACCTGGCCCTTAACCTCCGCATCCATGTTGCACAACTCGACCTCCGCCCCCTCCGTCTCCGCGTTGCCCGCCTCCGCCCGCGTCGCGGCCTTGTCGCCCACCTCCGCCTCGGCCACTTTCGCGCGTCGCCCACCTCCTCACCGCCCACCGCCTCGCCCGCGCCCTACGGCATGCGGAGGACGCTGGAGATGAGGATATCGGGGCCGCCACGAATCATGGTCCACGTCGCCCGCATCCGCCTCCGCAGCCCTCCTCCTCCTCCGCGTCCTCCGCGTCCGCCTTGCTCGTTCGCCCTGCCCACCTCCACGTGTATCGCCCATGCGTCGGCCGCTCTCCCAGGTCTCCCTCCGCTCGCCCACGCCCGGCACACCGCCCTCCACGTCCGCGTCGGCGCGGGTCGGGCCACGGCCTCCCACTGTCCGCGTCGACGTCCGCAATCGGGCTCGCTCTCCGCACCCACCTTGACCTGCTCCTCGGACACCCTCACCGCATCCGTGCCCCACCATGTCGCTCGCCTCAGGCAGCTCTCCCTGCATGTCCCGCACGCCCCTGCGCACTCGACGTTCGCCCCCGGCTCCGCCCCGCAGACCCCCATCATGCCATGCGCAGCGGAGACCCGCACGCCTCCTCACCTTCCTCCCCCGCGCTCCTCACGTCCCTGCGTGCGCGCCCGTCGCCCCCATCTACACCGCCCTCCACCTTGTCATCCTCCGCGCCGCCCTCCTTCGCGTCTATGCCGTTCTCGACCCCCCGAGCCCGACGGTGTTCCCGCATACCCTGGCAAGTACTCCTTCCGTTCCCTTTGTTGCGCTCCCTCCTCCCACTCAAACTCCCGTGCGCGCTAGCGATGCAGACCCCGCTCTATGGCGTGCGCTCAAGCTGTGCGTGTGTGCCTCCCTCGCCACCCTCAGGCTCTCCGTCCCGGCTCCCGCCATGTACTACGCCGCCGACACGCCAAGGTCGTCTGCAAGCCTGCGACGCACCCCACGCTCCCGACGCTCGCCATCGTATGCGACTTTCTCCCCTGGATGCGCACCATCACCCCGACGCCGCACGCGCTATTGGCGGCGCCGTACGTGGCTGTCAGCGACGTCCTCTACGCGCTCTACCGCGTGCTGCGCCTCGTGTGTCCGACCCGGGAAGGCAGGGACGAAGGACAAAAAGTGCATTGTACAGTTCCCGGTGAGTCCCCTCTCTTCCCTCTTCCTGTCTCGCCTGACGAGTGTCGCCTCCCACCCACTTGAAACCATCCAGCTCCCCCCTGGCAGTCACCAATTCCTGAAGTTCACAAACCGTGCAGTGCGCATTGTGGACGAACGGTGGAATATGGCGGATAGTCAGACAGTGGGCGATAGCTACTAGTCCCATGTATTTTTACCCCTTCCATTGTGTACTGGAATTCCAACCAAATTCTGGGACAGCAGGGAACCCAAAATATCAGACTGAAGGGGGCGTAAGAGATTCGGAGACATGGTAGCTGGAGCCACAAGCGCCACAAGGGCGAGCAAGCGCGAGAACGCCCAGGGTTTCCAGTCATCCACCACCTCATCATTCCCTATACCACCACTCTCGTCCTCGTCCTCGTCCTCCACCCTCCTGCTGCACTTGACACTGCCTAAGCAACCCCCCTTACAAGTATCCACCGCAGAAGAGTTGGCCTGAAGTAGTTTCCTGAAACAGGTGAGCCCCAAAGTTTTCCTGTTTGCTTAATGCCCCAATGCCCTGCGTTGTTGCTCAAAGCACACCACTACCTGCACGACACCCTGCCCCTCGCTGTCTACGGTGCCCATGCAAGGCGCCAAGATCAGTAAGAGGTGCGTGTCGCGCAGTAGAGGATTGCTGGCCCAGCACAAGCGGTCCCCACATCCCACCCTTGCTATGCTGCCATCTGCTGCCCTGCCACGTTGCCAACATGTGTTGATGCACAGCTAGACGGGATAAGCCTTGAGGAGCAACCCAGTCCCCAGTACCACCCAAACCCATCCCTGCGGCACGTCTGAAGCCCATTAGTAGAGACTGGTGAGTGCACCTGAACCACCTCTTGTGTACGAGCCACGGGGTTTATAATAGCTCCCAGAGCCCCCTCCCCCATCCTCCCACACAACACGCTGGAGGCGGACGGTCGTCCGTCCCTCTGCTGTTACTTTGCGAGACGGTGTCTCAGCACCCATTTTCACTACAATCCGTCCACGCAGGTGGGTGCCGTTTGTGCCAGCCCACGGCAGCAACTGATCGCCCCTAGTAAATAGGAGGATTAGCTTTACTTGATACCATCCACGCCAAGCCCACTCCTTCAAGCCCTTGTGGGTAAGTTTTGCGGTAACTGCTTTCGATCAAAGCCCAGCTCATCTGCCCTCTCTTGTGCAGCAATTTCCTCCCTCTTCCCTACCACCTACCACACGCTTGAGGCGGACGGTCGTCCGGCCCTTGTTGCTGTTGTGTTCATTGCGAGACGGTGTCTCAGCATCCCCCACCCACCCTTCCCTGTCTAGCATCCCCTGCTGCCTCAAAATGCTCCGTCTGGCCCTTGCAATAGTTTCTCGTAAGACCCTCCCACCTCCTGAAGGCAACCACCCCCTCCATGTGACAGAGAGGCTACCAAGTGCGTCCATTATGCAAAATTTTGGGCGATACAAGGACTAATCCATATCACAGAGCCAAAGCCCAGTGAAATCCATGCCTTTGATGGCGTCCTTGCCACCCCTGGCTTTGGTGGTGACCTCGCATTCACTACACCCAATGCGGACCACATCCCAGTCTTTGCGGTGGCCTTAAGTGAGATCATTGCAGGTTCCGACGGCCTTTGGGGTCTCCACGAATACTCTCGCCGTCCACAGCTCTACAACGCCGAAACCAGATGGCTGGCCTTCATCCCTACGTCTGCGACGGCAGCAGTCCAGCTTGTAGGCCATCGAACCAGGCCACTCCATGGATTTCTACGTGAAGAGGCCGACTACGAGGTGTTATGGCAACACTTTGAACCCTCAGACTGGTCACTCGTATCCGCGCGGTGGGCACAAACTGGCCTTCTCAAAGACGGCCTCGTTTATAAACTCTATGCTGCCTTCACGGTGGTCTGGACAGACTTCATGGTCACCAAAATTCCGTGCGACACCCCCTACTGGGACCAACTGCGCTGCACCGTCATCCGTGCTATAGACCGCCTCCGCCTTCATCCAGGGCAGCAGCCCGTTGTCCTGGCAGTAGCGGCCCACGTCCAACGCCTCTGCCTAGAGATACTTGGGAGGGTTGTTCAGGAGATCTGGGGCTGTGGTCGGGAGGGGTTCCCAACGGAGGACTTCAGAGATCAAGTCCTTCCTGTGGTTGGAGCCTACACCAATGACGCCACAGAGGCAGGGAACCTGCACACCATTGGCATCCCTGTCTGGCTGCAGCAAGAGGTCACTAGCAAGCTTAGAGTCTGGGAGGTTGTCCTGCCGACCGCGCTCCCCTTCTTTTGGTCAACAACTCCAGGCTTTCCCCGCTTGGTGCTAGCCACACCTGACCTCTCTGGCGCTCTGAACACCAATTTGCAGTGGAAGGCGGCTATGGAGGAGCAGGCCCGCCAACAGCTCCTATCACTACGACTCACAGATATGGAAGGGGCACCCTCCTCTTGCTCGACCACGGCAGACCTTTCCACCCGCGAGAACGCTCTAGCTCTCCCTCACACCCTGCAGCAGTCAGGGCCTCGACCCTTCAATCGGAAGGCCTTCACAAAGCCCCCGGCAGCTGATAAGAGCACGTGGAAGCCACCCCCAACTCGCAAGTTCTACTGCAGTCTCACAGTCCAAATGTCCCCCAGCTGGATGGCTGTTTTAGATGCCCACCAGATGGTTGGCCAGCCGTCAGTCGCCTCCACTTGGTTCTTTCCCCCACCTACACTAGTGGACACCCTAGCTGGAGAAGGGGTCAGCCCTTCGACTGAGAAGCAGGCCCATATGCTGCTACAGTACCTCGTTGTCCGCGACTTCTGCAGGTCACGGATCTTCAACTGCGACAAGAGCATCAGTCGTCCCTTGGCCAAGGAAGAGTGGCGAGATGTGTTGCATGGGTCGTACGACACGGTGCTCAGCAAGGAGGAGCCTCAGGTGCCCTTGGAGAAGACGTCGAAGAAGCAGAGGCGGGCGATGAAGAGGGTTCACACACGGGAGGAGGCTGTTCGTACCTTTGCAATTCTTGGTGGCCAGCCCTCTTTCAAGCAGGACGCTAGGCCAGTCTTCCAAGGGCGCCGCGTAACCCTTGACATGCTGAAGACACATCGTGGCATCCGTTTTGAGATCCTATGGGAGATTTACGAGACCAATTGGCGGTGCGAGCTGCTCGCCTTGGACTCCTATCTTCTGAAGTCCTCAGAGTGGCCGACGGTTGAACAGTGGACTCGAGAGGCGGTGATATCCCGAGTATGGGGCTCTGATAGCACCTCAGGTCTCAACCTGCTGCCCTCCTCTCGTGCAGAGGGCATGTGGTCGATGTGGGAGGACACGGAACATGATGTGGATGGGCTGATCACCTTCATAACGGTGGTGTCACGGTGGCCCAAATGCCCATCAACGCTGGTAGGCCCTACCGCCTCTACTCTAAAAAGGCGCAAGACGTTCTTCGAGGTTCGAAAGGCTGCGATCAAGTTTTATGTGGAAAGCTTTGTGGATGCTTTTGGCCGCCTCCCCACTCCTCCTGTTCTCTCAGTGCGCTAGTTACAGTGAGTGTCTTCTGTTTACAAATAAACCTTGCCACTGATAGACCTATGTGAGCAGAGTAATCACAAAGTTCTGCACGTTGTCATACCTATATCGAGCCCACCCTTGCCATAAACACTGTTAGTGCCTCAATATATACCTCAATCCCCCAGTTGCTGTCGTCCCTTTCCATGTCCACATCATGGAGTACCCTCCTAGCCTCCTCTATCTCCTCGTCGGTATTGAGCATGATGCCTGCACTCTTTTGTGCATCTGGGTTTGTGGCACTAGGCTCTTGGCGAGGAGCAGTAGGATCCCCTCTGATGTCGTCGGCTGGAGGAATGGGAGCGCTGTCGTCAACGCCATACATACTGTCGATATTCTCTGCTGGGTCACCGGGGTCACCTGTCCAGTAACCGCGCTGGATGGCCTCTTCTTTGCTGAGCTCATACAGAGCATGGGGCGACATGTTGTGCTCAGTGCGGAGTTTGTGGCTATTCCAGGCTTGGCGAGAGCGATCAAGTGAGTCTTGGATGCGCTTATGGAATACGAGGAACAAGCAGACACGATGGGAGTTGTTGTTCATATCCAGGAGTTGCTGCGCTTCCAGGTGCATGAAGATTTGTCGGAAGGTCTCTAGGCTGTCCTTGCGCACATCTCGCCAGAGACGCTCGATCCGAACATTGTGCAGAGATCTAATGGTGCGTTAGCTTTGATAGGATAAGTAAGCTTGTTGCCACGTACCGTCCACGTAGGAATGCATGATGAGCTGGGCCCCAATGTGCTATCATCTTCCGCTCAACATCGTTGTTCTCAGTGCCAAAGTCTCCTCGAACACGGCTGGGCCATCCATACTTGGAGACACTGTGCATGAAAATAGAGGAGACTGTGGCTGCACGCTTGTTGGAAGCACAGACCAGATAGATGATGAGTCGGGAGTGGCCATCGATGCTGCCGTGTACATAGAAGCCCCATGGCTTCAGCTTCTCATTTCCATCCATGTGATGTAGAGCATTGGCTCCACGGACACTGTAAACCCGTCGCTTGATAAGTCCTGCCCAGCTGTAAAGGATGCTTGAGCAAGTGAAGGTAGGGGATTGGGTGAGATACTCACCGGACTAGAACTCCGAGTGGATCAACACGTCTGACACTTTCTCTGACACGTTCCATAGGAATTTTGATGCCTCTGGCCTGGAGATGGCCAAAGATGATGTTCCCACCCACAAAGGGATGTGTGATGGAGATTTCAGCCACCAGTTCATCCAAGTCTTCGTCACTAATGACTGTGTGCTGAGGACGTCGCGTGGTGATACCAGCATCGGCGAAGTGGTTGTAGAGAGTTCGACGGGAGACACCAAGGACTTTTGCTACTGATGCCCATGATGCACCAAGCCCGTGTAGCTCTTGAGCACGCTGGAGGTTGAGAATGTATCGGGGACGTCCCTGGTAACCAGTTGGCTCTTCACGTGGCACAAAAGAGCTGGGAGGAGGAGGAGGAGCAGAGACAAAGTCTTCAAGAGCCTTCAATAGCCACAAAACAAGAGCTGAAAGGCTCTCTTTCTCTTCTGATGTGGTGAGAGGATCATCTAAGGACTGGAGAATGGTGTGAACCATCTGGAGCTGCCTAATAAAGCCTAGGGCTGCCACCCGGTCTGCATTTGGAATAGAGCTAATGAGAAAACGAGCTTCTGTGATGACCCGATTGGCTTCAATAAAAAACTGGGTAACAGAGTCACCAGAGAGATGAGGGGATCGAGAGGTGGACATGATGGCAGAGCAGAGATAAGAGGGTGGCTGCTTATTGGCAGCTGTGCAGGATATGTTAAGTGGGTTATTTGGTAATAATACTGGCAGTTGGTGCTTAACTGTGGGTTATCTGTCCACCAGAACATAGCTTATTGCTATCAGGGCCGTAGCCGCTGGAGCAGAGCGCAAAAACGTGTTACACTTGACTGATTGTACATTACAGTATGCAAAAATATGCTACGTCTACAGATGGTGATGTTACAATGTGCAAAAAACCTGTTACAACATGGTGCACAAAGCTACAGTGTGCAAAAAACCTGTTACGATGTGGTGTATACAGCTGCAGTGTGCAAAAAACATATTCCAGAGTTACATATCAAAGTTACGATGTGCAAAAACTTGCTACGGCATGATGAACATGCTCCGAAGCTACGCATGTGTGCACAGAGCTACGACATTGTGTCTCCAAGCTACGACATTTGAGCTGTATTGGTCCCAAGTTACGTCCAATGTTTTTTGCACACTATATGTGCCATACGCGTCGCCCAGGAAGATGTCGACGAGATGCTGGCAGACGTCGCCGCCGGCCTGCTCGACGTGTTCGACCGCACCCCCCCTCCTCCGCCGCAGAGACCGCCGCGCTCGCCTCAGACGTGATGGGGGTCATCGAGCGCGAGTACGCCGCCCGAGCCTCCCCGCGCCGCTACTCCCCCGCGTCCAAAAGCTGGTGGACCAAGAGCCTCACAGCTGCACGCCGTGAACTCTCCCGTATCACGGCCGAAAACACACCACCTTGGCAGAAGCGCCACGCCGCCCGCCGCCTCTCTGCGCGCACCCGGCTCTCCCCGGAGTTCCTCGCGCGTCACCAGTTCAACCCCGCAGCCGCCGCAGACCGTATCGCCACCGCCCGACGTGAGTACTACTGCTTGCTCAACCGCGAGCGCAACGCGCACTTCGAAGAGCGCCTCTTCGAGGTCTCCACCTGCTCACAACGCGTGTGGGACCTCCTGAGCTGGGTCAAGCCCCGCCGCATGACCTCCTCCGCGGGGATGTGTCGCGCTGACGACTCGGTCATCACCATGGACACCGATCTCGCCGAGGAGTTCGACCGCACTTTCCACAAGGCCGCCGACCGCCCCTGCGACCTCTCCATCGTGGACGAGCTCCCGTCCGACCCCGCCCGGGACTGGCCGCCGTTCTCTGCCCTGGAGCTCACGGACGCCCTCGCCACCTGCAGCCCCAAGTCCGCACCGGGCCCTGACCACCTCACGTGGAAGATGCTCAAGGCGCTCATCCGGTCTGACGAACTCCCGCCCGGACCGCCGGGCCCCCCGGACTCTCCGAGCCCCTCCCCCTCCCCCGCCCCTCCAACCCCCCTCCCCACTCCCCCCCACCCACCCCCTCCGTAGTCGACAACGGCCGCCCCGCCACCACCGGTGCCCTACTCCTCGAAGGGTTCCGCACGCTCTTCAACGCGTGCTTCCGCTTCGGCGTCTGGCCCGAGGAGTTCCGCCGCGCAACCACCGTTGTCATCCCCAAACCGTCCAAGCCTGACTACACCAAGGTCAAGGCATACCGCCCTATCGTCCTCCTCTCCACGATCGCCAAATGGATGGAGAAGGTGATTAACGCGCGCGTACAGTTCGCGGCCCACAAGCACGGGATCCTCCACCCGTGCCAGTTCGGGTCCAACTCACAGCGCTCCACGACCGATGCGGTGGCCTACGCGGTCAACTACATACACCAAGCCTGGCAGAAGAAGATGGTGGTCACGATGGTCGGATGCGACATCGGCCAGTTCTTCCCGTCCGTCAACCCCGACCTACTCGTCGCCGTCTGCGCCCGCCGCGGCTTCGGCGCCCCCTTCACGGCGTGGCTCCGCGCGTACCTCGGCCCCCGCAGGTCGTCGTTCCGGTTCAACGACCTCACTACGGAATCATTCGACTGCCCGCGCGTCGGCGTCGGCCAGGGCAGCGCGCTCTCCCCGACCTTCTCCGCGCTCGCCCTCACCCCGGTGCTGCTCGCGCTCGACCGCGCGTGCCGCTTCCCCTCCCCACTGGGGGGCGCACGCCCGTACCACCACTTCTACGTCGACGACGGCAACCTCATGGTCGCGTCCCCGGATATCTCCACCAACCTCGAGTTGATCGGCCCGCTCTACGAAACGCTCACCACCTCCCTCGGACGCGCTGGGTACCTCCTCGAGCACGAAAAAACGGAGGGCATACACTTCATCCCCCCACACAGCGCACACCGCCCCCATGCCACACGCGCCATCCCCCTGCCCGGACTCCTCACGGCTCTCAAGCCCCCCACGGCAATCCGCCACCTCGGATTCCTGCTCGACAGCAAACTCGACTGGCGCGCCCACATCCGCCACTACGCGCACCGCGCACGCACCACCTGCGCGGCTTCCCACATGCTCGGCTCCTCGGCGCGCGGCGTCAACCCTTCGCAGCGCCGCCTTCTGTACGTCTCGTGCATCCGCCCGGTGCTCACGTATGGGTGCCAGGTGTACGCCCGCCCCAAGGGGTTCAAGGACAACTTCAAGGTCCTCGCCACAGCCCAGCATCACGCCCTCCGGTGGATCACGGGCTCCTTCTCCACGACCCCCACCGGCGCGCTCCACGCACTCGCGGGCGTCGTCCCGGTTCGCCTCTTCTGCCGCAAGATGCAGGCGTCGTACCGGCTGCGCATCGACACGCTCATGGCGTCACACCCGGTCCGCCTCCTCTTCCCGGGCCGCTACCCCCTCCTCCCACTTCCCTCCCGCTCCCCGCATACCCACCCACGCGCGCGCCTGCGCATGACATGTACCACTCGGCCGTCGGGGCCGCCTCGCTCCTCCCCCACCACCCTGACGCCCTCACGCGCCCCCTGTCGGACACCCAGTTCGACGTCCTCAACGTGGAGGCCACCCCCGGCGCCCGCATCCTCGACGAGTTTGCGGACCGCATCCACTTCAACCTGGAGCACCCAAAGAAGATCGACGCCGACGCCCAGGCCGCGTTCCTCGCGAACGTCGTCCTCCCGCGCATCGCCGCTGCGCACGCCGACCCCAACACCGCGGTCGTATTCACTGACGGATCAGCCACGCACGATGGCTCTCACACCGCCGCGGGGTACATGCTGTACTTCCCGGACGAGGCCACCCTCTGCGCGTCGCACGCTGCGCCCTCCGGCCGCGGCTTCTCCACCGACGCCGAGATCCGCGCGATCACCGCGTCCCTCGTGTTCTTCTCCCCACTTACGCTCAAGCGCGCCGATGCCACCCACCTCCACGTCTTCTCGGACTCGCTGGCCGCACTCCAGTCGCTCCTTAAACCCAAATCCGGCTCCGGCGACCTCCTCCTCGCTGCGTCCCTCATCCGCCTCTGGCTCTCCTCCTCCCCTGACGCGCACCTCCACCTGTCGTACGTCCCCTCGCATGAAGGCGTCCAGGCAACGAGGCCGTCGACAAACTCGTTGGCGACGTCGCTCCCGACCCCCACCCGCGCATGCACTTCTCCTACGCGAAGCGCGCAATCGCGGTCGAAACGTGCAACATGTGGCGTGAGCTCGCCTTCGAGCACACTCCTGGCCAGCCGCCTCGCCCCATCCCCGAGTGGTGGGGACGCAACTACATCCACCACCCGGCGCTGCACGTCTTCGACCCTGCGTCGTCGGCGTCCCTCATCCGGCGCTTCGGAGACGCGTCCATCCGGTCGTACTCCAAGCTCTGCCGCGTCCTCACTGGGCACGCGTTCACGGGCGATTACCGGGCGCGCTACCGTCCGAAGGCCGCCCAGCCTACGGACTGCACGTGCGGACACTACCCGCGCGGCTCCCCACTGCACGACCGCCAACACGTACTCTTCGAGTGCGCGTACTACTGGCGCGGGTCCTCCCAGACCCCCATGGTACCGGCGCTCCTCACGCGACCCGACGACCCCCTCCCCGCCATCCGCGCGTTCCTAGCGCTCAACCACACCGCGTTCGAGCCGTCGGACTGCCCCCCGGACACCTCGGGCTGGGACCTCACAGACCACGACGAGCGCTACGACGACATCATCGCCGGCGAGGACGCCCCTTTACCTCCCTCACCGCGCTCGACCTCGTCGCGCCCATTACCACCAAGGTCCGCCTCACCGTCTCCGACGTCCTCCAGGCCGGGATCGCAAAGCGCTACAAAACCCACGCGAGGCGCGCGCGCGCGCGAGGCCACCGCTACCGCCATAACGCGCGCCACTTCGAGGCGCTGTGGAACACCCTCGCGCCCGACGTACGTCCCCCCACGTTCGGACGCGGACGAAACGCTCCCCGACCTCCCCCCCTTCCTCCCCCACTCGCACCTACCGGTTGCGGGCCCGGCTTGACCCGGTCGCGGCACAGTCCACGCGCGTCGCCTGCCCCTTCCGTTTACATACCCTTGCCTGGCTTGACCCGGTCGTACCAACGCGCGTCGCCTGCGGGGTCCCATCTCGGTTCATCACGCCCCATGTCTCACACCTCCTCCACGTCGAGTGAGAGCTCGTCGCGCTCCGGCGCTCCGTCCTACGGAACCGACAAGCCCACTTACCCCATCCCATATGCGCTCGCGGCGATTCCGCCGTGGCACGACTCGGTCGTCTGAACGATTCGCGGCGCCTGCGGCCGCTGGACTTTCTGCAACTGCCTACGGGCGCAGGCCCGTTACATAGCACATGTACTCAAACGAATGCGGGATACGTTCTTAGCTGTGTAGTTACACGCGCATATGTGACACATAGGGATAGAATGAGAATAATAATAATAATAATAAGGGACCGATCGATGTGGTGCCGGCACTGCCGACGAGTTGGGTTCTTGCCGAGGACGCAGGCAGGCGAGCGAGCGGGCAAATAAGTTATAATTGATAGTGATTGTGCGGGAGGCGGGGATGGGGGGTTGTGGGTGACGGAGCCGCGGACGGATTCTAGTGGGAGGAGACGGCGAAGCGGGAGACGACGGTGCGGCGGGCGGGGCCGCGTACGTATACAGATATATCTATGTGCGAACGGGCGGCGCGGAGAGCGGTGGAGTCCAGTAGGCGACCGCGGATACCAGACACCGAACGACCGAAGACGTCTAAGAAGAGAGATCTAGAGAGGAACTCGGGCACGGCGAGGAATCCTGAGAGATGGGAGAGAAGCGTCCGTAGCCGGGGCGGGGAAGCGAGGCGGGGGTTGTATCCAAATGCGTAGCCGCGGTAGAGATAGAAGACGGGAGCGATGCTCCGTAGCGCGACGGAGAGACGGGCGAGAACGACAGCGGCGACGTCGAGGGGAGGGGAGGGAGGGGTCCCAAGGCCAAGCTGTTCTGCAGCCCGGTAGGCCTCGCCCGAGTCTGGCTGGCGCAGCCACCGCCCGCTGCAGCGGCCACCATTTAAACCACCTGCGCACGTTCCGCGCACGAGGCGCCCCGTGGCGGAAAATAGACGTCGCCGACGATAAGCCTCGCCGCGTGGGGTGGTGGCTGGTGGTGGAGACCGTCGTTCTGGGGTAGTGCGGGGGCGCAGCGAAAGGAACCAACTTTCATCTTGGAGCGATTGTAAGGTTTGCTCGCAGTCGACGGCGCTGCGGACGTGGGGTCGGGTCAGCGTGTGAATCCGAACACCGCGTCGCGCAGAACGGATGCGCACCTTGGCGATCCGGTTGGAGAATGCGATACAAGTTACGCCACGATCGAGTGCCTGCGAGAAACGGAGTGGACGAGATCGGGGTGACGGCGGATGCGGGGAGACGGGCGGCAGGCAAGATGGCTTGCGCATATATGATCGATGAGATTCCAACGAGACCGAGAACGAGAACGAGGCAGTGCGCGAACGGGGAGGGGATGGAGATGGGGGGGTCTCGCTGTGGTGGAGATACATGGGGATGCGAAGGGGAACGAGGACCGACGTGACAGTGCGTAAGACAAGCGAGACGAGCGAGACCAAAGCTGGGTGGGGGAGTTTTGGGCCGAAAACAAGAGGCGGATCGAGTCGAGTGCGAGGAGAGAGGGCTGTGCGTGCAGAGACAGTCCGCGACCAATAATAAACAACCAACCGGGAACCTATCAAACGAGCGACGTGGGTGGATGCGAAGATATGCAAACAGGGGGCGTGCCGAGTGTGCGGCCGCGAGCGCGATTGCCGTACAAGTACATGGCCGACAACGGGGAGGTATGATGGGGTCATGGGGAGACACCGAGCGTGGATGATGCAGGGATGGGGGCGAATGCGGGATGGTGAGACATTGCGTGTGGGGAACAAGGACGTGCAGGATCGGGGGAGAATTGAGGCGCTGGGCCACTATCGTGTATGCGCGTCCCGGCGCCGAGCCCAAAAAGTAACGGCAAATGAAGCAAAGTCGTAAGGGATCGGGGACCGCGGCCCATGGTCGGCCGCTCGTTTTGGAGACGAAGGGGAAGGACGGCATGGCAAAAGGGAGCAGACGAGACGCAAGGACGGGACGGCAGATAATGATATATAGATCGGCGCGGGGGCTATCACGCGACACAGGAGAGGGGGCAGAGAGTGAGAAAAGAGTTGCATACTAGAAAGCCTGATGTTACATGTCGACGCCGTCGAGCACCATGCGCTCGACGCGGACAGCGACATTTTCGGCGTCTAGCGACACACCAGGGTCGAGCGCACTCCCAACGCCGTTGATCGCCTATCGCGCGGCAAGGAGGGAGGCAGACCGCCAGCTCAGCAACAACTCATCCCATACGTGCTAGAAAGCGTCGCGTCAGACGGAAAAGATAAGAGCGGCGACGACGACACAACTCACCTCCGACCATACCAGCATCCTGCATGCCCCCAAAACTAAAACCCGGGAACCCATACCCGAACCCCGCCTTGGGCGTGTTTTCGCCGGACTTGAGCATCGGGACCTCGCTCGGCGTCGGCATCGGCATCGGCGTCGACGCCAACGATTGCGGAGGAGGCGAACTCTGGGCGAAGCACCACTGGCGGAGAGCGCTGCGTAGCTGGGGTCGCTCGTGTCCACGCGCGCGTTGGCGGAAGCGCCCCGGGGAGGCCCAGGCCAAGCTCGCGCACGGCGGTGTTGATCGACTCGACGGCTGCTTGCGCCTCCGTACTAGGGCTTATCGGTCGCGGGCTGCTCGTTCTCGGAACGGAGAAGCCGAGTGCCAGGGCGGGGGGGCTGCTTCCTGTCGGGGCTGCCCTCGCGCGAGTTCTTCGGCGATGAGCGGGGTGAATGCCTCGGGCTCGCCGTTCCGGAAGACGCCGGGCTTGACTCCTTCGACCGTGGTGGGCTCAGCAGCTGTGGCCGCGCGTAGCCGAACGAAGTCGAGGGCTACCATACTCGAAACCATACGACGTCCGCGCTTGTGAGAGCGCGTCTGGCGATGGTCCCGGGATAGTTACAGCGGCGACAACAGGGGCGGAGACTTCCTGGGGGGTGAAGGTGTGCGTTGCCTTACAGGTTCGGGGGCGACCTCCACCTTGGGTGTCGGTGCCTTGAACAGTGTCAGTTGGATGCTCATCGACGAAGAAGATAAAAGTTCCGCTCACCTCTTCCTTCTTCTCCTTCGGTTCCTCCTCCTTCGGCCCGTCTGCACTGATCCCAACTTCCATAGGCAAGCTCGCACTGCGCATCCGGACCGTACCGGGCGGAGTCGTCGGCGGAGTGACCATCGACGTCCCTGCCGAAGCCGGCGACACGTAGTTGCTAAAGCTCAGCTTGCGCGCCAGATACGCCGCCGTCGGCGCGCCCAACCCCTTCTCACTCATCCTCTCCCGCTCCTTCTGATCACGCTCGGCAGTCGACGGTGTGAGAACGGGGTACGGGGACGACGTGCTCCGGACAAGTTGAGGGGGTGCCGGCGCGAGCTGCCTCGTGGGAGGCGCGTACGGGGAACCCACGACCCCGGTAGTCGGCGTGGCCCGGAGCGTGCTCGGAGCACTGAACGTGCGCTGCTGCGAGTTCGCCAAGCTGGGGGACGGGAGCGGGGAGACAGCGGCGCGGCGGAAGCCGACACGGTAGTTCGCGTTGTCGTTGTTGTCCCACCATTCACCGCCGCACCCGGGGTTGTAGCGGACGACCAGGAACAGAGTCCGCTCGGAAAGCTTCGCCTCGTAGTCCTCCAGCCGGATCGTAAAGCTGCGGGATGATCAGCCGGGAGGCCCAACAAGGAGAGGATCTGCGCTCACCTGAAGCGGTCCCAAGTCGGTCCGGCCGGCTCCTTCTCCTCGTCCTTCGGCTGACCCGTAGCGAGGTTCCCGGCGACGTCGCCCATCGTGCGTGCACGAGGGAAGGGTGGCGGGAGGCCCGGCAGGCTGACGACGTGCTTGCACATCACCTCGCTCGTCGTTTGCCAGTCGTCGAGCGTGAAGCGGACGGCGACGGTCTTCTCGAAGGACACGTTCCGCGCCAGGATCGTCCCCCGAAGGGTGGGAGGGCGTGTCTTGGGAAGGGAGAGCGTCTCGAGGAAGACGTTGGCGTACGGCGAGGGGTTCGACTTCGGGATCGGGTTGGTGCGGTTGAGCGCCGGGTCGATCTCGTGGACAAGGGCTGCGGAGCTGGTGGAGGAGAGGGAGGAGGGGAGAATCGGGAAGGGGAAGGAGGACGAGTTCTCGAGTTCGGTCTCGGTCTCGGTCTCCTCGCCAGGAGGCTTCGACAGGGACGCGGGCTTGCCGGTCCTGTTGTAAACGCGGACAGTCTCCAGACCCTCGTCCTTCTCGGCGAAGTGAACGTTCTTGTTCATGCTAGGCGTCGAGGGAGCGGACTGGGCACGTATGTGCTTGATGGGCAGGTCGGAGATGTTTGGCGAGGAGGCGGAAGACTTGAGGGAGGACTTGAGGGGCTTCCCATTGGAGAGAATGATGGGGGTGGAGGGCGTGCGGGGGAGAGAGGCGGTGGACGACCTCGACGACTCCCTGGAGAGCGAAGTGGCGAAGAGGAGGGGACCGGATGACGGGGAGGTGGGGGAAGAGGTGGGGAAGGGGACAGCAGCCGGGGGCTCGAGTGGGGGGATTTCGATCCTGGGCGGGGGCTGAATGGAGGGGGAGAACTTGCCGGCGTTCATGGAGAGGCGGAGGGAGTTGAGGGGGGAGTATGGGTTGGCGTACGGGGAGAAGGGGCGTTCATCGTCGTGGACGTTGTCGTCGTCGTTGTCGTCGTTGATGCGGAAGACGGCCTTCTTGTTGAGGCGGGGGAGCTGCCCGAGGCCAGCGAAGGCACCGGGACCGCGTTCGTCAGAGAAGTTGCCGGAGGAGCGCGAGCGACGGTGGAAGGGGCGTGGCAAGGACGCGGTCGCGGTCGCGGAGGAGGAGGGGTCGGAGGAGGGACCTGCGTAGGGCATGGCGGCTGGGGGGGAGCGCGGTGGGCGAAGCGGGGGTTATAACGATCGCGCACGCGGGACGCAGTCCCAGAGAGGGGCGAGGCGCAAGGGCGGGCGAGGGAGAGCGGGAGCGGCCGTGTGCGCAGATTTCAAGTCCTCCGACCCGGCGTTTGTCACTATATCTCCTCCATATTCGGGCATGATGTCACGCGTCTCGAACCTCCTCCGCCCCTCCCTCCGCGATGTCACTCCCCGTACGTGGGTGCGGACCCGGCCAAGCTGCCCGCCGCGTCCGCCCCTCCGACGCTCCCTGCCCCGTCCTCCCCGCCGCGCGTTGGGCAGGGCCGGCGGAGGCGCTAGAGGCACAAGATTTGGGCTCGCCTCGGTCTGGGTGCACTCCCCACTCCACTTGGCCCAGGTCCGACCTCCTATCGGGCGCCCTTGGCCGTATGCGGATGAGCAGCCCGAGAGGTCGGCGGCGCGAGCGCCTCGACGCCTCCCAACTTTGGCCCAGTTCTCGTCCATTTCCCGGCTTTCGTGCGCGCCGCCACGCCCTCTGCATTTCGCGCGCACACCGCCGGCCCACACGCGTCCACGCCGACAGGCAGATCAGTCGTCCCTGATGGACTCCCTCCCGTAACTTGAGCCTCCTTCGTGCACGGCTTTCGCCCGCGAGTCCTCCGCCAGCGGCCAAGCTTCCACTTCGACCCACCGAATGTCCGGGCGCAAACGGGGACTCGCGTGAACCCTGTCTCGCGTTCTCGTCCACTCCCCACGCGTGGCGCGGGCGCGGAGGCGCAGGCGCAGGCTCGGACACGATTGGAGGACGCGCGCGCGGCGGTCGGCACACGATGGGATCTCTCCATTTGGCCGTCCCGATCGCGCTGACTAGCCGGGCGCCTGTCCCAGATTGCCTGACAGATCGCTGCTCGAGGCGCCATCGCGCGCCTGTCACGGCTTGGCTGTTTCCCCCGGCCCGTTCCCTCCAGTCGCCGTGCGCGGACGTCGGCGTCGGCGGCCCCACCGACGAGGTGGACATCGAACCCCAGGCGATCGCGCACCGCGGTGGATCCACCGCGCGAATCGACCGCCGGAGTCCACTCGTCCCACGCCCCGCCAATCTCGTCTGCATCACAGTTGCGCTCTCACCAGCCTCGCCATCCCGGCCCCACCACTCGCCAATCGTGCCCACGAACCTTGCCATTCAAATATTCAGGTCCACTACCCAGAGCCGCGCCCAAACGTTGAACGGTTGAACTGAACCTCGTCCACCTCTCGACGACCCTCGCAATCTTCATCCACTCAGGCGGTCCAAACCGCCTTGGCTAGGCCCGGACAGGACGGACACGCTCCCGCCGAGAACGCGCCAGGCTGGGGACCCCTTTCCAGCAATCGCGCCTAATCGCGCCTCGCCAGCCTCGGCGTTGGCATGCACGCTCATTGCGCTTTCGACACGTCCCCGCGCTATACCGTATCCTGCATTCTGCAACGTCCAGTCCGGTCTCGTGACGTCCCCGAGCGACAACCCCCGTTTTCCTGATCTCATTCGGCACGTTGGGGGACCGTGCAGCTGACGACGGCTGGACTCGACAGAACAGGGCCCAGCCCGCTCGGTGTGATCGCCACGCGAATCTCAAGTTCCCGAGGCCACCGCGTAAGTGCACACGTCCTCCGGGCACACATCGGCTGCGCCCCAAGCGACCCGCGGTGGGCGTCGGTGTAGCGGGGCACGCGCGCGTCGCTCGCGCTCCAACAGCAATAACGGCAGCGGAAGCATTCGAAGTGCAGGTGCACCCCATTGTGCCACCCTCGCCCATCTCCAAACGCGCACCCGCTCGCACGCAGCTCGTCGCGGCAGTCCCACGCCCCCTTCCCCCCCCTCCTTCTCCAGAGACCGCCGCGGCTTCGCGCGCGCTCCCAGATCGGTGGGGCGGAGGCACGCTTGGTGCGGGGGACCCTGGTCTGTGTAACCCCGCTCGCAGGCGTCCGCAAGTGGGGCACACGCTACCAAACCCCGTCCGCGCTCGCCGTCCGACATCGCCCGCGGCGGTCGTGCGCGTGCCCGGAACCGTCGAGGTTTCTGAGCACGAGATGGACGAGGGGACCCGTCTCCGTCCGGACGTGCGCGTGAGCTCCGCTTGCGGAGGAGGCCTGGCCTTGGGTGGCCACCAGCACCCACTGGTGACTCGCGAGCATGCACGCATCGCCCGGTAAGCATCCTGCCTCGCCTTGATACCATGCATCCAACTATGCAGATGTGGCTCAGGATCGTGCATCTGGATTATGCACCCGCACAAGCGCAGGCCGTCCAGGAGACCTCCCCGCCTTTCACGGTGATCCCAGCGAACGGACCCCCCATCATTTACGTGTAACGAACGGGCTCGACTCGCGATCTTGAGGAAACAGGGTCCCTCGCAATATGAACGTGAGCACGGCCGCCAAAGCGAGCCGCAGGGGGGTTCGTGGCCGCGGCTGTCGTCGGGGGACACGCTTCGCGCGCGCGAGCAGAACGCGAAGCACTGGTGGAAGCCGCGATGGACGACGACGTCCCTTCCCGACAACGCCACACGCACGTAAACCGCGCGCGACAAAGAACAGCAGGCCGAGCCCGCGGCTCGATGCGCTCTCACAGGGCAGACTATGACGCACTGTCGACGACGCCGGATGACGATGCTCGTAGGCCGCTGGGCTTCGTAGACAGAGCTGGACGCTTTCGCTTTCGCGAAGCGTGCACGATCGCTCTCGTTGCTTGCGGTGGGTGCATTGTCGCTAGGGCGGGGTCAAGCGGGGTCAAGAGACCCGTCCGCAGAGCGCCTCGCGAGCTTCTGAGCAGCCTGCGCGCCACGAACGGCAACCGAGGGTCCTGCACGACGGGCATCCGATGTGACCACCCCCTCCCCTTTCACCCTTCGCTCAGGCCGTTTCGTGACGTTCGTCCAAAGCGCACACGACGTGCACCGCGGGCAAATGTCCATTGTCGACTCCCGCGAGGCCGTCACCTGCCTCTCGCCGCTCGCGCGACAAAGGGCCTCGCCGCCCGACGCGCTCCCAAAGGGACCAGCGAGAGGTCACCCGCCATCAAACGCTCGCCCGCCGACCCGCGCGCGCGGGAAGATGTCGCGCGAAGCGGGCACGGCCAACCTCGATCTCGCACTCCGATCTCACGGGCGCTTGAATGGAGTGTGGCCGAGCTTCCGTTTCGGGACGTTGGGGGAACGGTGTTGGCCTGCAGACGCCCGTCGCCGTACGGAACTTCAGCGCAGCCTCGCCAGGCACGCTGGCTTTCATCTGTGCACGGCCTCCCGCGCGCGTCGTGCCGTGTCGTGCGGTGCGGTGCCGTCGCGACCGGTCGGAGCTCGAGGGGTACAGGGCGACCTCTCACACTCGCTCGCTTTGACGAACGGCCGTCCGTGGGCGTCACGCGCGGGTCACCTGCTCGCTGCTCGATCGTTCTGGTCGCCCGCGCTCGCCGCGCATGGCGTCCGCGGTCCCAGCGCGAGCGTGCGTCGGGCGGTGCACGTACTAGCACGGATGAATGGACGAATGGACGAACGGACGGGGATGGCAACAGTGCGCGCGCGAGATCGTGCCACACTGCGCTCGCGGGCGTGCACGTTCTCTTCAGGGTTCGCGCGTTCCCCCGCAGCGTTTGCGCGTGCATCAGAAGGCGCGAGGGACCCGTTCCCCGCCGCTAACGGCTCCCGTGCTTCCCCAGACTGCCCGTGCCGTTGGACGATCCGCGGCACTGTAGTGCTCGTGCCAGTTCGATCTGCGGGCTTTCGCCCGCCTCGCACCGCGCACGCTGCATGTGTATGCCCAATGCCCAAGCCGTGACTGCCGGAGGTGTCTGCCCGAAGCACGCATGCTTGTTTTCTCGGGTTCGTGCATCCCACGCGCCTCCGCTCCTTTGTCCCCCCGACTCGCACGCGGTGGCATTGTCGGCACGCGCGCGGGCTAGACCCGCCGACGGGTCGGAGACGGAAGGAGGGGGGCGCACGTCGACGGAGCGCCGGCAGCAGTGGACGTACGGCCGCCGCCCCGCACGCCGAGCAGAACCTGCCGCAGTCTGGCCTGGCCGGCCTCCGCGCGCGCGTGCCATTCGGGGGCGCGTCGTGCGATCAGGCCACCCCAAAGCCCCGAACCGCGGCACCTGACGCGGTCGTGCAAGACGCAAGGGTTCCCCAGACGCACCGCGGGCGACGAGCGGGGATATGCAGCAGCCATGGGGGCCTCTCGAGCCTGCGTCCACTATCGCCGCTCCCCTCCGTCCGCGGGCGAGCGGCAGGAACGTGTGCCGCGCGTCCAGGGCTTCGATGGCTTCTGGCCTCGGGATGGCGTCCACTCTGGCCATCAGGGATTTCCGTGGCGAGGTGATCGTAGAAGACGCCTTGTTATCGTGCAATGTTCGGTGGGGGCCAGGGAAGGGCTGCACCGCCGGCAGAAGGCCTCGCTGCCGCAGTGGATTCGACCTGAAGTCGGAAGGCGCGCGCTCTCGCTCGAGCCAGCGGTCCGCGTCCAGCGCAGTGGCGGCGGCGGGCGGCGGCGCTCGCGTCTGGTCGACGGTCTGGCTACAGCTTTTTGTTCCTCGCGCGGTCGACGCTCGCGAGCGTGCCGCCGCTCTGCTAGGCCCGAGCGCACGGCGAGGGCCCGGATCTGTCGTCGGACGTCTGAGAGCCCGCTCCGACACCCGCTTCCCCGTCTGACGCGATCCGCCTCTCACGAAGGGCGAGCGCAGGGCCAATGGCCGGGGGCCGAGGACCCACGCACGTACGTACGCGCGAGGCGATGATACGCCGTTATCGCGCGAGACGGGTCGCGGGTGGAGGCTGAGGGTGCGGACGACGGGGCCGGAGACGGAACGGAAGGCGAATGACGGAAGGCGGATAACGGAGACGGGACGGAGGACGCAACGGCTCGGAGATGAAGAGAAAAGGCACGCGCGCACGCGCGCGGGAGCACTCGCTATCGACGAGGCTCGTCGCCGTCCGAAAACGGAAATCCACATGTTGTGTGTTGCACAAGTCGCCGGACGCGCCAACAAGCACCCCCGGGCCCGGGCCTGCCACCCGACGGCACGTGGGGGAGCGCAGGCGGACGATCGTCGACGCAGAGCTCGGAGCGAGGCGGCTCGTAGCGCACCTGCCCGTTCGAGCGCAGAGGCGGGCCCACCACCGCGCGCGACGTCGATCAGCCCGGGGCCGGATACCGTCATGGACGGGTCGGGACCCCGAGGGCTTCACAACAGACAGACGATCATCGCCGGAGATCCCGCCGGCCCGGCGTCCCCATCGGCCAGCATCTGGCGGCGGGACGGATCGGCGGCGTCGTCGACAACCCAAATATTCAATCGCGCGCGCAGGATCGGGCCCACGGGACGGGTCCCGAGTCGACGCCGTTGGCTCGCGCACTCGGGAGCTCGGCGCGGTGGGCCGCGGGCCGGGCGCTGCGGGCGCCCGCGTGCCGATCGTTGCTTTTGGCTATAAAGCAGGCGGGCGCGACGTTCCCCCCTCTTCTCGTCCTCTCGCCCGTCCGCCGTACGCCGCGGTGCGCCCGTGCCTCCCCGTCCCTCGCGCCGGGGGCGCCAGGGGCCGTGTTTGTCGCGCTTTACGTCTCTTGCGGCGTGCGGCGCGTCGCGAAGCTGCTGTCGATCCTCGGGCGCTAGGAGAGGGTGCAGTGTTGGCGGGGCTAATATGTGAGTTCTCGTTGTTCGACGATCTCTTTGTTGGGCTAATGTGCGCTCGCTCCGCAGCGTCTCTCGTCTCTTGTGTACAGTTCATAGGCGCTTGAAGATAGATACCGCTGTCAGCCACACTTCCTGGCATCGCCCGAATATGAATCCATCACGCATCCCCGGTGCGGCATGCCGTTCTCTTTCCATACACGCGGTCGATACCACGGCAACCGTACGTGAAGGACCCAATCCTCGGGGACCGGCTGTTGCGAAGCTCGCCGAGATTTCTGCGTGGACGTTCGGTCTGTCTTCAGTCCTCGAGGATGTTCCCCAGACCTCGGGGCTGCGCTAAAGTGCGGGGTACGTCGATCGTTTCTTCTTTTGCAGCCCTTGCATTTTCGGAAAAGGAAGTTGACGAGGACTACGGACGAGGGAGCGCCATGGGCAGAGGACACAAGTGGAGTAGGAATTCATAGACGCATTCCATATTGCTCGTGGTTACATGCGCCGTCTCGGTACGTCCTTTGCATCCTCGCCACCGTATCACCGCGCCCATCCCAACAGTCCCGGCTACCCTCCTCGATGCATCAAAACGTAGCACGGCCCTCAACGGCGTCCGCACCGGGCACCGATGCTTCTCCCAAGCCCGAGCGCTGAGCGCCGCGAAAACTTGCCAACAAATTGGCGCCCAGGCCGCAGATCCTCCCAATATGTCGCTGTCCAACACACAATCTGCCCGGTTACCTCACCCAAAGCCTCTTCGTCTCTTTCCAAGCTCTCGTAAGCCTTCGGAGACCGGGCGCGGGCTCCACGGTTCGCTGATGCGCGAGCCACGATGCGTGCATTCCGCCGGCGGGGAACGCGCGCTCGCCCGCCTCGATGCCCGCCACGCAGGCGTCCGCTCCATTTTTCGCCCGTGCGCGACAGGTGCGACCGTGGCTGGCGGGACGCCTGGGCGGCGGCAACGGCAGGCGAAGATGCGCAAAGCCTCGCGGCGAGGTTCGGTGCGTATTCCTGTTATCACTTACGTTGCGCACGCCCGGACGGCCCTGCACAGCAGCTAGCAGATATGTGTACTCGGGACGAGAGCCGGGGTCGCGACGTCGGCATTCCGACGTCCGCGCGCGTCCGCCGCGTCTGCGTCCGCGCCCCAAACCGGGGGCGGGCCCGGAGGCGGTGGGCACCCGGGTCCTTCGCACGCACACATACGCGGACGAATGTACGTCCGTGTGCGCCGAGGCGAGCTCGCTGCCTTCCCCAGCAGCTCGACGGTTCCGCCGGCGACGAGCATCGGTTCGCCCCCGCCTCCACATGCCGGCGCGGATCGCCCAGAAGGACGCGGGCCGCCCCTCCGCGCCCGACCCCCGCCCTGGCCGTCCTCACCCGTGGCCGGCCAGCTGCTCTCGCCTTCCGACTTCCAAGCCGCCGCTTTGGACTGAGCGGCGAGGACGATTTCCCCGAGCTCGGGAGGTCCCTGCGACCGCGCCTGGGCTCTACACCGGGGTCGACACCGCCCCCCTCCCCTCCCTTCTGCTTGCTTTTTTTGTTCCAGACGAGGGTTGGTCCCCAGGATCTGTCCACCGCCGGGCGGGATCTCCGCGCCCTCGCATTCTTCCGCGAAGACTT
The DNA here is from genome assembly GCF_022376455.1 of Epithele typhae. Lineage (NCBI taxonomy): Eukaryota > Fungi > Basidiomycota > Agaricomycetes > Polyporales > Epitheliaceae > Epithele > Epithele typhae. The sequence goes on along the minus strand of NW_025954215.1, from coordinate 444,541 downwards.
GGGTAGCACCTACGGCTCGAGCCCAGGTCATTGTCACAACAGGCACGCTCGCTCCGCAACGGCTCGCGTTCCCGACAAAATTTACTTCAGCCGGAAGCGTCGCGATAAGGTGCGAAAGGCTGCGCGCGCCGCACGTCGCGTTCTCGCCGACCGCCGTATCTCGCGCGCGCGCGCGCGCAGCACGCTTCCCCTTCCCTTCGCCCTTCGACGCGGCGTTTGCGCGTGCGCGCCGGCGTTCGAGGCGATCGTGCAGTCCCAGGTGATTCGCTAGGCTCCTTCCCGCCGGGTCGCGTTTGCCGATGGCGGGTCCGCGACGGCGTCCTCGCCGTGCGACTGAATGGCGCGGCGCAGACAAGCAACGCTCGCCTGTGCCCCTTCGCGCGGGGAGGGGCGCGCTCGCGCCGACGGGGTCGGCAAATCTATCAGTGTCATTCGCAGGCGGCGGTGGCGGTAAAAACGGCGAAGACGAGCATTTTGCCTGTGAACGGAGCCGAGTGTCCGTCCGCTGGGTGGGGGCTCGGGCTGTTGCGGTGCCACTCTCTCTCTGCTTTGTGTTCGCGCGGCAGGCCCCCGCCGGTGCGCGATGTGCACCGTTCCTGGACGGTAGACAAGGCAGGGCCCGGCTCCCTTCTCTGTGCTCTGTTCGCGGCATCAGAGATCCATCCGCCGCGTCCCGACGACGAGCAACGCTGCGTCCACGCTCGCGCGGGCGTGGGTGCGCCGCCATCGATCGAGGCGGGCCTCCCGATTCGGCGCGCGACCGGTTCGAGATGTTGACGGCCGTCGCGCACTGCAGGGCAGCGATAGGCCTGCCGCTATCTGTATTGCGCGCCTGCGCCGCTTCGGCGTTCTCATGCGATTGCGGCGAAGGCCGTCGCGCCGTCGGTGCGGAGACTTTGGGGAGAGCGTAAGGAAGGAGGGAAGTGGGGACGTTGAGCGGCTGCGACGCGCCGCGGTCCCTGACTAGAGAACGTGCGTGGTTGCGCGAAGGGCTGGGATCTGTACGGAGGCTGAGTCTGTGGTGCGGGACGCTCCACTGCTCGATTGTGGTATGGTTATATAAGGACGAGGGGGGCGGTAGGGTGGGATAGCGTGTTGGGAGAGGATCTCGAACGGTGAGGCGGATGGTACATGGTTGGATGCATTTGCTATCGGCGAAGGGGTGGGAGCGTAGAAGGGAACGCGTGAAGGAAGCCCCCGCGGATCGTCCTGCGATAAAAGTCCCGTACAGGGTGTAGATGGCGTGGTAGTGGTACAGCCTGGAAACGGCGGTCCGTACAAGTAGCGATAACGAAGAAGAGAAGTAATGACCGTCCGATACTGACCTGACGAAGCTAAGCCGGGATTAATTCCTAGCATGTCGTGATTGAGCAGACACATCACTTGCCTTTCACATCGCTCAGACTGTGATACGATGGCGAAGTGGCAACGGCGGTGTCGTCCTGTTTTCCAGCATGACTTCCGGTCTGCGGAGGTCCCAGATAACGCGTCGATCGACGGCCTTCAAAGGAAGGGCATCGCACGCGCACGACTGGCCCGGAGATGTCTGGTCGCAGCGAGGTAACTCGGCCTGTAACGATTCGGGCAAGAATGGATTCGTAGTGTCTTCGGGGGACCGGGGACCTGGTCGGGGAGAGGGTGTGCACAGCAGATAAGGACCCGACGGCGATGAGGTACAGTCTAGGGTACCTAGGGAGAGGAGATGATGTGGGGAGTTGCGGGATATCCTTTTCCAGGGCTCGGGTGTTTGGTCGAATTGTCAACCGAGTGGGATGGTCCGTGTCCGAGGCTCCGTCTCCGCTATCGTTGTAGACCGCACTCGACCGGGAGGGCGAAACGCCGTGTATTGCAGTGCTCGCATGCGTACTCTGGACGTTTGGGGGTGTGTGAGATGAGAGATGAGGGGGTCGTCGGAAACATGTCGTGGGTGCTCAGAGCGGCTTTCCTCGCGGTTGACAAGTTGGTTGGCAGCATGAGGAACATGGCGGCGCCGCAGAGCCTGAGGAATCCCGAGAGGATGCCAGTCGAGGCAAGGAAACCAATAGCGGCGACGATCACGATGTGGTGCTCGTTTGAGAACTGGAAGAGTTCGAGCCGTGAGGAGAAGTGGGAGGTGCTGAAAGAGTGGATTGCAACTAAGATGACGAAGAAGAGTCGCATGAAATCGCGGGGAAAGTGGTGGTGGAATCGCCTCCGATGGTAGTGAAGTCGAGGGCTCCCTCAAAGAACGCCTTCGAGTGTCCATTGTCGCTATTCAGCTGCATCCCCAGCATATGTGTTGTGTTTGTGTATACGAATTGTGATTAGCATTAGATGAAGTGGATATCTGGATGCTCACAAGCAGCGTTGGTCGAGGATCACAACAAAGAAGCTTCGACCCTGATGAGCGTGACTACTCACCCATCGTCAAAACGAGTACTATTTTTCATTGACCGAGCTGAGACAGCCACTGCGGCTTGGAGTAAGTCAGCTGGGAGCCATCTTACAAAACATAATAGGCAATTGAAATTCGTACATGTCGCACAACGAACTGATCCCATGTAATCTGTATTGACGCAAGTCGGAAGCAGAACTCGGACGCAGCTTCCGTGATACCAGGAAGACCGAACTTCGTTCAGTGATTCGAATCGACTTCTGCATCGGTTCCTGCGCTGGTGGAGCAGCTTCTCAGCCACAAGGGTGTCCACAGATTATTCGCCGAGACTGAAAATGCACCAGACAGCTCGAATTTGTCGGTGACCAGGCAAATCGACGATGATTCGAGGCGGATAACAGTCCGGATCTACAAGATCGCATTCGTGCTGAAGAGGAACTGAGGTCGTGGTCAGCCACAAAGAGAATATGATAAGTCGGAGACTCTCATTGCGCAGGTTTGATGTCAGCCGGAGTTTTCAGTCTTGAGACATCTCACTCTCCGGTTCCATATTATCCCCTACGTCTCCGTTGCTTCGTCTTGGCCCGAGAATGGAGAGCTCGTCAGCGATGGTACGTCGCTAGACGGGCTCTCGAGTCTCCCTCTTGAGAGCCGTTCGCGTTCGGACGTCGCTCATCGCTGCTGGTTGGTGAGGGCAAAGAGCGCAACCCCGGCCATCAAAATTCGGAGAGTGTCTGCTTACACGTGTTGTTGAGCCACTTGATAATTGAAGACTAAACTGTATCCGAATTTTACCACCGATCAGTCGCTTCTCCACTCGAGGTGTAGCGACTGATCGTCGCTCACCAGGGTTGAGCTGCGATTGTCGAGGTAGTCGTAGCAACGGTTGTCTGTGTAATATAAACACATCGAAGCTTACCCGTCAAAAAGTCGGCATTGGGGACTAGTACTGACTGCGATAGGCCGCGATATTTACGGGTTGAGAAGCGTGTGCTCAAATGGGTAGGGTGATGCGGTGATGCCAACGGTCTTCGAAGGAGAGCTGTAGAAAGAGAATGCCTCTCTCGGAGCTGGTCCCATCAACTTGCATGAAGTGCGCGGGATTTGTTGGCAAAGACGCAGACAAGAGACGCGTGCCATGCAAGGCCAAGTTGGTGACAGGTTCGGTTAACACGGAGGAGTTGGCGAGATGGGGAAACTGGCATGAGATGTCTGTCACGCTCGCGCACACAGGGTACGATGGTGGCGGCGGCGGGACGTGGCGGGCCGCTCTGCGGCGCGAACGTTGCCGGCCGCAAAAACCTCGCTGTTCGCGCCGCGGCTGCTCGAGTCGCAGCGTCGCGTTCACCGCTCGCCTCTGCTCCCTGTTCTGCACTAACCCGGTCAGGTGCTCTCTCTGCATCAGCCGCGCTTGAACTGTCTCGATATTCCGACGACGACGGCCCAGCTCCTCCCTGGACGCAGCGCCCACGCGCCCACCTGACCGCCCCGCTCATTTATCCAAGCGGGCCCTAGCTCTCATTATGATGCACCGCGTTGACCACCTGGTCTTGCGGCGCTGGTAGAGCAGTATAAAGCGTCCGGTGAGTAACAGGTCTCTCTTATGACCCCCCGTACTTCCGTTATGGCTGGCTCCCGCGTTGGTTGATCCTCCTGTTGCTCACCACCTATGTGGTTGCCTGGCAGACGTTTACGGTGCAACACACGGACGGAGCGGATGATGTTCCTGCTCTGACTGCGGCGCTGGCGACGGGCAAATACTCGGCAAACACGACCATCCTCTTCAAGAAGGGCACGACCTACAACCTGTTCACGAGCATCAAATTCCCCTCCTTCACGAATGTCGAAGTCGCCATCGAAGGGAACCTCACGTACCCTGATGACATTGCTGCCATTCAAGGTCTGTCGATTGCCTCCAAATCTCCACACGTTCGCTCATTTGCGGGTTGGTAGCGTTGTGTCGTCGTCTGTATGTCATTGTTCTTGTGGAGGAGTCTCAATGTTGACGAGGTTGTGCGTACGCTAGGGTTTCCCCGGGTCATGGTGAGTGCCCTCCCGTTCCTATTCAGCATGTTCGCGGTGCTCAGCACTTTCCAGGGTGACTTTCTCAGGTGGAACGAACGTTACATTGCGTGGAACTACGGATCCAGAATGGGGTTGGGTCGACGGTCATGGCCAACAGGTATGTGCCCTCCTGACTGCATTTCGGTATTGCTGAGCACCTCGAAGTGGTGGGACGCGATGGAGCAAACCAACCGTCCCCATGGTTGGGCTTTCAGCAAAATCTCGCACGGCGCAATTCATAATATGAAGTTATGGAAGGTAAGCTCCCTCGGTCATTATCAGCACATATCATCAAGCAGATATGACAGCCTATCGCGTGGAACTTTGCTACGAGTGGGGCGTCGAACATCCATGTCTATAACAACATCATCCTGGCGAAGTCGGACACCGATGTGAGGCCCTCTTTGCCTTGTTTTGACCTGAACTTACATTACACGGCAGTCATTCCCATTCAACACGTACGTGCTGCGTCTGAACCAAGGCTTGCATTTTGACGCCCCATGCCATCCAAACTCATAGGGACGGTTCGTAACACATGTTCGAGTCAGCTTCATGGACTCACATATTTGATCTCCAGGATTTTCCGCCGGTGGTTCCGACCTGCTTCTCGAAGGCAATCATATCGTCAACGGAGATGACTGCCTCACCGTCGGCAGCGGAGCAAAGAATATCCATTGGAGGTGAGATATTGCAGAGTTCATGGTGAATCTCCGCTCACGTGGATGCCAGGAATAACTACTGCGAAGGAGGCCACGGGTTGTCCATCGGCTCCCTCGGAAAGGGTGGCTCTGTTGCGGATGTTCAGAACGTCCTGTAAGTGCGCACTGTTCTCTCCCAAATCGTACTCTGCTCACATACACATAATAGCATCGAGAACGTTGTGATGGTAGGGACTCGACGTTCTTGAAACCGACGATGAGCTCATGGGCCTCCAGGTCAACTCGCTATACGCGGCAAGATTCAAGAGTTGGACCGGCGGTAATGGCCTTGCCCGAAAGTACGCGACCTTCATCTTTCAACCGAGTTGATCTAACGTCGTCCCAGCATCACATGGAAGAACATCTTGTTCAAGAACGTCATGTTCCCGGTACGCGCAACCCTATATCTGCTTACATCGTTACTGACTGCCCTCCCACGTAGATCTATGTGACCCAAAAGTAGATGGATATTTTCTTTTGACGCGTCGTTTGATACTGATCATCTCGGTCCAGTTATTGGGACCAGGGAGTAGGTTAAGTCCTTTACATATACAGAACTCTGTCTAACAACTCGAATCCGATCAGCTTGGCGCCCCGCCAAACACCAGCAGCCCCAACAATACGCGAATTCAGGACTTTGTGTTCAAAGGCTTCTCCGGGACGATCAACGAGTGCGTTCCTTACATGACGACTTACCATCCCTTCCCTGATGCACCTCAATCTGTAGCACCCCGGGATACGTCGAAGGCTCCTGCATCTCGGACCCGTGCTGGCACGTCGCCTGCTGCCATGTGGTCAATCTGTCCCTGACGAATCATTTCCAGGTACGCCGTCGAAGGGGCGACAGGCAAGGAGGTCATCATCCTTGACCTCTACCCAGACACTGGTGCGTCCGTTTTCCGCAAACCCGTCGAGATGCGCTCGCTCATGTGTGTGCTTAGCCACGAACGTCTTCGCGTCCGACATCTCGGCAAAGACGCTCAGCGGCGACCCCGTCATGGCCATGTGTAACTCGACCACGGTATGCTGCTCCTTCACTCCTATGAGAGGCCGATGCTCATCGTGGGTGTTGCTCAGATCACTTCCAATGTGGGGTTCAAATGCTGGGATGGCCTGTTCGAGCCGACGCGTGGAGGACATGCATTTCTTACGTAGGGCAGCGGTCTCGATGTGCTCTGTGGAGGAGGTGGGAACATGATTGAATGCGATGTGACGATTCACGAGATTCCGAGGGCCAGCAACAGTGCTTTCTTTCACACTTGCGCTCAGCGCTCGTCCGCACCGCAACGAAAAGACCTCCACTGAGCCTGCTTTCAAAGTGATATTGATATGCTCCGTGTGGGTAGTGTGGTGTGAACGGTGCAGACAAACAAAAATATGGACGCTCAGGGGATTGAACCCTGGACCTCACGCAAACAACTGCTCAAGGACGAAATGTCCCCAACTACTGCGAAGCGTGCGCGCTACCACTGTGCCAAGGGCCCATATATGTGCCCATCATATAATATTATCAGCATCAACAAATTCAAGTGCAACTTATGGTGAGCAAACAGAAGTCTTATGCAACAGGGATGGGCAGATGTTAGATATGAAGGTAAAGAGGGGAGGCAGACAGTAGGAGAGCGCATGCTATTGCGATCTCACCTCGATACGTTCAACGACTGTAAGAATTTACGCGGATATTAGCTGAGATGCTGTTGCAATATGTCGAGAATATTGTTTCCATGGGACCAACGGTGCCGCGTGTGGTCGACTTGTTAGATCACAACGAGTAGATGCGGGGAGGCGTGGGCGATAAAGGTACGTCGACGCACGATACGCACGGGTTTGCTCGGAGACAAAGGGTTTTAGGACGCATAAGCCGCACATTGCACACGCTGCCCACATGCCCAACCCACCACGGACGCACAAAAGCTGCCTGCAAGCAGGCGGATGCCTGAAGGAACAACCAGGCTGCATCCAAATCGCCTCTCGTGTCATCCTCCTCCGTTGCTTCGTCCTCGCCCAGCGACCACACCCTGCCAGCCCCGCCCTCCAGCGCCGGCCATGGGCAAGCTCCACCTCTACCTCGCCAGCTACGACGACACGCGCACGTCTACTCCTCACCTCCGCATCCACTGGGCCCTCCTCCTCGCCCCGGCCCCACAAAGGGAGGACGCGCGGTCGCTGGCACGGCCGAGCACGCGATACCACGCCACGCGCCGCAACGGCCTGTGGGCGTTCGAACGGCGGGCGGTCGAGTGCGCGCGCACGCCCGTGATGGTCGGCCGCGTGCGCGTCGGGACGGTCGACGTGCGGGACGCGCGGGCGGCGGACCCGTGCTGTGCCAGGTGCCGGTGCGCGCGGGGGAGGAGGACGACGGGTGGGACTGCCGGTCGTGGGTGGCGGACGCGTTGAGGGCGTTGGTGCGGGAGAGGCTGGTGCGGGCGAAGAGGCCGCTGGAGACGGAGGAGCTGTTCGGCTTTGCGCGGCGGTTCTCGGAGGACGTCGTGCGGAAGGAGTGCAATGCGGGGCACGGGATACCGGTGACCGCCGATTACGCGGGGACGGAGCGGTGAGTTTGTCCCTTTGTTCGTAATGAGTAACCACTGACCAAGTGGATGGTAAGCTCGCTGAACCTGTTCAGGAGAAGAAGAAGCAGCACATACTCTGTTACAACAACATATCGGCGGTACAGCATATAGTCCGTCTACATCTGCGAGTTGTAAGCCAAAAACTCGTCGGGAGTGCGATGAGCGCCTTACATACTAGCGCTTCGCTTCCAGAGTCTGCGCCCATCCTTTGACCCTTCTCCAGCATTTGCGTACTTCTTCAGGGAACCCATTCTCAACGTTTGCCATTATGAGGAAATCGTGGCTGCAGTACTCCGGGATCCCTGGCGCCGCATAGGCCGTGACTTTGGCGTTGGCGTTCTTCAGCTGTGATTCTAGTGCCACGATGGAGGTTTTGAACTGCTCGGTCTCGCCGTAGTATATCAAGGTTGGTGGCCAGTGTCGGGGTGCCGGGTTTAGTGAAGGTGAAAAGTAAGGCGAAGATAGGTGGTCGGCAGTCATCGAGCCAAGCAGACGCGGCATTTGAGGGCGTTGTGCGTCTCTGATGGATTGACATGCACGTTATTCAATTAACACACTTCACAAACTTGGACCACTCACGCAGAGAGATCGCACCACGGGCTGTGTAGGAATAATCCCGAGGGAAAAGGTAGAGTCTGTGTCTCGCACAGGTAGCGTTGCAGAGCGAGCACCAGATGCGCTCCCGCAGAATCGCCAACGAACACAATGCGACTTGCGGGAACGTTCATGTCTTTGAGCAAATATCGGTACGCCGACACCGCCTCGAGCAATTGAGTCGGGAAGGGACGGCTTTCATCATCTTCTGATAATCCGATGAGGGAATACTCAACAGCTACAGAGAGCGGAAATAAGACTTGCGGACACAACAGACAGTATTGATCACTCACATAGGACCGATGCACATATTCCGTGCTAAGAAAATATGAGCACGCGATACGGTTCACGACCGCAAGATTCACCTGAATCAGCCCTCGGGGTATGCCTAGCGGGGCATAGGTTACAACAGTGACGCAGAAAGCAAAGCAAAGACGTACGAGAGAACCCCGACTCGGTCTCCTTCGCCTCCCCAGCATGTATCCTCCACCATGAAACTGCAGCCCCACGACTCCCGACTTCACTCGTTCTTCAACCGTCAGGTCCTGCTTGTTCTGTAGTTGCCACCATACTGCATCCACGGGTGCAAGCACCACACCGACGCTATTGGCCCAGCTCTTGAGCTCTTGACCGATTTCGTCGGCAGGTACCGCAGGAATCGACCTCTCCTGCGTATCAAAAGTCGTTGGTTTCTTTTCCTGGCCGATGAGCCGTCGTATGGCTTTCATTGGCGTACAGTCGTGAAGGAGGAGAAAGTGGGTAGTGGGGATGATTGGCCGCGTCGGGATTTGTGAACGGCCTCGAGGACTCACCATGGTACTTCTTCCGACCGCATGGGCGGTGCAAGCGGAATCACCCACTGACGATCACGTTGTGAACAAGAATAGAGCATGTTACGGCTACGAAAGGGGTACACAGAGGCAGGTGCAGAGGGAAACGAGGCGGTGACGTGTCGGGGAAGAGGTGGTGGCAAGGGAGAGGAATGTACGAATCACCGGCTCTGCTCCTCCAGCCTGGACGGGCCCGAGCAGCGCGACCGAGGCCGAGCACTAAGACATCCGGTCGTTCTCCGCCCTGCTTTGGCACAGACCTGCCATTGAGCTCTGCCGCAAGGACAGAGGGTGGGTCGGTCTGCAATTTGACGTGAGGTGCGTGCGGAATAGCCGACACGAACCGCGCGTTATATGTAAACTCTCAGAGCACGTGCCGTAGATCATCAGCGCCAAAACGGCACCAAAAATCATCCACAGCTTGATCAACATCTCAAACAGCACACAGTCTGAGCTCCAACGATTTGAAGCTGCCGTTACTTACCTTCCTACGCATCAACTCGGTCCATCGAAACCCGCGGCTTTTCAGTTAGATTGTCGTCTTACCACCGTAAGCACTGAAAGTCTGAAAGAAGAAGTAAAGCGGCGCGCAGCTTCCATGCCAACAATTGAACTACTCTGGGTAGGAAGCAAACTTTGAGGCGGTGGTTGACACGCGATTTTCCTTGCATCGGACGATGCGAAATACTACTTTATGGCTCGATGGTTCTGCTGGAAGAATTCACATAGCTCGATGAGTAGCAAATAACTACAAAGAACGTACCGCCTCCGCAGGCCACTGAATGACGTCATGACCTACCATTCCATCGTCCGAAAGGAAGGAATCCTTCTCCCAAGTATACACCCGGTAGAGCTCATGGTACGCACATAAAGGCCATGATAAACACTGGAATGCCCTCTCGCCCTTCCCCTTTTCCCACCTTTCTACCCAGCGTTCTATGCCCAGCTCAAGTCGTACGACGCTATCACCCGCATGCTGAGCACAGCGCAGTAAACTCTCCCCGCCTCCACAGTGATCCGCACAGCTCTCAATCGCTATTTGGAGTGTCCGATGCCGTATGTCTTCTATGTTCCCTTGCTGCGCGCCTCGGTCACCAAGGGGCCCCGCAGCACCTTAAACTTGGAACACCAGGCGCTGCACCCGCCCATCACGCAAACATAGCAGACTGCGCTCGAGGGCCACGAGGGATACATAACGCGCGGCGGGCGCAAAGAAAAGCGGTCAAGCTACATCCATCCCTCGTTCCTTCCTGCGCTCACTCCCCGATCCGAGCCCCAAGCCACCACCAACCTGGCCCCCTCCGCGACTCCGCGACTGAACTATGGAGTCTACCCAGGCCATTCATAAGCATTCCAACTCGAAGCGCATGTCACTCTTCGGCCGCCGCGCCCTCGGAGGGCAGGACCCCTCCCCGCCCGCCTCGCCCTCGCGCTTCACGCTGTTTCGCCGGCCCGCCGACACCCCCACCCTTCCACCCCCGCCACCACAGTCTCGGGCTCGCAAGCGGCAGACGACGACCTGTACTCGCGCCCGAAAGCCGAATACCCGCCCTCGCCGCCAGGCTCCGAGCCAACGCCGGGCTCGGACGTCGCTTCCGACTCGGACTCGACGTTCCAGTCAGGACGGCGCAGCAACGACTCCGGCTCCGAGCCCCAGCGCGACAGCCTCTCCGCTTCCGCCGACGGCCGGGCGCGCGCACTCGCGCTGCTCGAGGGCCGCCAGATGGACGACCCGCGCGCGATCTCCCCCTCTCCTGGGACGCCCACGCCCACGATGGACTGCACGCCGCCCGCCCCGAGCGAGCGCGGGAACTCACGACGGGCGTCGACGGTCCCATCGGCGTTCGCGAGCGCGGTCGCGGGCAAGATCGCGCTTGGGCCGCGGCGCAACTCCGCGCCCGCGCGGCGGCAGAGCGCGCAGCTGCAGCTGCAACGGCGGCGCGAGAGCGTGCTCGAGGGGGTTCCGGAGGACGCGGCTGCCCAACCAGAACAAGGACACGGACGGGAAGTGGACGAGCACGGGCTGCCCACGTACGCGAGCGCGGCGTTCCCCAGCGGGACGGCGTCGTACCGGTTCGCGCAGGCCGGGCCGTTCGCGATGACGCTCTCGTCGCCCTCACAGGCACGGGGGGCGGGGGAGGAGGCGGCGGCGGGGCTCGGGAGGTACTGTATCAGCGTGGGGGTGAACGTGTGGGCGCCGCGGTGTTGCGTAGTGACGGTGAGGAGGGGGCTGACGGAGGACGGGCCGCAGGTCGCGTCGATCGAGTGAGTCTTGTGTTTGGAGGAGCGCGCGCGGGGGTGCTCATCGAGACCATCGTCTGCAGGTTCGGATCTGCGTCGGTGTCGATGGGTTCGTCGTTGACGATGGGCGAGACCGGGAGGCCGTTGAAAGACGTCGTCTCGAAGAATCTGGTCAACGGGTGAGACGCGCGAGGACCACATGGTCGCTGCGTGCGAAGCTGACGAATGAACCAGAGCTCGTGTGTACCGCGTCGGGGACGGATCTACCATTGAATGGAAACAGAGCAAGCGCCAATGGAAGGTGAGCTCGGCGTTGGAGAGGAGACAGTGCGCTGCTCACGGTGGCTCCTAGGCCATGATGAAGGGAAATGAGCTGGCCATCTTCTACCTCGACGCGCCGCGGTCGATGTCGCTCCAGCCGTTGGGCCACAAGTATTTCGACCACCTCGTAGTCGGGACCCTGGTGCTGATGCGCGAGCAAGACGACGCGGTGTACTCCCGCCCAGACTACGGCGCCATGCAGATGCACGCGATGTACTGAGCGAGTTCGTCTGGAAGATACTCGGGGGGTAGCCATAGATGCGTGCTTTTTGCTTGTACAGAGAAGGTACTGCAAACGAAGTGTAAAGCACAAGTTGAGCACAAGAGCCAAGAACTAAGAAGGAACGGACCCACACAGCACCCTCAATTCCCGGCACGTTCGTTCTTCAAAATGCTGGAGTCCGGCCGGGTTTGAAGGCGAGTTCTTGTTTCATATCGACGCCTCCCAGCGTCTGTCGCCGGGCGGAGTTCCGGAATTAGCACCGGTACGTCGCTGGCGCCTCGGAATGAATCCACGATGTTGGGCGGAGGGCTCTGGTCATCACCTGGGCTTCGTCTGCATGCGCCCGTGCGCGAGGATGCGGCCCGCACGTTCTGTGACGGACGCGAACAGGACGAAGCGAGCGCCTGGAACACTGGGCGCATTCGTGTGAGCCCGCTTAATAGAGAAGCGGCTGCGGAGGCGGCTTCTGAGTACGGGGGGACGGATTCGGTAGGTGCAGTGGTTGGCGGTGCGGAGGACGGTGTCGGGCTCGTAGAATGGCAGCGCTCGCTGTGGGCGGCGTGGAGGAGACTCAAGAGCGGCCGTGACAGGTCTGGGGATACGCGGGGAGATCAGGCCGGGTGGGTCAGGTGCTTTGTCAGCAGCCAGCACGGTTCGAGCCCGCTTTCTGGCCCGCGTCTTACATATACTCTCTCCGTCTCCCCCATTCGTTGCCCTTCTTCGCATTTGGCCCTCTCCTCCCCGGCCGTCGCTTGCCCTCCCCCCGACGCCACCATGCGCCCCGCCTCCCTCTTTGCCGCCGTCCTCCCCCTCCTTGGCCTCGTCCTCGCAGAGGAAGGCTCAATCTCTGGCCCCACGACCTCCTCTGCCGCCGCCGGTTACTCTTGCGATCCCTCGAAATGCCAGCTGCCCAACTGCCACTGTGCAAGCACTGATCCTCCGGGTGGTCTCGCTGTTGTATGTCTTCACTGCTCAGGTCTTCGCCCCCACCCACTGTGCCCAAGACGTCTTTTTTTCCGCCCGTCCTGTTTGAATCTCCGAGCTGACCCGGTCTCTCGCCATGCAGGAAGACACGCCCATGTTCATCGTCTTCACCGCCGACGATGCCATCCAGAGCTACACCCTTGACTCTGTGAACCAGTTCCTGGCCCAGCGCAAAAACCCGAACGGCTGTCAGCCCAAGATGACGTACTACAACTCCATCGACTACACCAACTTCACACTCGTCACGGACTGGTACGTCGCCGGCAACGAGATTGCGGACCACACGTGAGTGTTGTCATATCCTGCCAAATCGCCTCGTGTAAACCCCGTCATATCCGCAGAATGACGCACGTCGGCACGCCCCCCGAGAACGAGGTCGCGGGTAATCTCATTGCCCTCAACCAGCTCGCCGGCATCCCGCTCTCGTCCATCATCGGTTTCCGCGCGCCCTTCCTCAACTACTCGGTTGACACCCTCAAGCTCCTCGCCAGCATGGGCTTCACCTATGACTCCTCATCTAGCGCGTCTATCCCCGTCACTGAATCAGACACTGATGCCTACTGGCCGTACACGCTGGACTATGGCATGGCCAATGACTGTCTCGCCGTCGATGGCCTCTGCAAGGGCCAACCCCAGCTCCCCGGTTTCTGGGAGCTCCCGATGTACGCCACCTTCGACAACCGTGGTATCAACGGTCCCCATCTGATGGACCCCTGGCTGTGAGCATTCACCACAGGCTGTGTGACATCGCGTTCTCATTCACCATACAGTGACGCTGCCAACGGCGAGACTGCAGTCAACGACACTGCGACGCTCGAGTACCTCAAGAACACCTTCATGGCCCACTACAACGCCAAGCGCCAACCCTTCGGTCTCTACACTCACCCCATCCACGTCTCGGTGGGTCGCTGGCTAGATATTAGTTAGTTTGCCACGCTAACCTATGACGACCATCAGCTGAGCGTCCCGGGCTCCACCGCTTCGACGAAGACGATCGCGATGATCAACCAGTTCCTTGACTGGGCACAGCAGCAGCCAAACAGTCAGTCGGATTGTGTTATACTTGTTCAAACCTTCCGTTGATCCTTTGTACAGCTTGGATTGTCTCCTCTGAGCAGCTCCTCGCGTGGGTCCGCAACCCGACCAAGCTCTCGGACCTCAACAACTTCGCGCCTCTCAAGTGCTCCACTCCCGCGATCGACGACTCGGTCAAGATCTGCAACGGTATGCCTTCGCACGAGGCTGGCCTGATCCAACTGTGCCCCTTCTCGGACTTCCCCTTCTACACTTGCGTATGTCGTCCAGCACTCGACATTCTGCGATCGTGAGCTGACTTTGATACAGTATGGCTGCCCTGCGGACCACCCCACGCCTTCGGACCCGAGCCCCGCACAATCGACGGTGTCCTCCGCTCCCCGCGTCCGCATCGCGTCCAACTGCTCGACGCCGTTCTGGGACCCGGTCAAGGGCGAGTGCCTCTGCACGTCGGACTCGTGCGCCTTCACCGACACCTCGCGCCCGATCGGCCCCAACGGCGCAAACCTCACCGGCGACAGGATCAACTCGTCTGACGGCTCCAGTGCGAGCCAGAGCTCGGACCCCTTCGTGCCGTTCAACGGCGCGAGCCGCGGCCCGCACTTCCCGCTGGCGTGCTTTCCGCGCTCCTCGTTGGGGTCGTCGGTGCCTTCGTTGGCGCCTTTGCCGCCGTCGCGCGTGTCTGAGAGAGACTTCGAGACGAACTGTGACGCCACGTCCCTCTCGTGCGCGGACCGACCGACTGCCGCCTTCACGAGAGCACGAACTCTGCCCCCTTGCCATGGACTGCCTACGCATCGACACTATATATCCCTATCTCACCGCACCACACTGCGCATTCGCACCCACTCGCATCTAACTTACCAGCTAGTTCCCCTCCCGTCTTCGGACGCACCGTACGCTTGATTTATCTACGGACTTGCACGCGCACGCACGAACCCCCTCACCCCACCAGCAGTCTGTCTTTCCCTGGCAACTAGCGTAACGGACTGTCTAATCATTTCTTTGCATGGTATCCGCCGTCTGATCACCGGCTCGTTTCGACCGGTCGTGGTCTTCGACTAGGTTTGTCCGGTCACGTAGAGGTTGCCTCTAACGGCCGCTTTTGACGATGATCAGTATCGTTATCATGGAGAAGTCTTGCTTGTTCTCGTGTTGTCCGTACATGGGACTCATGCTAAGTACCGCTGCAGATCGCTTTGGGAGCCTTGAAGGACTCCACAGACGCAGGACATGGCTCGAGAGCAAGTTCGGTTTTACGCAATGAAGCTCCGCCTCTGTATCCCTGAGGGCCTCCAGAGTTCATACCTCCTTCTGGTACTGCCACTCCGACGATCACACGAGAGGAAATGGAATCTTCCGCGCGATGGTGAAGCCCAAAGGACGAGGTGATCGCCGAGTTCAGCGGGCGAGCTTGAGGCGCGGCGCGAAGACCCGTAGTGCGAGGCCAGGGGGGCGGACACAAGGTCATCGACATCCTCTGCCGGAACCCGGGACGCGCTCCGGGAAAATACGAAGAGGTGCGTGAAAGCGGGTGTGCGGTAGGGCCAGTGAAGCGTTGACCACGGTGGCTATCGGCGACGTGAGTCGGCGCGGTCATCGCGCTCTCGAGATGTTCGGTGAACATTGCCGTGTGCGAACAGCAGAAACGACTGCCTGCAAATATGGAATGTAAACCACGGCGTCGCTGAAGGCGTCGTGGCATCGCATTCCACCAAACACGAATTGGGGATTCGATCATGTATAGTACTACATGATACGAGTTCTACAACGTGGGCGTTCTTAAAATCCACATTTTTGTCTGCTCCATGGCCCATCCTACATCTCTTGAACAACATGACGGGGGGTTCTGAAAGTATATGCCAGTGCGCCCGGCCAATGGCCCTATTCCTATCATTTCAACCGTCAGCAGAAATTTGTGCGCGGATACAACCCAGACATTCACCTTGCTCGGGAAGTTGCAGTCGGAGGTCTGGCTGCCGCGGATCCTGCAGCACGACCTGAAGTTGCTGAGGTGCTGCGAAATGGAGCTGGCGGCGCAGTCGTCGCCGAATTGGAACGATCCGTCGAGAGACGCGCAGCAAAACTGAGTGTTGACGGCGTTCTGGCCTCCATTGCTGTCGATGCACTTGCAAGCCTGGGCGGGAATGGCGGCGGCGGCCGCGAGAACGACGAGATTGAGGAGTTTCATGGTGGAGTGCGTGCGATTGGTTGGGTGAGAGTGGTGGACGGTTGGAAGAGCCACTGCGTGGTTGTGGGATGAGGTTCGACGAGCACTATGGATGGCCTTTTGTACTTTGTGTCAGGCGCTGCATGGGAGATATCGTGGTATGTACTCACCGCGTTTGCGCTGCGGGCATCGCGACCGTGTTGGTTGTATGCGTCCGCCGTTAGCACGCCCTGCGATGCTCTCTCCGGCCTGCACACGGGAAGGGTTAACATTTAGCATGCCTTCTTATCCGAATTCGTAGCCGCGTCGAGTTCGCCGCTCCACGAGCGCGACCGGTATTCGTCCGATGGTGGCGGGACCGCACGCGACGATCCACGGCCTAGAGGTGGACGGTGTGGGTCAGGCGGCGAGGCGTGTAAGTGAACGACATCAAGAGCGATCTAGGCAAGCTTGGGCGGCACGGTAGCTTGAGACTGGGGACGGACCTCGAGCGCACGAGAGCTGGCTGCTCGAGCTGAGAATTGAGCTGCCCGGCTAGTAATGCCCGCCAATGTATTTGTAGATGTGTACATTTGGGATTTGACGCCCATTCTGGCGGTCGCACTGCGCGCAAGTCGTAATGACTAATTTATAGGCCAGAAAAAGCGCCAATGAGATGTAAGTGTTAGGACATTCATTCGAAGGGCACAGGGAAATGTGGTATTGAAGAAGAACGGCCGTTTACCTCCTGATCAAGACGAGATCTCAAATTTAGTATTTAAGGAATGAGACCGCATGTAAGATCTTATTGCGCGCGCGGAGCGCCTACGGACCGCTCCGGCTACTAGATTATCTGAATCGCGCCCAAGCCAAGGGCAGCACGCGCGAGCAGCCACTCGCGCGTGCATCATCGCGGTCTTTGTATTCACCTCGTGGTACTGTAAAGTAGTTTATCTACGTATATATACGCCACAGAGGCTGGGGAAGCACCTCAGCTTCAGGTTGGTGCGTTCTCCACCACGCCCGGAAGAGTCCCACGCTCAGCGCCTTTTCACTCTGTTCTACCGCTCACTTCAGGCATGCTCATCCAACCCCGTTTTTGTTTATTTTTCTAACACGCCGCTCTACGTAATCTACCGTTAGTAGCAATATGAGCAACAAAGGAGACTTCGACCAGCTTGTCCAGCGTCATCAAACCCTTCAAGATGATACTGATCTATCGAGACTCAAGTAAGAGTTTTAACGTGATCTGCTGCAATTGTGTATTCATGACTCGACGATCTGCAGCACCAATGATGTTTGTGTCATCACAATGAGAGCACAGATGAGTAACTGACAATTGACCCGCAGCTTCTCGTTCTCGCAGACATGTGGACCAACTATGTCCGCAGAATCTACTTCGCCGTGAACTCTCGTTCGGGAATAGAGAAACTTCCCGCAGAGTTGATACTCAAAATCTATGAGCAAGCCATCCTACCGTCCAATTTCTCAATGCGCTCTCTCTTCGCCACTCTCCACCAGGACACCGAGGAGACAGGTCGGGCCGCGAGGGGCAGCACTAGGACCCTTCTCAGCATATCTCATGTCTGTCAGTTCCGACTCAGTCATGGCGCTTGCTTGCGACGACCACTCCTCACCTATGGTCATACATCCACGCTAGTGCCTGGAGATATGCACCGGAAGACTTTTTCCCGACTTGTCTTCAACGCGCCGGGACATCTCCCCTTTATATCTCCATATTTCTGGGTGATCCGTTCACGAAGGCGATTGTTGATCCCGACATTCAATCTCGCCTTGTCAGCCTTCGGATCATGCTCTCTCCCGATCCTATGGGCAGCCACGTTATCCAAGCCCCCCAGTTGTGGGATGATTTCGCCGAGATCTTCCCCCTCAAAGCACCCCGTCTTCAATCTCTCGGGGTTGCCTTCCTTGCGCACTGCGTGGTAAAACCCTGGGGCCACAGAAATCGCTCCATTCCCGCCGAGGCATCGGAAACGTTCCTCCCCACCGCTTTTCCGTCGCAATTACGGGCACTCGCTGTCTCACCGGGAATCAAGATTCCGTCCGGCCCTTTCCCAAAACTCACCCATCTCTCGCTGTCATTCCGGGACGTTCCTCCACCTTACGAGGACCACCATCTTGAGGAGCTTCGGGCGCTTCTTGCTTCATCTTTGCACCTAGAATTCATCTTCCTTCGTTACAACTCGGCGCAAAATGACTGCGTTTGCGCCAGCGATACGAACGTGGAAAGTGATCCTGTCTCTCTACCATCGTTGAGAGCTATCACGATCGTCCGCTGCGACTTCAACAGCGCTCGTCGCCTCGTCGACAGCATCGCACTTCCACCGAATGCGCACGTGCACCTCATCCTCAATCTCAACCGGAAACTCGACCCCAATTCAGAATGGCACGCACCTCAACGCCCTTTATTCTCCACCTGCACCCACCTGTCCCTCCGCCTCTTCCACGAGCGCTTTTCCATCCTTCTCGACGGCCCACCCCTCCATTCAGAGTCGATGCGCCCCGCCGGGCGCCTCCACATACGGAACCTCTCCCTCCAGAGCCGTCCCCGCGACCTGCGCGGCCTGCCCCTCGCGTCCATAACATCGCTCAGGGTCGCCCCGACGCGCGACGCCGCGACGCGCGGCTGCATGATGCTGGACACCCTGCTCCTCTTCCTCGCGCGCATGCCGGCGCTCGACGAGCTCGCCCTCTCCTTCTCGGACGGCGCGCCGCTGGAAGGGCGACACGCCTGCCCGTTCCAGACGTTCCTCTTGCCGCTCTTCGAGGCGCTCGACCCGCGCACGCCGGGGCCGGGCGTGGACGCGCTCTGTCCCGCGCTCCGCACCGTCGCCGTCGACCTCGGGGACTGTCCGACGGGGCCGGCGGACGTCGCGGCGCGGTGGGCGGCGCTGTTCGAGGCGGACTTCGTGCGGGCGCGCGCGGAACGCAGCGTGCGCCCGATCGAAGCGCTCTTCGCCGAGTGTCGCGGGCCCCGCGAGCTCGGAGGCGCGAGTGAAATACGGCAGTGGAGGTGGACGTACGAGCGTCCGGAGAGCGTCCCCTCCGTGTGCGCTGTCTCTTCTCAGCGCCCCGACCCTCTCTCCGGCGAGGAGCAGAGCCGCGAGTTGTCTGGTTGGGTTGAATTGGGCCCTTGGCCGCCTGCGCAAGAATTTGGGGCGAGTGAGTGGGTGCAGGAGGACATCGATAGGGTTGAAGCGTATCTCGACGCGCCGCAGTATGTTCAGCACTGGAAGGGCGTCAGTACCAAGTAGCTCGGGGATACAAGTTGGTTTAAAGTACTTAATCCGCATAGGCGGCGGTGGTAAGCATGCGGGTTTCGAGTGACGCTATCGACGAAAGTGTGTCGCCAAAACTGACAGCCGTGAGTGAGGCGCAGAAAGGGCTTGAGATATTCTGTTATGTGTTCCTGTTTTGTAAGCATAAATTTCGTTGATAAAATCGGTGTTTGTTTGTCTCCTGTTTAACGCCCTGGAGGGCCGAAAAATCGGTGTTGGGACCAGAATGCGGCATACGAGGGGGAAGGATGGCCATGTAGGCGGTGGCGGGGTGTGGTAAGTAATACTAATAGGGAGTGTCAGTCGCGCCGCTTACATAACTTTCCCGCGGTTTCAACGGGCTTATAGACCAGCTGAGATGAGTGGCGGTCGTCGTCCACGACCTCCACGCGGTGCTGAGCCCACAGGTCGCGAGCGCGTGAACTGCAGCAGGGAGCGCGTTTCCCGTCTAGCGTTTCTAATATCCTGTGGGGCTCAAAACCATGGTTTGGACTCAATTCACATGGACGTGCACAACGACACAGGCACCTCGTAAACCTACAAGGGTTCGAGCGCACGCACAAAGCCTCGTTACAACGGGACTACAAAGTCGTAACAGGAATCGGAGAGAGGCTGAATTTAATGCTACAAGGAAGGGATGTGACACACACCACATGGACTGTAACGTTCAGCGGGATGGAAAACACCTCAATCACTGCCCCACCGCGGAACAAGTCAGAATGCATGCGTACTCTAGGCCCACTGAAGCACTCACGTCTCTATGTCTGGAAAATACTTCTTCACGAGACGAACGTGCCCGGGTTAAGCTCTTTTATGCGCGCGTATTCGTCTGGCTCGTGCTCCTTCATGTCCACGATGATCGCCTTGAGCTCGCGCATTCTTTTCTTCTGCTCCCTCTCCCCTGGGTTCACCGCCCTGTGGTCGTAGCCCAGCCACGGCCAAACGGCCGCGTCCACCGTGTCCCCGAGTTCTCCAACCGTCTCAGCCTGATCCTCGGGCGATATCCACTCGCCCTCCGTGGAAAGACACCCGGCGATGTTCGCCCGCGCGCCCGCGAACTCGAGGAGCACCCTGTCCTCAACCTCCCGGCACGCCTCCACCTCCCCGCTGTCCAGCACGTCCTCGAACTGCGGCGGCACGGCGGTGCGGCCTGCCTTGAGGGGCGCGAGCAGCCCCCAGAGACCGTACGCGTAGTCCGCGAGCCAGCCGCGGGGCGGCGCAGGCGGATCCCCCACTGCAACGTCCGCGGAGCCGGGGGGCACGAGCCGCTGCCACAGCGCGCGCGCGAACCACGCGTGCGCGTACGTGTCCTCGCAGCACTTCAAGTGAAGCCTGCGCAGCGCGCACGCCGCCACGAGGGCGCGGGGGAGCGGGATGGAGGTGCCGCGGCAGGAGCGCAGGCGCGTCGGGTGGCGGAACGCCAGCGAACCGGTGTCGCCGGGCGCGGCGACGTAGACGGTGTCGTGCGCGTGAGACCACGAGTGCCGGTATCCCTCGCTGTGGGTAGAGCATTTGTTCCAGACCTCGAGGGGGGTGTAGGTGCTCCAGCAGCACTCGAACTTGATAGAGCCGATAGGGGGCGAGGCGGCCAGTTCGGGCGCGGGGGGTGCGTCGGCGAGGGCAGCAGCGGGGGGAAGAGCGACGTGGATGACAACGTACTCGCGGGGGTCGCCCTCGTTGGCGTCCACGAAATGGTCGAGCTGAGTGACGACGCAAGACTCGAACAGCGACTCTGCGGGAGAATGCACATCGTCTACCGAGATACTGTGGTCGATGAACCTGTTCATGAGTTCATGGAGCCGCCAACGGAGATGGAGACGAGGGGGGTGTATGTCGTTCTTGCGACCGTCGAAGAGGGCAGGCAAGGTGGGGATGGGTTCAGACTCTGGCGTAGAGAGCCAGACCCAGCCGAGCATTTGACGCAGAACATCGGACAACATTACGAAAAGGCGTCGAGTCGGGGGATGACGATGAAAAGGGGAGGGAGTGATGGGAAAGGGGGTGAGTTGTGAGCAAGGTGAGGGCTGGGAGCAAGGCGAAGCGCAAATGGAGAGAGCTCAGAGGAGAGGGCTTGCTCCCAGTCTCCTAGAGGCATTGGGCGAGAGCGGGCATCTATGACGTAGACAATATTTTGCCCGCCAAAATGCACCATCCAAATGCGGTGATGGGAGCGAGTTGCGTACATAGAGTGTGCGTTCGAAGCTGGACCTGTGTGGCCTTGAGCCGAAGTTTCAAGAAACCGTGGGAGGCCTGGGACAGCGACATTGAAGCTCCCAATGCGCAGCCAAGCGACAAGGCCACGGTGTTCGTAAGCTGTGTTCAGTTTCGGCATAACCTCAGCAGCTCGGTTACCCGCGGCTGTCGGGCATGATGTGTGAGGCACGACAGCCAGGAAAAGCCAAGTAAACGAATAACGTGATAGCATATGCATGTAGACTCGCCTAGAAATAATCGTACATGTACTCACATGGGTGTTGATCATAGCAAGCTCCAGTACATGAGAAGTAGATCGGGCGAAAAACAGCGGAGTCTCAGTCGACCCATATCGGATCATGCGCGTACTTGGCCTTCGGGAGATACTTCCCCCCCTTCAACCCCTCGGCTTCCATCCGCATCTTGACGCTACGGTGGACGTGGAACGGCGAGTGGTGCTTTGGGACAAGACGACCGCGGCCCAGATTCATCCTAACGCGGAACCGTCAGCCGTCGTACGAAAGCGCATCGAAAGGCACGTACGTCGTCGTGCGCTCCTCCTTGTACTCTGGAGCGGGACCCTGCACGCGCTGCTTCATGGGCGCGAACTCGAGGACCCACCACGACGGGCTGCGACGAGCTCGTCGAACGCCTCCATCACGGCGTCGCGGGCGTCGTACTCTTCCTCAGTTGCGACGGGCGCTGGGCCCAACGCCTCCGCCGCGAGGTGGGCTCCTTTGGCGGGCGCGACCGGGGGGGACGCGAAGCGACGCGCGGGTGGAGGTGGGCGGGGTCCATGCCGATGCGCCTGAGCAGCTCGCCGTGGAAGCGGATGCCGGTGTCCATCTTGAAGCATTCGCGGATCATCCAGCGGAGCGGGATGCGGGAAAGGCTGTGTGGCACGTCGCTCGTCACGTTCCCGCCGCCCACGTCTGATCGAGGAATCCGTGTCAGGGACGGGCTCGGGGTGGTGATCGGGGCGCTCTACATACCGCAGTGGTTTCCCGCGAACCAAACCTCGTATACATCCGTTTCTCCTACGGCCTCGGGATGATCGGGATCGGTGGCGTTGAAATCGCGCTCATGCTGCCGTTGCGACTTGCGGACAGAGGCTTGCTTGCTGCCAGCACGACGGTATGCTGACTGTGTGGCCCATGTCGTGTCTGACTTGGGCATGTCCCCTGGCTGGGTGCCGTGCTTCTTATCGCGCGGTTTTGGATGGATGTATAAGGCGGGTTTGAAGCGAGCTCGGCGCTCATCTAACGAGAGAGCTTGCCGAAAGACGCGGATCGCCTTGTTTGAACTCGTGAATGGAAGGGTGTGGGGAATCACACCGACAGAGGAGACAGTGTCCCTGCAAAGCAAGCACCATGTCAGCTACGGGTGCAAACGGGTGATCACGAGCTACTAACCATACGCCAATAAAGTCGATGTCGACATCGATGGAGAATGCCTTCTTGAAAGCCGTGGACTGCGCCCAACCTTGTTCGTCTTCACGGGAGTACATCTTGTAGGCGAACGGTACTTGCTGATGATTGCACGCTGGGAGGAGACCAACCTGGTACGCTCCCACGATCAGGCGCGCAAAGGATCGTCGTGTAATGGAGACGTACTTTGTGGAGCATCCCAGCAAGAGCGCGTGCGGTGTATGCGCCTCGTGAGAATCCAAAGAGACAGATCTTGTCCCCCTCTTGATCTGTGTTTGGATGCACATCAATTTCATACGTTAATATGCACGACGGACACACGCACAATTCTGCATCAGGAATTCGTAGCCAGCTGCGATGAAGAGGATGAGCACGACTCGACTTCTAGCAGAGATCGCCCACCCACCCATGACGTGCGCGCCCAAGTTCCAGGCTACCATCTCGTCGAGAACCTTCTGTACTGTGGCTTTCACCTGCGACACCTCGCTAGTGGTGAGGTATGTTCCGATTCCGGGCTTGGGAAAGACAGATGGATTAGAGTCAATGATGTGGATGGATGTTGCACAGAAGAGCATACCTGGTAGTAAACCATTTGCTCATGGCGGTCGTCCTTCTTGAGAAGGCTGAAGAAGGTGATGATGTTCGAGTTCTAAGCGAACGGTCAGTCGAAACATCGGCGGCGATGCAGCTGCACGCACATAAGATCCGAAACTGTCACCGGTGCCGTCAAAGCATAGGACGAGGGTGCGGGCGGGGTGATAAGGAGGGACGATGTCGCGGTCGCCGGTTTCTCCAGACGAGGAGTGCGCAGTCGATGGCGAACGGGTGGGCGCGGACGACTGGCGAGAAACTTGAGGGACTTGGATGGGCGGCGGGACGTTGTCGGCAGACATGTCGGTGCGGGGTGGTGGTGATGAAAGAGGGATGGGACGGCAGAGAGAGGGTTGAGAGCTTATAGCAGGATGGATGCAGGTGACGGGCGCTCAAGGGAAGGGGGTGAGAGCAAGGAGTGTGCCGAAGAGCAGAGAGTAGCCGGAGAAGCGGGGAAGCTCGGTCGCGCACTGGCAGAGAGCCAAGGATGTGGTGGATTGCGGGCATGCTGTCTCAGCTGGCAGCTATATGGAAGCCAGGCCACCACGTTGAGAAGCCCCGAGTCCGGGCGAACGCCGCCCGGGTGCAGACGCCGTGAACGATGAGCACAGGACACGCCAAGGGTAGGAGAACACAGACGCACGTCGAACGGCGCAGGCTACGCCCGAGAGCGGCCCTTGACGGAGGGTGTTGAGAAACGAGCGATTACCGCCATTCCGGGGGATGGAGCGCCGGAGTCGCGCCCGTCGAAGCGAAACATACTCGCCTGCCTCCGCCTCGGACACACAAGGCGCACAAGGGCGACAAATTGAGATCGTGGACGGAAACTCAGCCCGTGCCTGAGAGCGCGCATCGCTCAGTGCGACGAAGGCGGCGTGTTATGTTATGTGGCGGCAGGTTCCGGCTGTCCGAGCACATGAAGCTGCTTGTTACTCAAGTGCTTCCCGACGCTTCGGGGGATGATGATGATTGGCCAATCTGGAGGCGCCGCTCTACGTGTCGCGCGCCTCATCTGCCAGTGGGTGACAGAGAGAATGAGATCTGGAGGCGGCCACACAAGGGATTTGCAGCACTGCGCACGAGGAGCGAGTTTGAAATTTGAGCTTGGAGAGACAGAACGTGGACGCGACTCCGACCTCGCTCTCAGTTTGCCCGACCGGCCTCGGAGTTGGGCGGAACTCGAAATCTTATCCCAGATAATCTCAAGTCATCAGAACTGGCGTATAGACGCCCTCCGCTTCGCCCGACCTAGGCCGATCTTCGTTGACGTGGGTGATTTCGATGTCGGTTCGATGAATGAACGGCGACTTCCATCCCTCCCCTCTTGAGACGACTTGCCTGCGCCGCCTACCCACCGCATGCTCGAAGTACTTCCAAGAACAACCTTCTTCTGACCGGCTTGCGGTGCATCTGCCACTGTCTCCTTGTGGCATACATGACTCCGTGTTTCGAGGCACATTTCCCAGACCCTCAACTCGCGGTCGTCTGCCTCTGTCGCGCCACTGGCGCCGTCGTTGCGGCACCTCGCGCACCTGTGGACTTCCTGCGCTTTCTAGCGAACATATGGTGCGTAGAGTTCGATCTCTAGTAGGCTCTTATTTCGAGAACTGCCCTAACGCTGTGCGTCGCTGATACAGGAATCCTCAATCACCTCAACTTCGCCAGACACAGGCAGTCCCTCAACCACGGCGAAGTGCATCGCAACGGGATCTCTCAACATGGACCATGCCAATGCTATTCTTCTCCGCCGACGCCGTCCTCGTCGCACGCCAGCGCCGCAGCGCTAGTGGAGCCAGCAGGACAGATATCAACCTCATTGACCTCGATGCGTCGGGTTCGTCACGCGATTCGCAATACAAGACGCCTTCGCTCCAACGACATCCTCGATGCCGAAGTAAGGCCTGATGGAGTGGAGAATTCACCCCATTCTATATCGACTCCCAATGCTAACGTGGGGAGGGTAACAGTGACACATCCGCTTCTAGAGATGAAGTGATGTCCATCGATAACGTCCGGAGCGCTGTTCGTACGAGCATCTCAGTTCCTCGTGTGCGGAACAGCAGAGTCATGTGCGTGTATCTTGTTCTCCAAACAATATCCTCGGCACTATCATCTCACTACCTGTTTTCAGCCCCGAGACCCTGCCACTTGCCGGTCGTGAAACACATATGTATGAGTACCACTGGAGGTGTATAAAGCGACCCTCAACACCCTCCCGGTCGATCCATGGGAAGCAGGCCGCCGAGCGAAAGCTACGCATAACTTCACAACTCTGAGCTTTTATCCACCAACATTTCAGGTGCGGATGACTCCCTTCTCTTGAACATCATCCCATCTAAGTTCACTTCCAGTGTCATCGAACGTGCAGAGCGTACTCCCAGAGTCATTTCTGCGGCCTTCTACGTACTAGTACGTCTCAATCTCGATATTCTGCTCATTATGCGCACAGGATGATCCTACTGACGAGAATTGCCGCACCCATGCCATTTGTCTATTAGCTTCGTGTCATCCGATGACACTCCTGCACATACTTTTGCAATCCTTGTCCACTGTCTTTTTCATCTATGGGAGAACATCAAGCGCGCTTACCATGAACCGCACCATCGATGACCAGCTCGGCGATGACTTCACGAAATTCGTACCTCGATACTCTCCTCAGAATGCATGGATGCTAGGTCCGAACTGTACGGGTTGCTTGATTGGAACCAAGTATCCGGTCAACACTTCCAAAGTCTTCAATGGCACGTGGCACGACGTTTCGGCGGGATTGGACCCGCAGCCTAAGACGATCACGTTGGAATTCACTGGGACGGCGATCTACGTGTTCAATATGGTTGACAAGCTCGCACAACCACAGTACGAAGGGGGCCCGTTTTTGACCCAGAACAACATCTCGTTTGAACTCGACGACGCCCCCGAATACACCCTCTTTCGCGCTCCCGGCGACCTCTGCAGCGAATTTATCTGCTACAACGTGCTCACCTACTCGCAGACCGGGCTCGCCAACGTCAATCACTCGCTCCTTATCACTTGCATGGTCGGTAATTGTCAGTTCGACTATGCGCTCTACACATTTTCCGACGACCGTCCGGAGGTGTCCTTCAACTCAAGCACATCGGACAACCCGAGCGTTCCCAGCCCCCCTAGCGCCTATACTCTCTCAGGAGCCTCTTCCGTGCCGGTGCGTCCATAGCATCCACGGCTTCGGTAGGAGTCCGCAGCTCACAGCGGCGTTGTTCTTACAGCTGCTCGCACCGCCCTCATCATCGACATCCCAACCATCACCTCCTCAGAGCTCACCTCGGCCGCGAACACATCCTCTCGACCCGCGTCGTCTCCTACCCCTCCAGCGTCCGACGCCGGGACCGCCACCCCACCCTCGCCCAACCGTCCCATCGCAGCCATCGCAGGAGGCGCGACCGGGGGCGCGATCATCGTCCTCCTCTCCGCCTTCCTCGCCTGGCTCATTCGAAGGCGCCACCGACGCCTCGCCGCGACGCGGCCGGTGCCCTTCGACCGCGCGGAGGTCGAGCGCAGAGACCTCGACGGCGACTCCGCGAGCGTCGCCCGCCGCCAGCAGCCGGCGCACAAGCGCGACGCCGCCGCGCGCCGCTCGCTCAGCGCGTTCCCGTCGACCGCCGCCGCCGCCGCCGGGCGTCCCCGACCCCACTACATCGACCTCGCCGGCGGGCCGCCCTTCGGCGACGGCGCACCGGCAGCCGAGCCGACGGCGCGCCACGACGCGTGCTTCTCCTGCGTCGCGGACGCGACGGAGGTCGCGTCCCACGCGGCTCCCACTCCCTTCGTGCCGCTCAAGCCGTGACCGTGGCAGAGGAGCTCGAAGGTCCGTTCGGCGACCCCTGGCGCGCTCTACGAGCAGCTCGTGGCGCTGCAGAAGCGCGTCGGGCGCGCGCAGGCGGGATTGGAGGAGAAGGGGGAGGGGGAGGAGTCTGTCACTGGCCTGGCGTCTTAGGATCTATATCGTGCGTTCTCGATTCTTGAAGCAGAACGACATTCTTAGAGTAGCAATCAACGGCTATGCGAATAATCGGCGGATGAAGGGATTGGGACTTGGGAGTCGACCGTCCATCGGCGGCATCACGTATCTTGATTATTTTAGTGAGCCTCGCAGTGCGAAGAACGGGATTCCGTGAAGACGAGGATGGATTGGGACCAGATTATCTATATACGCATACTAGAAATATATCCATGAGAGTGTAGTGTACATTGATATGTGCGATAGTGTACGGTGAATGGGTGAGTGTGGATTATACCCGGACAAAGCGTTATCGATAGCGGTGCAAAAGAGCGCATTTAATGCGAGAGAACGTCATAAATCGACGAAGGGCTGCAAGTAGAGGGAGCAGGGGGGGATAGGAGGGGCAGCGATTTTGTGAGGAGATGTGATGAGGGGGCTGGGAAAAGGAGGCGGAGAAGCGAATAGAGACTACGCCATTCGTAGCACGGCCTCATAGATGAAAAACATAACGGCAGCGTTCGGGATGACACGCATAAGGTGGGCACTGAGCCCACCGTATAATGAGGCGACGCCCTCCTCTCGTATGACAAGCCGCAGCGTCTGGACGAGGCCGGTGTACTTCACCCTACCGTTCACCAGGGGCTGTCGTAGTCGTGTGCGGATGACCTAGCGAGGAGCAGGATGAGGGGTAGCACGCAGCAAGACGAACACCCGACGCACCTCATGCGGATATGTGATCAGGGTCGCGACACACTTCGCCGACCCTGCGCTCCCAATCATACCCAGCCACTCCTGCACCCCACCCCTGCCCTGCGTTCCAATCGTTAACCGTTTCAAGCGCTCGTAGAGAGTCCACTGGATCGCCGTCTCCGCACGCCCAGGTAGCTCGCGCTGAGGCCCTTGTAGAAGCCGCGGAAGCCCTCTTCGCGCAAGATCTTCTTCGCCATGCCCATCGACGCGCCGAACAGGCTACGACTTGCCGGAGCTGACGTGGCGGCGGTCGCGGACGCGACGGGGTGGGTGTCCAGCTGCAAGCGGGTTTTGACGACCCATACGGGACTCGTCGCGGTGCCGGTCGCGAGCCCCGCGATTGCCGCAGCGGCGAGGTGGACGTACGAGTTTTCGACGCCATTATTGAACCTATCCGCGATGATATGCTTGCCGTTGCCGTAGGTGAAGAAGCAGATGGAGCGCGCTGGCACGACGCTGACGAGGGAGGGTCCGAGGCCCTTGAACAGCGCGCGCGGGGACTCCACGTGGTAAATGTCGCTGCAAACCAAAGTGTCAGATAAATCGCGAAGAAGAGCGCGACAGGACGGACCGGACGATGTCCATTGTCTCGACAAAGTGCCAGAGGACGTTGCGACGGATGGCGACCGCGCCCGCGCCGTTGGCCTCGAGGGTGACGGAAGCGACCCTGCCGCGGAAAAGATCAGACTGGAGGCGGGTCTTAACGACATCGAATGGACTTGTGACGATCGCGCCGCACATGCCCCCCAAGCTGCGCGCGAGGCGGGTCAGACACATCTACGAGGGCCCGACGTCATACACTCACCCGCCCCCGACGAGGTAGTGGAAGGAGTTGGGGGGCAACCAGCTGCTTTTAATGACGGGGGACGCGGAAGTAGCCATCACGTAGGGGAGGGGCGGAGGAGGAGGAGGAGACTGGGGGGGCGGGAATTAATGGAGGACGAGGGCAAGCCGACTCAGAGCACGCATCGCGTCGCGTCGTTTGGCGCTGAAAGCGCTGAATTTTGGGAGAGATAAGATTAGATTAGCCGCAGCCTCGAGCCCGGCCCGGCCGGCTTATGGCAAGGCTTGCACTTTGAGTCGACTCCCTTCCCCTCTTCTACCTCTCCCCCGCTGTCATCTGTGATCAGTTTACAGTCTTCCGAGTTCGACAGGATAACGTCGCCGTAAGTTCATCACAGTTGGGACTCCCGCCGAAACAGGCTATCATCAATGAACTTAACAAGGTCTACGCGACACGCCGCGTCCTACACAACATCTGTCTGTTCTATCTTCGCCTCGCGGACTCCGGAGGTAGGGGAAGGCATGGTGTGGTACGGAGGTACAAGGTCGGTGTCCTTCTTTGGACGGAAGTGCAGCTCTCGAGAACACCGACCATTTTTTCGTCATGACATGTGTTCGACTGTGCTATCTACTGGCACTTTCTCAGATGAAAACCCGGAACCCATTTCGTCTCCAGGCAGGAACACGGCGACCGTGAGTGACGTGCATAGATGTTCGGACAGAATGAAACTCATCTTACTCGTAGTAATAATCAAGCCGGAGCAGTACGACATTAGAAAAGAGCCAAGTTTCGAATATTTCCTCAACGGCAGGAACTGCGAGAACGACACCGCTACCAACCACCACAGCGAGTCCAACTGCAATTCCGGTAGCATCTCTACCTCTCAAACGCTTACCACAGTGACGTAGGTACTGTAGAAATCCCACCCGAATTCATGACCAACTTGCTATAGACAACGATCTCCGGGAGGGAGTGTTCTGATACTCTCAAATCCGGGGCTTTTCCACCGGGACTTTGACGACTTCAACGGTAACCACTCTTCAATGATCGTTGCTTTGGCACCAACATTATTTTCCCATCCCAAGGTAAGTCTTCGACAGCCTCCTCTGCCACGCTGGGTGTAAGCAGGGCGACGACTATGCTTCCCATTGGGAGGACGATTCGGGCACCAGTCTTAGCATGTCCCTCGTCACGGTTTGCATTTTTCTCGCACTGCGACTGCGCCCTCTTCGTCGGACTCCCAAAGCCGGCGCCAGGTGGAGAGGAAATGTCTTTACGATGGTGGGGGCAAAGGCTGGCAAAGGGCGCTCAGTGCCCAACCTGCTGCCGGGCCCCGGCAGCCTACACGACGTCGACAGCGAGGAAGAGTTCCGCACACTGTCTATGGATAGTCATTCTATGGACGACGCAAGCCGACGCACTCGGCAACCCTCGGCTTCATTTTCCCACTCTCGCCTTCGGCACACTCTGTGCCCTCGCGCTTCCCAACCCTCCACCTGCGCCGTCTGATACCGACCGCGCTCTCAGCGTTCTCTCAGGAGCCTGTGGTTCTGTTCGCTCAGAAGGTGGATCGAGTCACTATCCCCGCAGAGAACTGTGACACCCCCATTCCTCGCGTCGTAACTCTTCCCGTGTCTTCATACTTCTCGGGCTTTACGCGATTGAGATGGCGTGGACGTTTATGTCATACGCTTCTGTATAGGGTCTTGTTCTCTGTACGGACGTGTATGTATTTCAGGTATATCGGTATGCGTTCGCTTCGACAATGCGGAACGTTCCTTCCCTTCTCGCAGGACCCCGAGCTCCCTCGCGCACATTACTATCCAACTACACAGCTGTGGGCAACCGCGGCGCCAACCGCTGGTACATACGTACACTCGTGCGGCAACTCCCTCCGGCGGGTGGTACCCCCGACCTCGGGGAGACACCGCCCGCCGCCGCCTCTTCGGGCCCATCCCATCGCCGCACAGGCACGCTCAAGCTCACGTCTCAAGCTCTCACGGCCTCACGCGGGGCAACGATGCAGATCGGCAGGCACCAATTGACTGCAAATCCCAGGCCGTTCAAACCAAGTTGAAACCCCGTCCGTGTCGGCGCTGGGGGCGCTGACATACATGACAAGGTGCTAACTCTCGATGCGCGCGCGCGCGAAATTGCAAATCAAGCCCTGCAGGACACAATGCCATGGGACTAACAAGCCCGCGCTGTGCCTGGGCTGCTCGGGCGCGACCACGGCGGCGTGTCAGGCCTTCGCGAATCGTGCTTGGACTTCTTGGAATGGCCGGGCGCCCGTACCACACAACGCCGTGCTTGGCAAGGCCTTTCCGTTCTGTAAGTACACCGTGACGGAGCGCGCGCGCGTTTTATTGGACGGCAGTCGATGGAACAGCTGGTGCGAAGAAGGTGCGCTTTCGTGTCGACAGCGTGGCGGCCTGGGCGGATGATGTCGAGGAGGTCGGAGCGCCAGCGCCCGAGAACATCGGCCGTGGTGTGCATGGGCGAAACGACGCGGCTTCCCCGTTCGAGCGGACCTGGGATAGGCTCCATCGGCATCCACCGAAGGTCGCGGTCAGCCGGGGTCCCAGCATGCAGTCTTGTGCGCAGAATGCGCGCTCGGGGTGGGCCCGGTGGGTGAATCATTATGATCATTACTGCTATCGGTTTACGGTCAAGAAAGAGTCGTAGTCTAGAACGAATACACAATAAGAATACATCCATCCGAAACGTGAGTCATTAAAGCGATAGCAAGAAAGCTGGAGGCGCGGACAAATGCCGCGCTCCAGTATAATGAGAACGATCAGGTGCTAATGGCGCGACCTGCTCAGTCGACGAAAACCATCTTCACGTCGCCGAAGCTGGCCTTGGGCTTGTAAGGGCCGCCCTTGAGGTTGGCGGCCTCCATGCGATGCTTGACGCTCCTATGAACGTAGGCGTACGGCCGTTCCAGGTCCAGCGGGACTGCACGTCCGCGACCCATGTTGAACCTACATGCCGCTCGTCAGCATTTATGAGTAGGAGGAGCCGAAGACTCACGTCCGGAACTTCTTCCATGTCGCGTTCTTGCGCTGCATGCGCTGCTGCAGCGGCATGATCTCCAGCACCCACCAGAACCACTTGAGCGCGAGCTGGTCGTAGAGCTGGCACATCGCGTCCCGGCGCTCCTCCTCAACTTCGTTCACAACGAGGTCGGTGTCCGCGTCGTCCATGGCTTGCCGCCGTGGAAGCCGCTCGGGGGCCACCGGTGTGTGTTGACGAGCGTGCGCTGCGTCGAGACCGAGACGTGCGCATGTGCCCCGACTCTGACTTCTCCGTGCCGTGACCGTCGCTGGGGGGGCAGGGGTTCGTTTGGCAGTGGTGCAGCGCGTGGTGCGGGGGCGTGTGCGGATGCGATGCGAGACCTGGTGCGACGTCGGGTACGGCGATGGCCCGTGGGCGTTTGCGCGCATCGCGAGCAGCACCCTCTGCTCGAGCTCCTCCACGTGTTCGCGCGGCCTCTCGGGCGGGGTCGCCGGTTCCAGTGCTATACCCGGAGCGGGAATCAATGGGGGCAGCTGGGGTGCGTGCGCAAGGCCAGGGCCGAACTCAAGTGGCATTGTCGCGGTGGGCCACAAGGCGGCAGGATCGAGGCCGATGTCCTTGAGGAGCTCGGCATGGAAGCGGATGCCGGTGTGCGTGCGGAAGCACTCGCGCACCATCCAACGCAGCGGGATGCGCGCGAGCGAGTGGCGCTCGGTGTCAGAGACGGATCCTCCGCCGACGTCTGGAATGGGGGCCCGAAGTGATCAGCACAGGGTCGTCGAGAAGCTAAGAAACGTGGAAAGAAACATGCGAGGGGAATCATGCGAGGAAGGGAAGACCTACCGGCGTGGCATCCCGCGAACCACACCTCCTTCACGTCTGTTTCCCCGGCGAGGAGCGCCGTGCGGTCGAACGTCTCTTCCTCCTCCGTCATCCGCTTCCTCGTCGGCTTGCGCGCGAACGTGCTCACGGCTCTCGCGCTCCCGACCACAACTTGCTGCCCGTCTGTGCTGCGGCCTCCGCCCCTCTCGACACGTCCGCACCGCCTCGCCGCCTTCGCAGCAGCCCCAGCAGCGTCTTCGACGATGGCCGCTACTTCCGCGACCTCCGATGTCCGACGGAGGCTCCTTCTCGATCGACACACCGCTTCTCCTTGTCGCTCTCGACCTCGGCGACGACGGAGGCGCGAACGCCGTCCGGGGACTCCGTTTCAACAGCTTCGCCTTGGCGACGACGGGCGAGCCCGCCTTCTCCTCCTTGTCCCCCTTTCCGAACCCGGTCACGATCTTCAGCGCGTCCGCGATCCGCTTGGGCGACATCGCGCGTCCCTTCTTCCCGCCCTCGCTCGTCGTCCGCGCGTGCGACTGCTTGCGGAGCGCGACGCTCCCGCGCGCGACCGGCCGCGGCATCTCGCCCGGGTGCGTGCCCAGGCGGGCCTCCCACT
This sequence comes from Epithele typhae, assembly GCF_022376455.1. NCBI lineage: Eukaryota > Fungi > Basidiomycota > Agaricomycetes > Polyporales > Epitheliaceae > Epithele > Epithele typhae. Next base: position 410,970 of record NW_025954215.1, on the reverse strand, counting down.
CCGTCGGGCGGTTCCAGTGGTTCGCCTTGAACTTCGCGCGGCGCTCGTCGAGCGAGAGCGCGTGGCGGAAGGTGCGGATCGCCGTGTTCGACGTCGTGAACGGCAGCCGGTGCGGGATGAGGCCCACGGACGAGACGGTGTCCCTGCCGACATGAGCCCGGTTAGCCCGCGAAGAACGAAACGCTCGTGGAGCGTCACGCCAAAAAAAGCCCGAGGCGCGTCCGCGCCAGGATGGTGCGGACCCCCGGCGGCAGTCTGTCCGATTCGCACCACGGCGAGACCACAGTGGGCCGGACGAAACACTCGGGCGGCGGGGCGGTGGACAACGGGCGAGCGGAAGGACGGACTCACCAAACCCCGATGAACTCGATGGAGACGTCGACGGAGAACGCCTTCTTGAACGCGGTGCTCTGCTGCCAGCCGACCTCGTCCGTGCGCGAGTACATCTGTACGCGAACGGGATTTGCTGGCGGTTGTGGGCCGGGAGGAGGCCGACCTTGTGCAGCATGCCTGCGAGGGCGCGAGCGGTGTACGCGCCGCGGGAGAAACCGAACAGGCAGATCTTGTCGCCGGCTTCGTCTGCGCGTGGACATTGGACGGAGTACGCAAGAGAAAGAGACATGAACGCACAGTTTTGCATCAGAACTCGTAGCCTCCATGACGTGCGACTCGAGGTTCCACGCAATAGCCTCGTCAAGGGTCTTGGCAACAGAGGCCCCGATGGATGTGACCATCTGTAGGTTGGTGTAGGTCCCAATGCCAGTCTGCGGCACGAGGCAGGCACAGGTTACGATCGCGATCGTACAGAGAGGGGATGAATTTATGCACCTGGTAGTAACCATTTGCTCCCGCCGATCATCTCGTTTCAGGAGGCTGAAGAACTTGACAACGTTGGAGTTCTGAGAAACCAAAAGCATGAGTACGGCCGAAGTACACGCATACAAGTGGTACTCACATCGGAATCAAACTGATCCCCTGTTCCATCGAAACAGAGCACGAGCGTTCGAGGAGCAAGGGGATGGTACGGGGGTATGATGTCGTTGTCGCCGCACTCGCTGGAAGAGGAGTGGATGCTAGAGGGAGTACCTGGACGGATATGTGGAGATGGCGTGCGCCGGGACTCCGACGACGCTCGAGGAGACGCCGGGGTGTAGTGGAGGTTGGCGGGGTAGGGCGGGTTTCGCAACGGGGAGGCATGTTGGATCGTAGGGCTGCGAAGGTGCGCAGGAGCCTTGTCGGGTCGTGAAGAGTCGTGAACGCGTGGCAGATGGGGACAAGGACGCGGGGTATCAATATAAGCAGCCTGGAGAGAAGCGCACGCATAAGGGCAAGCGTCATCACGATATGTGAGAAGCTGTGATGCGCCCGAGCCGGAGGAAGCCAAGCGATGCCGGAGCTGTGATCCGTGCTCCAAGCTTGGAGTTGACTGAGTGGACGAGAACGTGCAATGCAGAGGTACAGCGACGAAGAAAGTGGTTGGATGGTGGATAAAGAACCGGAAAAGAGCCGACGAGTGAGGACATCTTATACCGATAGAGGGAAATCCGCATGAAGGGAGCAGAAGCCAAGCCACAGGCTGAGAATACACAAGGAGGACTTGTAGCACGTGTACCGGCGTGTTCGTCCTCCGGGACCACCAACTCCGAGCATAGACGGAAGAGACGAGTCAGATGCACACCACAAGACTCCGCCGAACATCGACTTCTTCATAGGATTAGCACTGCACGTTTGCCACTGCATTCTCGGCACGTTTGAGGGGCACGAGGCTACGAAACCGCCCATCGCTTAGAATAGACATTGAGGTGGAGCAGGGGTGGCCACAGCCGAACGTCGAACAGTAGTTTGAGTGAGACGTTGCCACGAGGGCGATGACGATGGACAGGAGGGTGATCCCAGAGATGGAGCTCTGTCAACAAAGACCAGTTCTTATTTGCACAGGGCAGGGAATTGCACAGTGTTGAAACATGGGCGTGCTTGAGCCAAAGGGTTAAAGCTTAAGATGTGGTCCTATGAGAGAGGTAAGTAATAACGGTGAGGGTCCCAAGTGCCGCAAGTTCGGAGTTCGAAGCCAATCATGTGCTCCATTCACTTTGAGCTCTGCTTGTTCGAGTCGCCGTGGACAGTCGCGGGCATCTTGGCCTGTTGTTCCGTCTGATGCTCGGAGTATACGCAGTCCTTGGAGTCACTACTCATGCAAAGGAGGAGAGATCGAATCGGGTGATGGATGTCCGAATGTGGTCGGACCTGGGAGACGCGGGCGGCGGGATTGGTTCCATGCTTTGATCACATCCCTCGTGCGTCCTGGATCGCGCAGTCTCTCGCTCATGCTCTCTGACCATCCGTCAGTGTGGCAGCCCGCAGGTGGGAATGGATGCGAGCCAAACCGGTGCCAGACCCTGTGCAGCGGTGTGCTGGCATCAATTAGCGTGCGCTACGAAGCCTCGAGGACGCCGGAGCCGGTCCTCGCCCTCGGCGGCATATGAAGACGACGTGGGTGAAGGCAAAGGCGACCCCAAACACCCCGCTCTTCGCCAGGCTGTCTGCGATGCGCCTCCGACTCCGCCGACCTGCGTTCTCGGCCGGGGCCTTCCCAGCGTCCTTCACGGCCGGCTCGTATGCCACCCGCCCGCCCGGGCGCACGCCGAGGACCCGAGAAGCACGCGAGGCCGACAAGCACGCTGGCTGGGCGAGCGGGGGCGGCGATAGCGCCAGGGGTGCGCCTTGCTCAGATCTCGCCTCTGATCTGAATTAACTTTGCTGGGGCGCCGGCCAGGACGCACGCGGAGCTTGCAATCCCCGGCGCACTTCACTCCATCTCGCTCGAGATTCGGCCAGGCCACCGTCCGCTCGCCGCTATATCAGCCACTTGTCTTCCTCCGCCGCCCCACACCTCCCTCCCAGACACACCCACACTCACCTTCTCGAGCACTCTGCACACAACATGGCCCTCGACTTGCAGGACGTCGTGGTGCGCGCTTCCCGCCATCTTCACAGCCCTGCACGCGATCTTGACTGCTTTGCCCACAGACTCTTGCCGATGTCCAGTTTCTTTCCGACCGCCCTCTCCCCGTTGCCCTCGATGGCCGTTACGACGACCAAGTCCGACCTGTCACTGGTGCCACCGCTCCCCAGGATCCTCACTCCGACCTTTACCGCGTCACACACAACATCAGCGATTCGCTCAAGCAAGCCGCCCCGCTTCTCAAAGAGGCGCTCAAACCCGAGGTCGGTGCACGCGCTCGTCTGTGGTCATCTTCTGACCTTGTCCTCACAGACGTACGCCGCGTTCATTGATGGTGCTCTCAACGGGGACAGCCTCGATGACCGCAAGAATCTCGTAAGCGCTCTTCGGTCCTGTGCAGAGTCAGCGATCTGACGTGCATCAACATGTGCAGTTTTGCAATATGCTCTCAATCCTCTGCCACCTACCCCAGGGCACCGATGTTTCCAAGAAATTGAACGATGTGGTCATCACCCAGCTATACACCACAATTCCTCACCCGCCCGTCACATACGTAGGCACAGATTACCCTGCGGGAGCCGAGCAGCCCCCTGCACGTCCCGCTGCGGCCAGTGGTATAGCAGCTACCCCACGGTTGCCATACACATTCCGCAGCGCAGACGGTACCGGCAACAGTCCCGATCTGCCCAACCTCGGCAAGGCGGGTACGCCTTATGCCCGCTCTGTGCAAAACAAGTACCCCGTTCCTCCAGCCTCGCTTCCCTCTCCTGAGGATGTATTTGATTCGTTGCTCAAGGCTCGCAAGGTAGGCTGGTCATTGCAAGCGTCCCGTCTGTCGACTGAACATTGGCATATAGTTCACTCCCCACCCCGGAGGAAACTCTTCCATGACGTTTGCGTTCGCTTCCCTGGTCACGCACCAACTTTTCAGGACCCATCCTAGTGATATGACAAAGAACAACACGACGTCGTACCTTGACCTGTCCGTCCTCTACGGTATCAACCAGACCGAACAGGACAGCGTTCGCGACAAAGCGCAGGGCAAGGGACTGCTGTATCCCGATGCGTTCGCGGAGACCCGATTGGTCTTCATCCCTCCTGCTGCCACGGCGCTTCTCGTTCTCTTCAGCCGTAACCATAACGTGGGCACATCTGCCTTGTTGGACGCGCGGATTTCCCGTTGACGCACTTGCTTTTAGTACATTGCGGACATGCTCCTCCAGCTCAACGAGTGTGGACGCTGGACAAACCCGCCTCCCGAAGATGCGGGCAAGCGTGCTATCCAAGATGAAGAAATCTTCCAGACGGCGCGTCTTGTCAAGTAAGCACTAGAAAAGACGGCTGTTGCACTTCGAACGCTAATGCATCCTATCACAAGCTGCGGGAACTTCATGGCGATGATCTTCGGCGACTATGTGGCCGGATTCCTCGGTCTCGGACGGGACGGTTGTAGTTGGAGCATGAACCCGTTCGACGTGAGCTTATTTCAACTCGAGGATCGCTACGCGCACTAAGCATGACGCAATTGCAGCCAATCACCGACTCGAACGGCTTGCCTGTTGGCCGTGGAGAAGGAAACCAGTGCTCCGTCGAGTTCAACGTCTTGTATCGCGTATGTCCTTCCAAATTTGAATTGACATCCTGGGCTGACCTGTGTCTTCCGCGCCACAGTGGCATCCGACCATCGCGGAGAAAGACATCAAGTGGACGGAAGACATCTTCACCAATGCCTTCAAAGGCTCCGGCAAGCAGATCGCAGATCTCACGCTCGAGGACTTCATATCCGGTGTTTTCACCACGTTCATGACCGTCGAAACCGACCCACGTAAGCGCACGTTCGCGAACCTCACCCGCGGCCCCGACGGCCGTTTCGACGACGACGCGCTCGCAGGCGTCCTACACGATGCGACGGACAAGATGGCGGGTTCGTACGGCGCGCGCGGCTCGCCGCCCGTGCTGCGCCTCGTCGAGGTGCTCGGGATGACGCAGGCGCGCAAGTGGGGCGTCTGCACGATGAACGAGTTCCGTGAGTTCTTGAAGCTGAAACGGTTCGAGAGTTTCGAAGAGTGGAACTCGGACCCGGAGATCGCGGTGCGTGCGCCCGCTTGATTTGCGCCGCCCACGGAGGCAAGATGTGCTGATGTGGCGGCGGTCTTCGCGGGCATTTGCAGAACACTGCGCGTCAACTGTATGGCACATCGACAACCTGGAGCTCTACCCCGGGTTGCAGGCCGAGGTGGTACACCGGGCATGCGTTCTGCTCGCGCCTCAGCTGTCAGACCCCATTACTCACTGTGCCGCGACACCCGGGATTTGTAGCAAATCATGCCCCTTGGTCCTGCCCAGGGTCTTTGCGCCGGTTACACGATGACCCGCGCCATCCTGAGCGACGCCATCGCGCTTGTTCGCGGTGAGCGTGCTATTGCCGTGCTCCGGACGCGCGCGCGCTGAACGCTGCCTTTCCATTCAGGTGACCGCTTCTACACCACGGACTACACCCGTACGTCTTCTCGTGGCGACCAGGAGGATTGGTCCCGTGCGCTGACATTTGACATCTGTCTGGCAGCGTACAACCTCACTGCGTGGGGCTTCCAAGACTGCGCGCGCGACCCCAATAACGGCGCGTTCGGTGCCGCGGTCCCACGGCTGCTTTTCCGTCACCTCCCTCGGCACTACCCGGCAGTGAGACTCCCGCTTCCACGCGCTGGCTCTTGGTTAGGATCTGATCCATTGAATCTCTTTGCAGAACAGCGTTTACGGCCTCTTCCCGTTCTTCACCCCGGAAGTGACGAAGAAGAACCTGACGAAGCTTAAAGTTCTGCCATCTTACGACGTCGCGCGCCCAGTCGCGCTCCCGCCCGCAAAGATCGTGAACACCCTCACGGACATCGCGGCGACTCTACACGACCGGAAGAAGTACGCCACGTACGAGAGCGGCGTGTTCAAGACGACTGCGTGCGAGTTCTCCGTGGTCGCGAACGTGTGCGTATTTGCCCCTATTTCTACTCATACCCCGGACGCTGACGTTGTCTGCGCGCGCGCAGCCCCGAAGCCCGCCAGAAGGCGCTGACGCAGGGGCTGTTCCCGAATTCGGACGCGGTCGCGGCACACGCCAGTTGGTTCGGGAGCAAGGTGCAGGAGCTTGTCAAGGCGCACTCGTACGTGCTCGACGGCGTCCCGGGCAAGCGGCTCGACGTAATCGGGAACGTCGTCAACCTCGCGCCGGTCCACTGGGTGTCGGAGTACATCGTGCGTCGTCTCCCTTTCTGATGACGGCAGGGTCTGAATCCGTTCTGTAGCTTGGCATCTCTCTCAAGACGGCGCAGCGGCCCGACGGCCTGCTCACGCCGCAGGAGGTCACCGACGCGATTGACTTGGTCTTCAAGTTCGTCCTCGACAGAGCATGTACACTGGATGCTCGTGCTGACCTCTCCTAGTGCGGTCTATCTCAACGTCACGCCCGAGAACAGCTGGTCTACGAGCAGGCGCGCGTCCCACCTTGCTCAGGTCCTGACCCAGTTCATCGAGAAGAGCCTGGACGACGCCGCTCCGCACCTCGGCATTGTGCGCCAATCTCTTTTATCAGGCTTCGTGAATGCGGGAGGCTGACTATGTGCGCACAGGCCACGATCACGAACTTCTTCTTCCCGTCGCACGAGCCGTCGCACGACTTCCTGAAGCTCATCGCGACCTCGAAGGCGTCTCACAAGGAGATCGTCTCTGACATCCTCGGTTTCGCGGTCTCGTCTGCCAAGGGTCTTGCTAAGAGTGTGTACATCGTATTTTCATTCGCGTGCGCAGTGACTCATACACACTGTATCTAGCCGTGGCACGGATTGTCGACTTCTACCTCGACGACGCGCACTCCAAGGAGCGCGCCGAGGTCATCAAGCTTGCGAACGCAAAGGACGCCGCGAGCCGCGGGCGCCTGCGCGGTTACGTTCGGGAAGCCCAGCGTGCGTCCACCGTTCGCTCTCACCGAGGCATCTTCACTGATACCGTCCCTCAACAGGTCTCGCGCCCCAGTTCGCGGCCGTGCTTCGGGAGCAAGCTGACGCTCCGGCGAAGCAGCCGAAGCAGATGTACGTCCTCGATATGGCGACTGCCCTCGTCAACGTGAGATCATGTTTTCCACCTGCGCTGGAGTAGCTCTCTGACCAGAGCGTCGTACAGCCGAAGGACTTCCCCGAGCCTCTGACCGTCAACCCCTCACGCCCCGCGGCGTCGTACACGACCATGCAAGAGGCGAGCTACTACGCTTGCCTGGGCACCGCTGCCGGCGAGGAGGTACGTCCCCCCCCCCCCTCTTCTCCACACCGTCCCGTCGAGTGCTCACAGCGATGGACAGTTCGTGCTCGAGATGGTCAAGGCCGTCTTCCAGATCCCCAACATGCAGCGCTCCCCGGGAAGATGGGCCAGATCAACCGCATCACGATGAAAAGTTCGGGTGAAGTACGACATGTACACGGACGAGGTTGGCGTGCCCGGTACTGGCCCACGTCGCTGTCGGTCAAGGTGAGCGAGTCTCTGAGTGCGCTTCGTGTGCGACGGTCCATCTCACACTGTCGTGTGTCAGTACGGCGCGTGAGGCGGCGCGTGTTTCTGCTCAAGAGTCAAGCGGCGCGCATGTGTACTGTTGGATTATCTGTGTAGCTTTAGACCCCTGTTTGTATGTACGTGACAACAACCCTTTCACATCGGACCAGTATCATGAGAGATTTCTTATCGGAGGAATCGACGAGCGGATGATGTATCATCCCTCCCAGATGTTGGCAACTCTCAAACAGTCGACTCCTCTACAATTCAGCTGAGTAGTACTCTGTAGGCGTCGATCTGCGTCGATTCTCGATGTGGGAGGTTGGTGGCGACTCGCGGGACACTACTCGACTCGATACGCTCCCCAAAATATGGAATCCAAAGTTCTGAAGTCGCAGTCGCAGAAGTGGGAGATGCGGAGATTCTGACTTGTCGGGATTTGTCGCCTCCCGCTAGGGCCGATGCATTGGCAGACGGAGCCGGCCCGACCCGTGACACACGGTTACCCGGCTCGATCGCAACCAACCTGGATGTTCGATAGATACGACGAGGTAACCGCACCTCGCTCCGAAGCATCGCCTCTTGTATCGCACCATGAAATAGTTCCAATGTTCAAAACAGAACAACAGAATCCCCTTGACAGCAATGACTAGTGCCCTGGTCAACTGCGGTGGAAACAAGGTAGAAAGCCTGTTTGCAACACGATAAAATGAGGTGAGACCGTGATACCTACATTCATTACTCCTGCCAATCTTATGGCACACAGCAGATGCACTGCACGGCGTCGATCCTATCATGCTGCAAAGTGCGCACATCGTCTCGTCAAGGATCTGTCACCCGGCAATCTCGGCACTCAACCCTGGGCAGCCAGTACTTATACTTAAGGGTGTCGACGTTCGTCTCTTTGCGTTGTCAGGGATCCTGCTACCTTCCATGATGACACCATGGGAATTCCGTGTCTCCGCATATACTCTTCTCGCCTCCTTCTTCCTCCGTGTTTCTAGTCGACAAGTCAACGTTACTATCGACGACGAGTTCGGAGACGACATCACCGGAGCAAAACCAGTATATAGCCCCGACACGGGCTTGTGGACCCAAGGATCCACGTGCACCGGATGCGGTGTCAGATCCATCGCATATCCACAGGGAGAAGTCCAGGCAAGCCAGGCATTCCACGGGACATGGCATGACGCTACCTACTTATCGGGATACGGATCACCGTGCGCGGTCACGCTGACGTTCAACGGTACCGCGGTCGTCGTCTTCAACCTCATCGCCAACGCCGGCGTCGAGCAGACGAACACGAACACCAGCGTCGACTTCTTCCTCGACGGCGCGCTCGCAGGCTCGTACTTGCACGAACCGGACTCTGAGGGGCCTTCAGTTCTGTACAACGTTCCCGTCTTCTCCAAGTCTGGACTCCCCCACCAGCCACACACACTCGTCATGCAGGCGGACACGACGACGTTTTCACTCATACTCTTCGATCATGCCATCTACACAGTCGACGACGGCTCAGACGGTCCCGTGAATAAACCCCCCTCTATGAAGTCAATGACGACCACGTCGACCACGTCGAATGGCCCAAATGGCACCCTAACGAGCTCGACGAATATTTCAAGTAGGATCAAACTCCCGGATCACACCAGCACAGTCTCCGAGTCCGTTCTCAGCACAACCGCAGACAGGACTAGTACGTCCATCATCACATCTCCCATTCCCATGATATCGCCTTCCGTCTCGTCGTTTCAAAAAACACCTTCCACCACCTCGCCATCACCCTCACCCTCCTCCGGGCCGGTCGGGAAAGTGTCTTTTCCCAAGGCTCAGATCGCAGGCATCGTGGCCGGCGGCACCATTGGCGCTCTTCTCGTGGGGTACCTTCTGAGTGTTTTGCTGCGCTCCAGGAGGAAGACTCCGCCCCCCATCGCAACCTCCCTTTCGAACGACAGTCCATCACTAGCTGTGCGCCGACTCGAGCCCATGACGGCCGCTGGTGGCTGCGCTCACTCGGTACGATGAGTGCCACTGCCTCTGCCACCGTCGGAGTGCCTTCCGAAGCGCTCCAAACTCCTGAACCTGTCGAGGCGTCGCAAGGGCCGCGACGTGGCATATCCAAACTTGCCTTCCAAGATCGCGGGCGCGACGGAGAAGCAGAAGATATCAGGACAGCGGAGTCCCAGCGGGCCACGGCAGGCGGCGAGCATGCATCAACGGCGCGAGCACAACAGGGCAACACGATGTCGCCCTTGGTGCGGCTAGCACTGCAACCACGAAGGATGGAAGACGACGACGAGAGCTTGCCTCCGTACAGCCGGACTTAAGCGCGGCCCAGGGCATCATGATGTATGTATACTCGACGCTCTTTTGCTCGTCTGGTTTCTAATGCCGCTTTCCTCAGTCTTCTGCATTTGACGTTCCACCGCACGGACGCCATCTGAGGCGCAGTGCATTGCCATACACGGAGCGGAGAAGGAAGGCCAATGGAGCTTTATTTGAGACACTGAGATGAAAAAATCTTTGACAACCTCCCCATCACAGATAAATGCCTCTCATTCGACACCCTTCAGAATGTTGGTCAAACTCCGATGATAGTGTCTCGAAAATCTTGTAGGCCTCGCTCTGGCAGGCGTGGTACAACGAGCGGCTCCTGTATTTAGCGTGACGGTGCGGACGAGACCATACATGATGCAGATGCATAATATGAAAAAAAAAACCGGTATCGAGGGACAAGGGACGTGGCTTATAGCCGCGCGGGGATCAGTCCCGCGATCGCGCCGCTGCTGCATCCTCCTCGACCTTCTTCTCCTGCCTATGCACCACCGGTGGGTTGTACTCCTCCACCGCCGCGACGGCCACATCACCCTTCTCCTCCACCCGCCGCTCCTTCAAGTCTTGCTCCTCCGTAGCTGCGACCGGTGCAGCGTTATTCTCCTCCAGACTCTGTTCCGGCCGGTCATGCTCCTCGGCCGCTCCTACACCCTCCTTATGCCTCTGCTCCGCCGGCGGGTTGTGTTCCTCCACCGCCGCCACGGCTGCGGAGCCCTTCCCCTCCACCCTCTGCTCCGGCCGGTCATGCTCCTCCACCGCTCCAACCTCCTCCTCCTGCCTCTGTTCCGCCGGCGGGTTATGCTCCTTCACCGCTGCCGCGACTGCGGCGCCGTTCTCCCTCTGCTCCAGGAGGCCTTGATCCACCGCCGCCGCGGCAACCTTCTCATCCGGCCTCTGCTCCTCCGTCGCTCCAACCTCCTCATGACTCTGCTCCGCCGGCGGATTGTGCCCCTCCTCCGCCGTCGCAGCTACGGCGCCGTTCTCCTCCACACTCTGCTCAAGCGGGTCTTGGTCTTTCACCGCCGCGGCTACCTTCTTCTTCGGCCTCTGCTCCAGCAGATCTTGGTCCTCCTCCCCCGCCGCATTTCCCTCCGGCCTCTCCTCCTCCCCCGCCACTCCAACCACGTCGCCCTTCTTCTCCAGCCTCTCCGCCGGCGAGTCGTGTTGTCCCACAGCGGCGACCGCGGCGGCGACTTTTTCCTCTACCTCCGCGACGTGCTGCTGCATGAGCGCCATCTGCTGCACAAGACCGCTGACGTCTCCGCGTGCCGCGTCGTGCTCGAAGCCACCGAGCGCTGTCGCGAGAGCGGCGGCGGGAGCGGCGCGTGCTCCAAGTGTGTGCCCGAGTACACGCTGGGGGTGCCCACGCTCGCGAGCTCCGGGGCACCACCGGGGTTGCTGTGGTGGTGGTGGTCGTCGTCGTTGTGGTCGTTGTCAACGTCGTCGTAGTCGTCGTAGGTGCCCCGGTTATTAGCTGCTCGGGGAACGACGCCGTGGTCGAGTCCGTCATCGCCGCCGCCGCGACGGCGATGTTCGGGATCCCGAAGTAGTCAAAGATCTTGAGGTCCGTGCCCGAGCCCGTGGGCGACGCGGTCGAGTAGATCGAGCGGAAGTCGAGCCGGGACGCCGCGGGCGAGAGCGGCCCGAGCGGGGAACCGTAGTACCGCTGCGTGGGCGACGCGGGCGCGGACGCGATCGCGTACGCGTCGTGCGCGCCGACGAGCCGCCGCAGGGAGCGGTCCGCGTGGCGGTGGTGCGCACCGTACGAGGGCGCGGGGCTCGCCCGCGCGCTCACGCTGACCTTGGTCGCGCTCGCGGCGGCGCTCGAGCACGCGGTGCGCTGGGTGTGGAGGGAGAGCGCACTGCGGTGCGCCTCGGGGTTCGTCATCGCTCTGGACGGCGTGCGCGAGGGGTGGCGGGAGGGGTATGCCTCGGGGAGGATGGGGACGGCGTTGCCAGACGCGCGCTCGCGCATCTCAGCGGCGGCGGCCATGGCGCGTGCGTCGGCGGCGCGACGGCGGAGGCGGAGGCAAGTAAAAAGGAGCGCGAGGAGCGCGAGGAGGAGCGCTCCCCCTACCGCGGCGCCGACGATGGCTACGAGGGGGACGCCGTTGTGGCTCCCGCTAGAGGCGGCGTCTGCGACGAGAGGGGAGGAAGTCGACTGTCGACAGAACGGAGCGCGTCAGCGCAGGTGAGGGCTGACCCGCGGGAGAGTACTCGCATTGGGCAACGCGGACGCGTTTTGTGTGGTGTAGATGGCATAATCGAAGAAGCAGAGCGGGCCGATGTTGGTCATGACGAGAGAGTGGTTTGCGTAGGGCAGACTGGCGGTGGAGTACACGAGTGCGTTGTATGTGATGTTGGAGTTGAGGTTGGTCTGGGCATGAACGAAACTCGTGGATGCGGTAGAACGGACGCCATCGAGAGCGAATGTCAGGTTGGTGGTCGTACTAAAGTTGGGAGAGTTGGCGATGGAGTTGACGAGTACGTTGTAAACGTAGATCGCCGTCCCGGTGAAGTTGAGCGTGAGAGTGACATTCTGAGAGAGTGCCAAGTGATAGGTCCCATTGAAGAGCTGTTTGGGGTCGAGATCGAACGAAGTGGGAAGACAGTTGGTACAAATGGGACCCCCTATAGACCACTGGAAGCCAGGAGCGTATTGAGGCCGAAAGCCTGTTGATGAATCGCCAAAAGTGTCGTCGATGGTATGATTCACTGCGGTAGCAGTCGGAGGTGATGCCGCAAGGAGCAGAGCAAAGAGGATAGCACCGAAGGACAATGGCGGCAGCATGTGGGAGAGGGGAGCAGGCTAACGACCCTGTAGGACACCCGCATTTTGAACGCACTTCCGCGCTAAGGGCAAACATTTCGGAACGTCCTCTCGTCTTCGTGATAAGGCCATGGATCGGCCGTCCTGCAATCGATCCTACACTCTGCATTGCCGTGAGGCCTGGAAATGAGACATGCGAAACGTTTATCGGTTCTCCACTCTCGCATGTGGGGACCAAAATCCCTGTTGGCCGAGTATGGTCAGTCAGTCAGTTCTTTCGCGAAAGTTCGACCGAAGGGCGGTGTTACCTCGCCTTCTACCCTCTGCTGGATGCGCCAATTCACAGATTTCCCGTGCATTCTGTTGTATTCTGCAGATGGAGAGCCGCATAGGAGTCGCCCTGAGATCGAATGCAGCAACGCTACTTTTGCGAGGTAGTTTGCAAACCGGGTTGCGGCGCCGGTAAGGCTCCGGGGTAGTCTCAGGAGTCGAGCACAGCTCACACTCGAGTTTGCATTGAGTCCCATTTTGTTACTATGTAGCTACTCATTTCGATGGCGCCTTATGCGCTTGTGAACCCTGGCAAAGCTGAGATCAGACACCCAGTCACCACCGAAATTTAGGAGCCAAACCCACATACCTAGTCCATATACCCGAGCAGTCATTGCTACATAGGCCTGGGAGTGGTTTTTCTGCTTACGAATGCACGCCGAGCAGCAGGGCGGACTTCGCACATCGGAACGCCAATGTGGGGTTGCCAGGGGCCGCGTCAGCGTCGTGCGGATACGGGCGCCTCTGGTGCTCCCACGCATAGTCTGAGATCAAATATGCCACGCGTCGCACTGTCGTCTTTTAAGCAGCCTCCAGGCCGTGGCGTTTCCCGAGGACTCTCAGATGGCTCCAGTCCGTAACAACCAAGCGGCCGACAAAGACTCCTCGGCCGCCTCCTCGTCCGTCGCCGCCGCTGCCACCGACAAGCAGCGTCGCAAGCCAGGCCGCGTCCCCGTCTCCTGCGCTGAATGTCGTCGGTACGTAGCCCCTTTCCCACTGATATCCGAGCAGGGATCGCCGCTCTGACTCTCGCCTCCAGCCTCAAGCTGCGATGCGATCGCCAGGTGAGCACCCACCACCGCGGATCGCGTGTATGGGCCCAAGTGTACTAAGCACCCTGCCTGTGCCAACAGGTTCCATGCGAGTCTTGCACCAAAAGGGGCTGTGCTGCTCTTTGCCCCGATGGTCTGTCATTCTTCTCCGCCCGTATCCATCCGGCTTCCGTCCGCTGACCACCTCCGTGCATAGGCTCGCTGCCCACCACCAAAGGCCCAAAGTACGTTCAGAGCTTTCTGCACGCACGAACACTACTGAGCCCGGTTCTTAGGCTCAAAGCTGCCGCTGAGGTTGAAGAGCTGAGGGAAAAAGTCAATCAATTGGAGGCTGCCCTCGCGATCGCCCAGGCTCAGGTCTCCAACAAGCCTCATCCTCTTCTCATCGACAGGTATTCGGCTGCACAGACCACAGCAGATTCTCCAACCGGACCGGGGACGACCGCTGGTGACAGCAATTCGTCATCGTCACCCTCCGCAGCTCAGTCACAAGATGAAGAGGACGTAATCGACGCCTTCGGTTTGTCCCATCCAATTTTGACGCCGATGTCTGCTGATTTGTTTCTGCAGGTACCCTCACCCTCGGAAATCGTGGTGAGGCTCGGTTTTTCGGTCAGACTTCGCGCACGGAGGTACGTTGTCCTTCTTATCACTCTGAGTTTCCTCGGCTAATATCTGGTCTAGTACCTGATTCATGTATAACGTTTACTCTGGAAATCATGACCGTATGCTCACAGCCTGCCCAGGCTCCTGAAAGGCTGAAGCCGTTTGTGGACATCAACATCAAATTGCCTCGAGTAACACGAATCACCGTCGAAGAGGCTTGTAAAGAACTCGATGTATTCTGCACCAGTATGACTGTGGGCGAGGAGGTGCTCTCATGCATTCCACCCATGGAGGAGGCATTGCGCCTCTGCGAGATTTACTTTGAATGTTCGAAATTCCTGTGAGTGTTAATGCTCATCTCTCCCCTACTCGATAATGATCCTCGGCCAGGTGGTACCCTCTACCCAGGGAGTACGTGTACACGGAAATCGTTTCTGCGATTTATCAACAACCTAAGTGCGTTTGCGGGTGGCTGTCGCTCACGACATGCACTCATATTTTCTGTAGACCGGGAGACGACTACTGCCATGTCTCACGCAAACACGCGATGGCGCTCCTCTTTATGATCTTTGCGCTTGCCACGCTCTTTGACCTTAACATGCCTCCTTACTGCAGCGAGGCTCACGAATACCTCTTGTTCGCTCGCATCTGCTTGCGATGGGCGCCGCCGGCCTACGATACGACGTTGCCCGCCATTCAAACGCTGGTAAGTTTTTCATAACACTCTTCTGCGAATCTGGAGTTGATTCATCATTACAGCTATACATGGCACAATACCTTGAAATGAGCGATTGCGAGGCAGCGCATACAGGCTCGCATAAAGCTTGGATGGAGAACCGTCGTGCGGTTTCGATGGGTCTGAGTGTAGGTTCCACGTCTATACCACCATTCCACTCCTCCTAACGCACTTCGATTTGCTTTCCAGATTGGACTGCGTGCGTTGACACACCTGCATCTTTATCGCCGAACTGCACAGATCTCACACTTCACCCAGACGTGTCAAGTTGCAAGTGGCGCCTTGACGACAACGCAGCGGCACGCCGCGGCCGAGTGTTCTGGCAGATGTTCGCGCTTGACTCATGGCTGGTTCGTTCTACGTAGTGCTTCTATGGCGAAGTTTAACATACTCTTAGAGTTTCGGTTTCGGCCGGCCACCGAGCATCTCGCTAACCTTCGTGGACTGCGAGATCCCTCAGCCTGAAGAGGTGACCGCCGTGGACGGGTCTCGCTGGTCAACAGGATGTGCGTGCACCCCTCTCTTATGGCAGAGTCCGTTATTCATTTCAATTGCAGACCACGTTTGGACCTGGCAATTCACCAAGCTGATGGCCATTATCACGACCGAGGCGTTTGCGGCCAAATCACCTACTTACTCAAAGATCATGGAGCTTGACAAGCGTGTGCGGGACTTCCCCGACCCGCCTTGTCTCACCGAACCTGCTCAGCCTGCAACCGTCGCCGGCCAGAACGATCAAGTGACGCGGACGATGCAAGTTATGGGAGTTACGTTGATGAAGGAAATGAGTACGCTCCTTCCTTTGTGTGTTGACCTGAGAGATAAACGTCGCGCAGCCCATATGAACCTTCATCGGCCGTACCTCTCGCAGGCGCTCAAGGATGCGCCTGAAGACCCGCTGCGGCACAAGTACGGGGCGTCGGTGATGGTGATCTACCGCTCGGCATGGAGGATCATCAATGCGGTGGAGCAGGCATACAAGGTCGCGCCGGGCTTGACGGCGCGCTTGAGTCTGCACTGGTCGAACACTCTCGCGTGCGCGGTGAGTGCCGCTTCTTGTTATCTATTTTTCATTTCTCACATTCTCTGCGGCGTAGATAATTCTATCGCTCATCATCACCCGCGCGCCCACCTCGGCGCTCGCGACCTCGGCGCTCGCCGAACTCGACAAGCTTTGCGCCCTCTTCGAGGACGCCGCCAGCACGAGTCAAATCGCGCTCAACAACATTGTACGTTTCGAATCCCTTTTCCTAACCTTCTCACCCTCCTGAAACACCGGGTCTACAGCACGTCCTCCGCAAGCTGCGTTCACAATCGCACGCCGCGATCAACAACCTCTCGCCCGAGGACGCGGCGAAGGTGAACGCGGAGCTCGACCGGCTCGGGGGGAAGACACAATTGATCCAGACGATCGGTGAGCGCATCGCAACGTGCGCGCACTCGTTCCGCGGCCAGAACGCATTGTACGCAACCATGGTCCTCGATCCGGAGAAGGCCATGTTCCTCCCGTCCGTCTTCGAGGCCGGCTCGAACCCGAACGGCGTCCTCCAGACTGTCGTCGCGCAGGAGCCCCCGCCGCCCGCGGAGGACCACTTGTCGGCGCAGACCCAGGCGTTTGCTCCGGGGTCGGCGGCAGACTTCAACTTTGCGTTCATGGACGCGTCGATGGGCGCGGGGATGGGCGCTACGGGCACGGGGGCGACCGCGGGGGTGACGCCGAGCACCTCGGGGACGGGGGCCGGCAGACGGGGGACTTTGACTGGATCAATGGGTTCCTGAACAGCGCCGCGGGGGCGGCGAACGACTCTTTGCCCAATGCGGCAGAGGTGGATGCGAACTGGCAGTCGCTCGTCGACGGGCTTGGGCTGTGAACGAACTCGAGAGTTTGACGAAGGGGGCACGCGAAGGGATCAAGGACGACCAATGCGCCCGGGAGATGCTGGAGAAGGGCGAGGTGTGTCTTTCTCCGCTTTGGTTGGCTCTCATTTGGGCTGACAATCACTAGACGTGGTCGGTGTTTGTCTCTTGGCGGGGTCTCTTCAGACCGCACGTCGGTGCTCGACGCCATGTGAAGAAGTCATGGAGTGTGTACGAAACATCACCAGGTTCCCACCGTGTTTTGTTCTATGTTTTGTCTGTAACAACGGTCGTAGATTGGGTTACGTCCCATGTACCTTTACGACGGCAACCGGAGTGTGCTCTGAACCGTTATACTACGTCGCCGACGAAACCCCCGGTGATGTGAACTGTCTTTGCCCGGCGCACTTTGACTGCGAACTGCGAACTGGACCTTGTAGCACTGCTTTGGGCCGATCGAGAACTGCAGATGGGATCTTCAGCGATCATGGGCGGCTGCAGGAGCGACACGCAACACTCGCTGACCAAGCCTCTCGACTCTCGAGCCCTCTGGTCCTTCATCCGCACCTCGACCATCCGAACGCCCCCTCTACCCCGGCTCGGCCTTTCACTCCCAGACCCTCACCCACAACTCTGAGCTCGGACGCCAACCTCACGGAGTATGCCCCCCGACCGCACCGACAAAGACTCACCAGAGTCGGCGGGGAGCCCTGACGTCCCGGCCAAGCAGCGCAAGCGGCCAGGGCGAGTGCCCGTCTCGTGCGCAGAGTGCCGGAGGTACGTGCCCCCGCCCCCCCCCCCCCCTCGCTTGCTCCTCGCGCCCCGCGCCGTGGCTAACCGCGGACCGTGGCTGGAGAAAGGTTGAAGCTGCGCTGCGACCGGAAGGTGCGTTCCCTCGCGCGCGCACCGTGGGGCTTTGCGCCTTCGCGGACTGTGGGGCACCGTGGGCTTCAGTGCTGATGTGGACGGGCGGGGCTCCAGGTTCCGTGCGAAACGTGCACGAAGAGAGGGTGCGCCGCGCTATGTCCGGACGGTGAGCACCAGCGTATGCGCCCCGATTGGCGTCGTGTCTGAGGGCGGAGGCGCATGTAGGCTCCTCATCACCGGCGGCAAGGGCACTCGGTGCGTCGTCCTCGTATATCCCGGCCTTCGGATCCGTGGCTGACTCTGAGCGCAGACAAGCGGTCGCCGACGTTGAAGATCTCAAGAAGAAGATCGCGGAACTCTCGACCCGCTCATCCCAGCTAGAGAACGCCTTGCGCACGATCCACGCCGCCATCTCCGACGAACCGCACCCGCTGCTCATCGACGCGTCTGCGGTGAACACCTCGGCGGCGACCCCGCCGGACTCGTCGAATTCGAATGTCGACGGGCCTTCCCTGACGAGTGAGGAGGCGGATGTTCTCGATGCTTTCGGTACGTGGTTGGCTTCGTCAGCTTCGGGCGGGTTCTCATTGTGTACAGGTACTCTTACCCTTGGCCCACGGGGCGAGACGCGATTCTTCGGGCAAACGTCCCGGTCAGAGGTGCGTATCTCACATTCACAGACTTGCGCGTTTGCTGAGGCTTCGAGCTATCAGTATCTCATCCATGCCCAGAGCGAGTGACCGCGGGCGGGCCTTCTCTCCTCGACTCACCAAAGAGCTCATAGACGAAGCCAACAAGGAGCTCGATGTTCAGTGCCAAAGCCTGGAACTCGGTATGGAACTTCTTGGCCTCCTACCTCCGCTGTCACAAGCATGCGCTATGTGTGAGAAGTTCCTCGAGTTTGGAGCATTCTTGTAAGTTCCAACACGGTCAATTTGTATTTCATGCTGAACCCTGTTACTAAGGTGGTACCCGCTTCCTCGGCAGTACATCTTCGATGATATCGTCTCGCTTGCATATCAAACATGGAAGTGCGTGCAAAGAGGTATTTTTCTCTGCTCGACGTGGAATCTCACCCTATATGCAGGCACAAATGTAACATAGCGACCACGCACCAGTTGGCGCTTATGTGGATGATTTTTGCTCTGGGCACACTCTTCGACCTGGACCGGCCGCCATACGCTGCAGAGGCGCACGAGTATTATCTCCTTGCGCGCCTCGCCTTGAGGTTCGCACCCCCAGCACACGATACCACCTTGATTTCCATCCAAACCATGGTGCGCGTTCATCAGTTTGCTCAGTGTTGGCATGATTTGACAGAGTGACACAGATCTACATGGCGCAATATCTAGAAATGAGCGACTGCGAGCCAGCGCATACGCAGTCGCACAAGGCGTGGATGCAGATCGGCCAAGCGGTGAAGCTTGGCCACAGCGTACGTCTAAAGAACCACTAGTGATTTTGTTGTAACTCACCATCATTTACAGATCGGGCTGCGTGAGTGGAACGCTGTCCAAACGACGTTACGAAGCGGACCCTGATACGTATTGCAGACATGAACAGCGACCGATGGCGGTTAAGCGATGATATCCGCAACCAGCGTAACCATGTCTTCTGGCAGCTTTTCTTCCAGGACACTTGGCTTGTGGGTGCTTCGACCTAAACATACGCACCTATAGCTGATTCTTTCACAGAGCTTCGGGTTTGGCCGGCCCCCTACAATCAACTTGGCGTTCGTTGATTGTGAGGTCCCTCGGGACTGTGACCATGTTTGCGCAGAGGGCCCGGGAGGAGTGTGTGAGTCCGTTTCTAAATGTCAGCAACGGTAAATACTAATGGCGGCTTCGCTGTAGTCCACGTTTGGCAATGGCAATACACGAAGCTACTTTATTCGATCATGAACACTGCTTTCGGCGCGAAGGCCCCCAACTACGCCACAGTCATGGACCTCGACAGAAGAGTCCGCGACTTCCCGGTGCCCGAAGCACTGCGGGTCACATACCAGTCAATGGACATGCCTATCAAGGACGCTGAAGTCCCAACGTTGCAGAGGTTGGTAGGAACCCTGTTGAAGGAGACTAGTGAGTATATGTGTTCTCTTCCTTAGGAATGACGCTCACCGCTGCCTACAGCGCTGCTCAACCTGCACCGTGCATACTTCTCTCAAGCGGTGAACGACATGCCGCTCGACCCGCTCAAGCACCGTTATGGGCCTTCCGTGATGGCTATCTACCGCTCCGCGTGGCGTATCATTGCTATCGCCAAGTGCTCGTACAAATTGGTCCCCGGCATCGCTGGACGCATTGGTCTGGTGTGGTCGTACAGTCTGGCAGCAGCCGTAAGTGCTCTGATCATGTATGTAGAACATCAAGCATTGACCTCTCTGAAAAAGATCGTGATGTGCTTGCTTGTGATTCGTGCCCCGTCGACGAATCTGGCGAAATCTTCACTCGCCGAGCTCGACCGGCTCACGGAACTGTTCGAGGAAGCAGGGAACCGCAGTCAGATCGCGTCGAACAATGTCGTAAGTACTTCGTCCTTCCCTTTTCTTGGTGTTCGTCTCATCCTCTATCAGGACGTGGTACGAAGGATGCGCAAGCAAGCGCACGACGCCTTCAACAAGGTTAGCGCGTCTGAAGAGTCCGTGCGGATGGACAATGAACTCGACCGACTAGGCGGCAAGACCCACCTCATTTGTCCCAACCGCTCCGACGGCGACGACGACGACGAGTTCGGCGGGTGCGGAAACTCAGAGCGCTACCGAGTAGAAACCGAGCGGCTTCGGGTGATGCGGCAGGTCGCCGAGAACGCAAAAGCGGCGCGCAACGCGGCCGCGAGCACCAACGGGACCGCGGCGCCCGAGGCGCCCCTCGTCCAGCCCGACATGATTCACCCGACGATCATGCAGGACATGCGCGCGTTCGACGTGTCGACGCTCGGGGCGGACGACTTGCACGGGATCGGCTCCGCCGCGTTCGCGCTCGACTTCGGCTCGGACACGTTCGACCCCTCGACCTCCGACCTCTCGCTCTTCCCCGACTTCGACTTCGGGGCGGGCGCCAGCACGTTCCCCGCCCGCCGGGAGCGAGGGGTGGGGCGGGCGCGAGCGCGAACGCGAACGGGCAGAGCCCTTCGACGGCCACACCGAGCAGCGCGGGGCAGGCATCGAGTCCGGAGGTGTGGATGAACGAGCAGGGCGCGGCTCCAGGGGCGGCGCAGATGGGGCAGCCGGCGGTGTCGAATGGGTTCGCGCTGAACGGAAACGGGCCCCGGTGCTGGATGCGACGTGGCAGGCGTTCGTTGAGCAGCTCGGATTCTGAGTTGGGGGTGGGTCGGCTTTCGTTCGTTCGTTTCTGCGAGTCTCGAGGGGGTGGCGAAGCGAATGTGTTCTCGTGTATTCTAGAAGTCCTTGTGTGTGTACGCTATAGTCCATCTTGCTATAGATGTAATGGCTCGTTACGTGCGTATGCTCTAGACCGTCTGGCGAAGGTTCGAACGAGGCTCGTCATGATGTCGACGTTGCAGAGGCCGACGGACGCACGTGCGCGTGTGACGTAGCGCGAGCCCACCAGAGTTTACAAGACCGCGCGGTGGCCCCGCATCGATTTGCGACCTCCCCCTCCGACTCTTCCGCCCATACACGAGCAGAGGCCGCCTGGGCGAAGATGGGCTACATCCCCTCCCACGCGCTCGAGAACCTCCGCAAGTACGCCTACAAGGGCGTCGACAAGTGCGTGCACTCCACCCGCTCCCCGCGCCCCGCGGGCTCGGGGCTCGGGGCCGTGGGCAGCCGTCACTGCACTCGCTGACCAGCGCCGTCACGTCCACCTGCTCTTTCCTCTCGCCCAGGTCGCTCGTCTCGCGCTATGTCCTCAACCCGTTCTGGACCTGGTTCGTCACCCTCTGGCCGACCTCCGTCGCGCCCAACACCGTGCGTCTCGAGCCTGGGTCTCGTCCGGTCCTCAGAATGCTGATGCCGCGCGGTGTACTGCAGATCACGCTCACGGGCCTCTGCCTCGTCCTGACCAACTTCGCGACGCTCCTCTACTTCGACCCCAAGTTCCTCACCGACAAGGAAGGCGCCGAGGGTCCCCCGCAGTGGGTCTACTTCACGTACGTCGCCGTCTCCGCGCCCTGCTGGCTGGAAGCGCACGGGCTTATCGCTGCGGACGTCTGCGTGCAGGTGGGCCGCGGGCCTGTTCATGTACCAGAGCCTGGATGCGATCGACGGGTGCGTGTTCCGCGCGCGTGTTTTTGCGCACGCACGCGGGTGCTCACGCGTGCGGGTTGCAGGAAGCAGGCGCGGCGCACGGGGATGGCGGGGCCGCTGGGAGAGATGTTCGATCATGGGTGCGATGCGCTGAACACGACGGTGCGTCTGTTTCTGCTGAGGATTGTACGCGTGCGGGCTGCTGGAGCTGAGACGGCTGTGGGTCCAGCTTGAGGTCATCCTCTGTACGCGTGCGTTGAACCTGGGCAGGTCGTGGTGGACCGTGTCTTCCCAGATCGCGACGCTTGCGAACTTCTACCTGACTACATGGGAAGAGTACCACACTGGTACGTCAGTTTGTATCATCTCCATGCGAATATTCTAAAGGGAGGCATGGTCAGGCCAACTCTACCTGGGCCACTTCTCCGGGCCAGTGGAGGGTATTCTTGTCATTGTCGCAATATACGTTGTCACTGGATGCATGGGTATGTACAATCCAGCGGGGTTCTCATACTTCTCATTCATGTAGATGTCCAGGCACTGGCTTCTGGGACCAAGATTTCCTCACCTTCACGCGACTAGAGAGATACCCCGTTGTGCTCCAATACATTCCTAGAATGGGACTCAACGACGTTTGCATGGTCTTCGGATGCGTTGTAACGTCCGTCAATATTGTCAATAGGTGCGCATTCTGTCTCATCCGTGCATTTGGTTTCTATCTAAAACGACCACAGCTCCTACAACGTCTTCAAGGCGCGGATAGGTTCCAAGCTGAACCCCGTCACGCCTCTCTTGTATCTCCTCCCCTTCCCCATCTCTGTCGCGATCGAGCTCTTCTGGCTCAGCTCACCCAAGCTCACCGAGTCGCGGATCCTGTACTCCGCTCTCTTCGTGCCATTCCTGTGCTGCTGGGGCCTTCAATTCGCGCATCAAGTCTCGCGCATTATCCTCGCGCATGTGACGAAGCAGTCCTTCCCGTGGTGGGACGCGATGTGGTTGTGGAGCATCGCAGGCGCGGTGGACGCGAACTTGCCATTGCTTATCAACCGGTGCGTCCTTGCGGTGCCATTATTGTGTTTGACTTATTTATGATGTTTTCGCAGCCCGCCCATCATCCAATACAACATGCAGCGCACCGCGATCTTCGTCTACGTGACGCTCGCGGTGACGTTCTTGTCCTACGCTCGGTTCTGCTACCTCGTGATCAACGACATCACGAACTACCTCGGTATCGCGTGCTTCACGGTTCGCAAGAAGGACAAGTCGGGGGAGTGGGTTGCCGCGTCGGAGGTGAACGGGAAGAAGCAGTGAGGAGGAGACGGGAGAGGGATAGACTGACGAGTAAACACACGACTGACGACCGCTGACGAACAGACCTGGCCTCGGACGACTACACTGACGAGCGCGGACAAAAGTACGATGGGATACCACTACATAGTACTAGTACCACCTCTAGAATATACTCTATCTTTTTGGCTTCACCTCGCTCGGGCGGATGGGACCAAGTCCGTTCTCACGGGTGCTAATCGCCTCCATATCCGCGTGCAGCGATCGCGGCGGATGGCCTTGGGGCCCGTGCCCGTCTCAGCTCTTCTGCCACCTCGTCTCCTCAAGCCTTAAGGCCTTACCCTCCGCACCTCCACACTCCTCTCCCTCCTCGTCTCGCGTCCCACAACATGGCCTCTGAAGGCGCCAGCAACAGTAAGCCCGGCCGCCCTGATCGCCCATCGCGCTCGTCCGCGCCCATGCTCACCTCCCCCACCCCGCAGACGAGAGGCTGCTCGCCGCGGCCCGGTCAGACAACGAGGACATGCTCCTCGAGGTCTTCGAGGAGGGCAACTTTGACATCAACGCCCAAGACGGGTGCGTCGTCCGTGCGCTCCCCGGCAGCCTTCGCTGATCCCTCCCCGCCCGACCAGGCTCGGGAACACCGGTGCGCACCTCCCCCTCCCCCCTCCCCTCTCTCCTCATCCTCACGCTCACCATGTCCGACGCGCCCCCCAGCCCTGCACTACGCGTGAGTGCGCCCCGTGCGCGAACCCGTGCTCCTCACCCCGAGCCTCTCCCGGCAGCGCGCAGAACGGGTACCTGGACGTGCTCGAGCACCTGCTCGAGCGGGACGGGTGCGACGTCGACCCGCAGAACCGGCTCGAGAAGCGACCCCGCTGCACCTCGCGCTCCGGATAGAGGACGAGGACCTGCGGGTGGCCGTCGTCGAGAGCCTGCTCGACGCCGGCGCGGACACTCGGTGCGTTTAGCGGCCCCTCCTCCCCCATCCCCTTTTCTCCTCTTCCTTTTCCGCTCTTCCTCTGTGGTTCGCGCTTCATCTCTTTTCTCTACTCCCTTCCCGTTCCCGTTCCCGAATTGCCGTGTGCACGGAGGTTGAGAGGAAGACGAGCGCATGCGGGACGCGGGCGCTGACCGCCCGACAGGATCAAGGACAAGAACGGCGAGACGGTGCTGGACCTCGTCGACCCGTCCGACGAGGCCGTTCACAAGCTCGTCCGCAAGACGCAAGCGCAGGCGAGCATGGACCGCGGGGACGTCGCGGACGGTGCGTCTTTCCCGGCGATGTGGTCTCTTCTCGACGAGACCCGCTGACGGGCTTCCGTTCTCGTTCTCCTGCAGATGACGACGACGACGACGAGCAAGGCTCTGGGTCCGGTTCGGACGACGAGTAACTTATTGTACGCACCGCACCACGCTGCAACGTAGACGCACGCATCGGACTTGATCGCGGTCCCGGACGATACGCCGTTCGCGCCGCACGCATCGAACGAGAGCAGGGGAAAGCATCTATCAATGTCTTTGTACACGAACCTAGTATACTACTGGCACACCACCCGACCCCCGTCACGCGATGAGCTTGCCCGTGGACCACTCCTTGTACACGGGCTTGTCCTTGATCCACTGCACGAGCTCGGCGCGCGTGACGGTGACGCCCTTCTCGCTCGACTCGATCTTCGTCTTCTTGCCGTCGACGATCTCCCACCGCTGCTCCTTGACCTTGACGAGTCCGTCCCGGACCTCGTCCGCGCCGATGATGATCGCGAACGGGACCTCGTCGCGCTCGCCCGCGTCGAACTGCGCGGCGAGCTTCGGCTTCGCTTTGAACGTGAAGTCCGTCTGCCCCGTGCCCCCGTCAGCGCAGGTCTCGATCGTCCAAAAGCCGGGCACGCACCTTGATCCCGCCCTCGCGGAGCTCGCGCACGAGCGCGACGCGCTCCGCGAGCAGCCCGTCGCCGGCGGCCATCACGTACGCCATCGTCTCCTTGCTCCGCATGCCCTTCGCGCCCCACGTCGGCCAGACGAGCGCGAAGATGCGGTCCATCCCGATGCTCACCCCGACGCACGGGAGCCCCGGCGCCTTCTTGCCCTCCGCGGCCGCAGCGGCGGTGAACATGCCGACCAGGTTGTCGTACCGGCCCCCCGCGGCGATCGAGCCGACGCCGACCTGCGACTCGTCCACCTCCTCGTCCTCGTCCTCTTCCGTCTTCGCCTTCTTCTTCTTGTCCTTCTTCGCCGCAGGTGCGGGGGCAGCGTCGGGGTCGGCAGAAGACGCGGGAGCAAGGGCGTTGGCCTTGAAAGCCGGTGGAGCGGAGGCCTCGACGACGGCCTCGTAGATGATGCCGGTGTAGTAGTCGAGCCCGCGCGCGAGGGACATGTCGAACGAGAGCCGGTCGAGGACCTGGTACGCGGCCAGGTAGGTGAACAGCGTCGTCATCTCCGCGATGCCCGCCTGTGCGCTCTTGTTCGCCATCAGCGGCGCGTCCGCCTTGAGCGTGTCGAGGAGCGCCGCGCCGCCTGAGGGAGGGGGGCGTGTCAGTCGCGCAGGGGCACGAGAGGGAGCAGGCGGACGGACCTTTGTGCTTGACGTACTCGCCGATCTTGTCGGCGACGGCGGGGTCGAGGCCCTTCTCCTCCGTCATCTCGCGCTTCACTTCCGACCACGGTGACTTGTCGAGCTTGTCGACCGCGGAGGAAATGCTCCGGATCTTGTCTGTGGGCACGCCGCACACCTCGAAGATGCCGTCCAGAATTTTGCGGTGGTTCAACTAACGGAAGGCGTTGAGCTACGAGGAATGTGGACGGTACCATACATCGACCAGGGGGGACAAGGCGGAGACACGTACCTTAATCGTGAACTCGCCAACGTCCAACCGTGACAGAATGGTGCAAATCAAGCTGATGATTTCCGCGTCCGGAATCATCGAGTCGAATGGACCCGCGATGTCGAAATCCTGTGCCCGCCAGCTCAGCACTCTACACGCGAGCGCAAACGAAGGCCGAGTTGACTCACCGCCTGTGAGAACTCGCGCATACGCCCCTTGCTCACCACCGGGCTGTCTCTCCGGTAGACCTTGCCGACCTGCCAGAGCTTGGACTGGGTGGTGATTCCGCCGGACATGGCAAGCCAGCGGGCGAGGGGCACGGTGTGGTCGTAGCGCAGGGCGAGCTCCTCTCCGCCCTGGTCCTTGAGGTCGAAGATGAGCTTCTGGTCCTCACCGTACTTACCGGTGAGGACTTCCTTGCGTTCGAAGACCGGAGTGTCGAGCTGGCTTCCGCCGTAGGTGGTGAATACCTCCTTGACTATCCGCTCGATGTGCTCCTTGCAGAACATTTTCTCGGGGCCATAGTCGAGGGTGCCCTGCGACGCGAGAGTATGGTGGCACGGCGGCGCGCGTGACGAGGCGCACACGGGGGTGGATACGCGGGAAGGGAACGCAGAGAAGCCTTCGCGATGAGCTTGAGCAGGGTGCGCGCAGGGGACGGAACGTCGCGTACCTTTGGGGTCTTGAGGAGCATGCGTTCCCGCTTCTTCTCCTTGACACCACCGCTCGCGGCGCTCTTCATGATCGCGAGGTTCCGCTTGAGCTCGCCGAGCTTCTTCTTCGCGTCCTCGACCTCCGGGCTATCACCCTTGGTCTTACGGAGCTCGGTGAAGAGCGCGCTCTGCGCTGCAACCTCGGCCTCGACTGCTTCGAGAGTCTGGCCTGCCGCGCTGGCCATCATGCGTCGGTGGGAGGTGGGAGTGGGTGAGGGCGAGAGGAGCGCAAGAGGCGATCTGGGCGATCGATGGGTGCAGGAGAGGAGAGAGCGAACGGGGAGGGCGTGCCGGAGCATTCGACCTCTTCCGCCCGGGGGAGAGGATTTCTGCGTGTGACCTCCGCTGCAGGAGCTGACTCGCCCGATCATCGACTACGAAAAGGCTATCTTATCTACCCGCGATCCCCTACCTCCCAGGTACCACCATCTATTCGAACATGGACCTCCACACACAGCTGCTATTCCCTCTAATCTGACACTGAAACCTAAATCCTCATTTACACGGTTCTTCAAACGAATCCTGAAGTTGGCACTCTCCAACGAAGTACTGGGTTCGGCGTAGACCGTCTTGTATGACTGGCAAGGGTCACCGTACTGCAGGTGGATGACACCCCGTTCTCAGTTCCCAGTGCATGCCTCGTCCTTCAGATCGGCACCGCAGACACACTTCCCTTCACCCACCACCCGTGGCGGAGGAATAACAGCTCGCAGAACACTGAGGAAATCCGGATCCGTGGGAAGGTGACGTCCGTGAATCTCACCGTGTCCGCGGCATCGCAACTCGCGACGTCGAGCCTCTCGCCCATTCAACGAGTGCCATGTGCACCCCGATATCCCCACCTTCAAGTTTCTATGGGACGCTCGAAGAGCTCCACCTCTTGACCTGCTCCCTCCTCCCTGGCGAGCTCATCGTCTTCACCGACGACGCCGCGCGCTGGCAAGCCCTCCTCGACGCCTACGATGAGCCCCTCCTCGACGCTCCGGATATGCAACTACCCCCCGCCCGGTTCCACGTGAAGCTGAGCGCGTCCTCCGCCATCTGGTTCGACGTCGAGCTCCCCCGAG
This sequence comes from Epithele typhae, assembly GCF_022376455.1. NCBI lineage: Eukaryota > Fungi > Basidiomycota > Agaricomycetes > Polyporales > Epitheliaceae > Epithele > Epithele typhae. The sequence continues at coordinate 383,100 of NW_025954215.1, read as the reverse complement.
ACTACCGCCCCGACCCCGACCCTGACCCCGAGGACGAGGACGCGCCCGGACGCCCAACGGTGCTCGTCAAGGGCGACCACCTCGGCCGCGCAGAGCAGGAGCAGTGGCAGCACGCCGTCGCCGACTCGCTAGAAGCCGTACGCAGCAGCGAGTGCGTCCCTTCCTTCTCGTCCCCACCCCGCCCGCACCAGCACGAAGTCGCGCGCTGACCCCGCACGTCCCCCCTACAGGTACCCAGCGTACGACCTCATCTCCACGCACCTCCTCCCCCGCCTGCACGCCTCCCTCGCTGCCGCCTCCGCCGCCGCGCACTCCCCCGACCCGCAACAACCACGCGCGACGCTCGCCTCCGACCCCGCGCACCCCCTCCTCCCTCCCACGCTCGCCTCCTCCCTCGGGCTCGAAGACGAAGACGGCGGCGCGGCGAGCCCGTCCTACCACGCGCTGCTCGTCTCGCACCACCTCCGCTCGCCGCACAAGCGGCGCGCGCTCGCGCAGTGGGCGCACGCCGGCGCCCTCCGCGGGTTCGCCAAGGTGGGGCACCCGGGCGTGATCTACTGCGCGGGCGCGCGCGGCGCGGTCGAGGACTTTGTCGGCCGCGTGCGCGCGATGCAGTGGCTCGCGCTCCGCTTGCGGTTCGTCGAGCCCGAGCCCGAGCTAGCACGGCCTGGCTCCGGAGGCGCTGAGGCGACACACGGTGAGTGGAAGGAGTTCGAGAAGGTGGGCGAGGTCGTGGAGGAGATGCGGAGGCTCGGGCGGGAGAAGTACGTTGTCGAAATGGGGATTGGGAGTGCGGGGAACGGGGCATCGACGAAATAGACTCGATCGTGCTTCCGTGCCTGTGGACTTACGGCTCATGCAGTAGATCTGTGGATGATACAGTGAACGTCCCTCGATCACGATGGATTAACTGGCATAGCACCATATGTTTATTTTACCGAGAAGACGACTCATACAAGGAAAACCGATAGCAACAGATCGCATCCGACAGACAAACGGTACATGAATAGCGACTGGCACAGGAGCAGGCAGCGGGATTTTCGGCCACCCCTCGCACAGGGGCGGCCACGACTGAGCACGGGGGTTGGAAGGCCGGGACTGGAACTAGGCATGGAACATATTACATGCAGCGCACGCTATATGTTGGCGTCGACTAGGGGTTGTTGTCCGCAGTAGTCGACAGAGAGGAAGCAGCTCAGTACCGGCGATCGGGGTCGCGGCGGTCGTCGTAACGGCGGTCGTGGTCGTGGCGTGGACCGCGCTCCTCGCGATACTCAGGGCGGCCGCCGTATCCGCCGCGGTCATAGTCGCGGCGGTACTCGCGCGGCTCACCACGGTAAGGCGGGCGTTCCCTGCGGTCGTCCGTGTCACGGTAACGGCCGTCGAAAGGGCGGGGGTCGTAGGGGCGCTCAACTGGCTTCTGAGTCAGCACTTGACATCGAAGGGTGATAGATGGGTGCAACTTACAGTCATTCCTCTTCGGCGGCCCGTAGTAGCGACCAGGAGTCGGCGTCCTCGCACGGCCACGGCGCGCCTACAAGTCAATGGAGCAATGGAGGTCAATGCACGGACAACAATGCACGGAAACGGAGCGAACATGCCTTTTCCACTGAAATGCTCTTGCCCATAATTTCAGTACCGTTCATCGCAGTAATGGCGGCATCCGCCTCCTCCCCACTCTCCATCGTAACAAACCCGAACCCGCGCGACTCGCGGGAGTGAGGATCATACATTACCTGGGCCTTCTTGACCTGCCGAAAGCCGAGTCAGCCCAACGCGCGCGAATCACGCCTCGTGCCACGCCAACTCACCCTTCCAACCTTGGCGAAGGCCTGCTCGAGGTCGCGCGTGTCGACCTTGTGGCTCAGGCCGGAGACGTGGAGGTTGTTCCCCGGGTTCTGGTGCTGGGGTTCCCTGGAGGACGCGATGCCGTTCAGCCCCAGCGCAAACTAGAGCTGGAACACGAGACACACCTCTCAGCCGGCCGCCCCGGGCTCCGGCTTCGACTGGAGCGGCGGGGGCCGTCGCGCTGCGGGGAGCGGCTGTTCCCGTTCCAGTTCTGGTCGTCCGCAGGGCCTGCATTCGACATGGGGGCGTCGTTGGTGGGGATGCTGATCCCCCCGTTGCTGGGCGGGGCCATGTCTTGCGATTGCCAAGCTGAGGAGAGGGAGGAGCGACGGAGGGTGAGGTGGGGGAAGAAGAGCAAGTCAGGTTGCGTGTCATTCGAGCGGGTTGGGGCTGGAGGCACGGCTGGCACGAGTACGGAAAGGCGTGGCCGCTGGGCTCGCAAACACGAGCTGGGGTGGAAGCAGGGCCCAGGAAGTGCCACGCTGCATTGCCGGAAGGCGAGGGGACGAAAGACTGGTCGGTCGCTCGTCGGGGCGAAGGCCTTCAGCCATCGGAAACTCGGCGTCGCAGGCGCAGTGGGGAAAGGTGCCGGTGAGCGCGTCGGACCACGAACGCAGGGCGTTCACCGCTGGCGCGATGCAGGGTGGGGGATGGACGGCGGAAAGTAGCGACACGCGGAATTGAAAGGGGACGGGTCGCGGTCGGCGGTGCGGTGGATGCTGAGCACGTACCGTCATCCATGGTGCTTGTGTGCGTGGCCGGGACTGATGGCGTGGCGGGTGGGTTCAGGGCGGGTGCGGGCTGCTGGCGGTGGGGTGAGAGAGAGACGGCAGTGCGCATTTGCCTTTAAAGACGCCCCCGCGAACAAACACGACCACACCTTCGGGCGTCCCGCCGCGGGTCCAGCTAAATTGCCCCAGCGCATCAGCGGCAGCCACGTTCGTCCGTAGGCGGTGTGGCGTACAGCGGCCAGCACGGCGGGGGCGGCGGCGAGCACCCAGTGCATGACAATGGGGTCCAATACACGGCCAGGAGCATGTGCAGTGCGGGCATAACGGCGGGGCAGCGGCGCGGCGCGAGTCGGACTGACCCGGCTCGAGTGATGGCGTTGGACGAGCCTCGGCTGAGCCGCGCCCGGCCGTGCCCTCCTCCTCCCACCTTTTCTTCGCGACCACATCCTCCCTGCCGCTCACGGTCCCTCCGCCGCTCTCCTCCGACACCCGCACTTCCACTCAGGACACCATGCTCCGCGCCCGTGTCGCGTCCTCTCTTCTCCGGGCTCGCCCTACGGCCGCTCGCGTCGCACCGGCGTTCACCCGCCCGTCGTCCAGCGCGCACAGCGAGGAGTCCTTCGAGTCCTTCACCGAACGCTACGTCACCTTCTTCCAGTCCGCGGAGGACCTGTTCGAGGTCCAGCGCGGCCTCAACAACTGCTTCGCCCACGACCTCGTCCCCGCCCCCGCCGTCGTCGAAGCCGCCCTCCGCGCTGCACGTCGCGTCAACGATTATGCAACCGCTGTCCGCGTCTTCGAGGGTATTAAGGCCAAGGTCGAGAACAAGCAGCAGTACCAGGCTTATCTTGATGAGCTCAAGCCTGTCCGGGAGGAGCTTGGTACGTCGAACGCTCGTTCCGCCTCTCTTCCGCTCCCTCAACCTCAGACACGTAGGTGTCCAGACTCAGGAGGAGCTTTTCACGTCGTGAGACAAGGACCGGAGCGGGTTTGCATTAGAGTCAGTCCTTCTTGTGTCTCTCATCCTTCATTATCTCTAACCTTTGCCCCTAGTACTCCGTCAAAAATTGTCATAATTACATGAGTTTGCCTCTTCGTTTTTCCCCGGGTCTGAAGGAACGATTGGGCGGGATGGTTCACTCTAGCCTGCTCTCAGTCGCACCACGGTTTTTGTGCGACACGTCATGAACCCATGCTCGCATGAGGATATCATACTCGCCGTGCACGAGCATCATCCTCTAGAGTACAAGAAGGATGTCATCTCAATGAATCCTAGGCTTCCCTCGGAGGCATTGTATGTCTCGCTCTGGGCCAAAACTCGAGGTACGCGTCGTTCGCGGCTGGATGCGATGTGTCTATTGCATAGCGAAGGAGAGTCAATTACATGGTACAAATACGCTTGACAAGAGCGGGGTTGTGCATGTATGTACATAGCGGAAAACGCGGCTGGCGGTGAAGCTCGGCGCATATGATACTGTGCAGATGATGCGAATAAGGAGCAATAAAGAAAGGCGCTTGCGTAAATGAAAGTATGCTAGGGGATGCATTGTCCAGATCGAGTGGTCGATATTGCCGTGGTACTTGCGATGCTGATGCGGTGCCGGATCTATTGCAGGGAAGTCGAATGCAGAGTGGATGCAGCGTGTTCAGGGAAGTATGGCGTCCGTACGTGGCCGCGCCGCAAGATATTGTTGTTGTCAAATACGTGTTGTGTATGTTTGAGATATGCCTTGAGATATGCCCGTGATATGTTGCAGTTGGAACAAGATCTAATATCCGTAGTATGCGCGCTGAAGGGTGCGTCAGACGAGGGGGTGGGGCTTCGGTCGAGAGCTCATACCATGCGGTCGCTGTAGAATCACGGTCAGTTGATGGCAGCGAACATTTGGAGACAAAGACGTACAAGAGCCAGATTACTTTGGAGCCAGTCTTGCAGCCTCGCAGAGTCACGATGTGTCCTCGAATAGACTCGTACAGGAGCGCACGTTGGTCTTTGTCGGCCTGAGAAGGAAAGTTGAGAAGACAGAAGACAAAGAGAAGGCATCCGAGCTGACGTTGGGTAGAACGCTTGCAATGAGCTGGCTTCCCGTCACGGAGAGCGCGAGATCGACAATCATGGCTCTACGAGCGCTGAGAAGAGGTCAGAGTGATACGGAACGGTGAGGTGAAGCGCACACGCACGTCTTAGCAGGTTCACACATTCTCTTGATGATCCTGTCAAGCGTCTCCTTCCCTCCCTCCTTAAGAGCCTTTGTGATGGACTTGATACCTTGCTCGTTCGTGGCGTATTCAAGCAAGCCGCCAAGGAGATGCTCCAAGGCAAGGTAACGATGGCGTTGAGAACCGTGCTCAAGAACTGTTAACAATCATCAATAACAGTCGAGCCATTGTCTCACAAAGACCTACTGTGTTGAATACAGTAAGAGCCCCACTGGTTTTTGGCGACCTCTCCGAACACAAGGGGCCCTTGCTTCAATAGCTCGTCGACGATGCCGTCCTTGGCAGACTCCTCGAGGTTCTCGAAAGCGTGCTACGGAAGAATCATAAGGCCAAACACCGACTGAGACGAGGTCTGCTTACCTGAACGACGAGCGAGCCAGTCTCATGGCACGCCAAGGACGCCCACTTGCCCTTGAGCGATTTATTGACGCTGCCGAGATGAGAGCTGGTCAGCGGCACTCTGTAGACGCATCGTCGAGATGCTCACAAGGCAAAAATCGGCGGCGCGGGAGGCGTCCAGCTGAGCTCCATGATCTATACGACGTTGAGCATCCACTAGGATGATGCGAGAACGAGGAAACTCTACCTTGCTCCAGACGTGAGACGCATGCTTGTTCACCAACGTCTGAGCCGGATCGCCGAGCAGAAGCTCGCGCACGATCAAGAGACGAACTTCCTCTTCGCAATCGAGGGCCTTCTGGAGGACGTGACACCCGTAGCAGTTGGTGGCAAGTTCAACAACACGGGTGCTACGAGTCCCTATGAGAACACGGCCGAGCTGAACGGCGAAACGAAACGTACCGCATGCAAGAAACAATCTTGCGGCGCTCATCGACACTTGAGGTGGCCTCGAGACATCTCTGCACGGCCCAGTTCCCGAACCTATCGAAGAGCCGTTAGTCAGTGACGGTCAAATTGGATGGATAGCGACCGACCTATGAGCCATCATCTCGAAGCCCTTCGCGCAAATAGCGTCCACGATCTTCGTGCGCTCTTCTGCATCGGCCACTTTGAGCTTCTGTTGAAGAAAGATAGAAGCCTGCTGGTCGGAGGACTTGATGATGCGAGCCACAAAGAGGTCGTATGGCGGCGACGAAGAAGGATGTAGCAGCGACAGGAAGTTGATAGGCTGTTTATCCTAACGTATCAGAATCGCTCAAAAGGTAACCTCGTAACCACATGCCTCGTGCACCTGAGAGGTCGTAGAACGCGGAGGGCTCGGCATCTGTTGAGTCGCAGAACGGAGGATATTTTCGCTCGCATTAAGTTGAATAGAACGCTCTCCGATGTCGTCCGCCTTCACCCACTCCGACGAGGTCCGGAAGCGCTGGCCGCCCCAAGACAGAGGAGGAAGCGTGGTCGGGAGGCCATTGGTGTCCAAGCGGCGGCGGTCGGCCTGAGGAAACGAGCTCGCAGCACGAGGAGAAGTCGTCGAGGCGCTCTCGGGAAACGGCTCAAAGGAAGGGAAGTAGCCGGTGTCGGGGCTGACAGCTTGAGACTGTGGCCAGAAATGAGCCTGAGAGAGGGGAGGGCCATCGCGGAATCCGGTCTCGAACATCAAGGAGTTGTTGTCGCCGGACCGAACTGGGGCGTTGAAGTCGAAGTTGGGCGGGAGCTTTTGGTCGAAAGCTTTGGCAGGAGAGAGGTCGGTTGGGGTGAGAAGAGCAGAGGTGGTAGAGATAGGAGATAGATCGGGAGACGTAGGCGAACGCGGAACGTCGCTTCGCATCTTCGGCATGGGAGGCAGAGGGCCCGGGGAGTTCAAGTTGAGAGAGCGGAGAAGCTGCTCGACGTGCTGCATGCGAAGTCAATGGGTGTATGCGCGTGCATTTGCCAATAGAACCCACCAGCTCAGAGTCGTCGAAGTTGGGCGAGAGCCTTTTGCGGCCGTCGCCTATGGCCCCGACGTCCTGGCGACCAAACAACTCGAAGCCGAGGGGTCCGAAGACATCTTCACCGGCGTGGTGTACGGGAAAAGAGGACGACCGGAAGGGCGCCGGACGAAGGCGTCCCGGAGGAGGCGGTGGTGGGGGATGGTTCCCGAAGTTGCCTCGTCTGAAGGTGTCCCAAGCGGTGTCCGACGGCTGAGGCTGGGGCGCCCAGATGGAGGCGGCAGAGGTGCGGGACGAGGGGAGCGTGTCGAAGAGAGGGACGAAAGCAGTGGATGCGGCGGCGGTATGCGAGTCCATAGCGGTCGGTGAGCGATGCGGGGGCGGTGGAGGGGGATGGGCTCGACGAGGGCGCACCTGGAGGGTATTTAGCCTCGGTGGGCGACCTTGAGAGCAGCGTGAAGGGTCGGGCGACTTGGGAGGCGCACTTCCTGTTCTGGACGGAGGAGGTCCGATCTGAGCGAGTTCTGAGCGTTCGCACGCCGGGGAGTCGAATGAAGAGCGACGGGTCGGGGGACCGAAAAGCGTCCCTCCTCGATTGTCACGTCGGCGTGATACACAGGGCAGCGAAGCCTCTCTTCGCCCGTTCCCTGCCCTCCGCCGCGCTCGTGCGCTCGCCGAATGGCACTCTCGAGGTCATTGACATGCTCGCAGGGGCAGACGAAACCTGCTTTATCACCATGCCTCGGGTCGGTCCGCGGGAGAGGGCGCCTGGGGTTCGACGAGCGCGCGCGGATGACGAGGCGAGCCGCGGCGTGAGCGACGAGGACGTTCGTCAGAAGCCGGGAGCACGCTTCTGGCGAGAAGCACGAAAACAGACGTGCCCAACGTTTGGCTTTGACAGCAAGCTCACGAGCCCGCGTGGAAGTCCGCCGTGGGGACGAGACGATGGAGCCCGGGTGGGGCGCTGGAGATCGGCCTGTGTCGTGTCGTGCGCACGGACCGGCCGAGGAGCTTGTGTGGCATGCGCGCGGCGCGGAATGTGCTCGTCGGGGCGGGGCAGAGGAGGCGGGCGGCAGCGAGACGAGGAGAGGCCTCGGGCGAGGGCCGAAATGGGCAGGCTGAGAAGAGGGATCTGGAGCCGCACGCCGAAGCTGCGTCCAAGATCGCGAACCGCATTGATCGACCGTGGCGACTTCCCGCACCGGCCATGAGGCTACTGCATCCTCCGCCCAACTGCATCCTGCTCGTCTACGCTCTCGCATCGTCTGCAAAGCCCAATTAGAAGGCCGCACCCCCGGCTATCCGATGCGCATCGATGACGACGGAATGAAATGCGCTGCACATGCCTGAACGACGAGCCGACTGCCCGGAGAAATGGCATCGCCGTCACCGACGCCGAAGAGCTTGCCAACGTTTCCTTCACGTCGGCGGCCGAACGCCCAAGGTGCAAGCTAGGGATACATTCGCTCCGCCGTCCCCGCCGCTGCCGACGACGGGCTAGGAAATTATAAGTGGTACAAGCACAACACAGCAGGATAGCTCAAAACACGGGCACGCACAAGCAAAACATACAGACAACGCGCGACATCCACACCGCCTCCCGTCTATTCACCTCCACCGCCGGCGAGCTCCAGGATCAGCCGGCACGCGACGTCCATGAAAATGAACGGTGACACGACTTCTTCGTCCCGCATGTTGAAGTCTTTGATCGACCGGCTGGACTCTGATGCCGTCTCCGAGAGGTTGTAGTCCGGGTGCGCCATCTCGAACTTCCCCGCGCCGGGTTCGATCGACGCCTTGTACGTCTTCTTGTGGTGGAAGTCGACGAGGTAATTGATCGAGTCCACCATGTACAGTTGCAGGTTCATGAGCACCTGTCCGTCAATGTCAGCGTCCAATCATCTCGCCAGACGACAGCCGCGCTACTGACCACGACGTCCTGCACACGCGCCCGCGTCTCGATGAAGTAGATGGCCGACGCTGCACGGAGGTCGACGTAGTCGTCGTACTCGCGCGCTCGCTCGATCTTCGTACCCCCTCGTCGCTCCTTCGCCAGTGCCTTCGCGCCCAGTCCACCGAGGTCGTTCTTCTCCTTCCACTCCATCCCCAGCGCCTTCAGCGTCCGGTAGATTTCGAGCATCACCTCCATCGGCGGCGATCTGCTGCGAATGCCGAAATGCCACTTGGTTCGATGCTGCTTCTTCTCCTTCACCGGGACGGCGCGCTTCGCGCTCGCGTATGACTGCAGATGATGCGGTTCGGGAAGTTGGTCGGGGAGAGAGGAGTTGAGAACGGCGAAGTTGTTGACTTCCGCTGGATCCACATCGCTTTGCTCGTTCTGCGGCGTGGAGAATTCAAAGTCTTCATCGTCGTCGTCTTCATAGTCGTTGAACTCCGAGTCGAAGGGATTCTCCTCCATATCCGTGCCGCCCGGAGTGATAGCGTTTGGCGAGAGGGGGTGACGAGGCTGCAGTGTTAAGCTCGTAAGATCGACGCTTCACCGCTTGCATGTATTGACCACTTACGTCCATGGCAGCAAGCTTAGCATCCCGTTCCTCTTGTTCGTACTCTGCCACTGTTTCTCGTGAGCCTTACAAGCACCCTTGCCACGAAAAGCACTCACAACTTCGACCGGCCCGCCGCTTGTCTCGGAGGAGCATGTAGGCTACTCGCACCGAGTTGCCTCCAGGTCCATCGTCCCTGCGCAAGCCGTCCCATACGTCCTCCTTGTCCACTCCTTCCATGCGTGCCGCCAGTTCCTCCACAACCTCGTCCTCAATCCGGCCTAGTCCCTCGATGAACTCGAATTCGAGAGCCTTTGGGGGAGCGACAAGTGACGAAAGAGTGCCGAGGACAGGCCCTTGAGTCGGCAACGGGCTGAGATAGGCGGGAAGGTCGGTGGTGAAGAAGGGATGGTGCATGATTTCCGGGATGGTTATGCGTTTGACGGGGTCGACGGCGAGCATGCCGTTGATAAGACCCTTGGCGTCGGGTGACAGGTAGGAGGGGAGGTGGTAGACACCCTCTGCGAACCATAAGAAAGAGTGCGGAGCAGAGCAAAGAGCGCGACGATACGTACGACTGATCTTCGTGAACAACGTCTGTACGTCGTCGTCCTCGAACGGTAACCGGCCACAGAGCATGACGTACAATATTACCCCAGCACTCCATACGTCAATCTCCGGCCCTGTGTAGAGCCCGCCACGGATGACTTCTGGCGCGGCATAATTCGGGCTGCCACAGCTGGTCTTCAAGAAGTCGCCGTCCTTGATCTCGTTCGACAGCCCGAAGTCCGCGATCTTCACGTTCAGGTCGTCGTCGAGGAGCACATTCTCCGGCTTCAAGTCGCGGTGGACGATTTTGAGGTGGTGGCTGTATTCAATCCCCGAGACGATCTGCTGGAAGAACCGCCGTGCTTGGTTCTCGTGCATGCGCCCGTTCGCGACGATGTAGTTGAAGAGCTCGCCCCCAGCGTACTCGAGCACGATGATGATGTCCGTCGTCGTCTGAATGACCTCGTACCTGCGGCCAGCCGCGTCAGCCTCGCAGAAACGCGCAGAAACACGCGGGAAGGCGAGACGTACAGCTTGATGATGTGCGGATGCCGCAGCGCGCGCATGTACTCGACCTCGCGGTGGACCCTCGGCTTGGTGCGGTGCTTCGCAATGGCCTGCTTGGAGATAAACTTCATCGCGACCTTCTGCCCGGTCACGGTGTGGATGGCCACTGCACGCCGTCATGTCAGGCGCGGCGCGGCGGACTCGGTGCGGGGGAGGGCTCACTCTTGACCTTCCCGAACGTCCCCTCCGCAATCTCCCCGACAACGGTGTACTCCCCAAGCTTCTGGCCCGGCAGCTTTTGCGGCGGGTCTTCGGTCATGGCGTAGGTGTCTAGAAGTGGTAGTGGGGGGAAGAGCGAATGCAGCCAGAGTGGGGAGCGGGGAAATGGAGCGTGAAGTCGAAGTCGGATCGCTCAGCGCCCGGGTGAAGCAAGCGTCCGCTAGCGCTGGGGCCCCTCGCGTGTGGCAAATCCGATCGTCCAATATGGTGTTGTGCTCTGTTTGGACGTAGTGGCGTTCCGCCTTGCTCTCCAGCCGCGATGAGCGTGGTCGTCACGGCGATATCGGTCTCCGCACCCTCTCGAACATCAAACATGCAGAAAACGTCGAAAACCTTTCCCGTGAGGCCACAGTGCTCAATCGAGAAGAAGTTGACTCTGTGCCTAAGCCTGAGCCGTCACGGACATACACGATATCCAGCGTTCTCACCAAGAAGAAAGTGCGCGACTGCCGGCGGCGAGCGCGGGTGTGTATGTCGACCGCCTGCGGGCCGCCGTCGGGTTGCGTCAGGTCTTGGGCGCGTGAGCTGCTATGGGGAGCGCGTTTCCCGTCTAGCGTTTCTAATACCCGGTGTGGCTCAAAACCATGGTATTAACTGTATTCACATGGACGTACACAAGCACACAGGCACCCCGAAAGCCTCATTAGAATGGGACTACAAAGTTGTAACAACAAAGAGGCTGAAGTCAATGCTATGAGGAAGGAATGAGACATACACCCCATGGAATGTAGCGTTCAGCAGGATGGAAAACACCTCAATCACTGGACCACCGCGGCACGAGTCAGAATGCATGCGTACTCCAGACGTACTGAAGCACTCACGTTTCTACGTCTGGGAAACACTTCTTCACGAGCGCGAACATGTCCGGGTCAAGCTCTTTCATGCGCGCGTATTTGTCTGGCTGGTGCTCCTTCATGTTCACGATGATCGCCTTGAGCTCGCGCATCCTTTTCTTCTGCTCTTTCTCCCCTGGGTTCATCACCCTGTGGTCATAATCCAACCATGGCCAAACGGCCGCATCCACCGCGTCCCCGAGTTCTTCAACCGTCTCGGCCTGATCCTCGGGCGATATCCACTCGCCCTCCTTGGAAAGACACCCGGCGATCTTCGCCCGCGCGCCCGCGAACTCGAGGAGCACCCTGTCTTCAGCCTCCTGGCACGCCTCCACCTCCCGGCCGTCCAGCACATCCACGAACTGCGGTGGCACGGCTGTGACTGGCTTGAAGGGCGCGAGCAGCTCCCAGATACCGTACGCGTAGTCTGCGAGCCAGCTGCGGGGCCGCACAGGATCCCCCACTGCAACGTCCGCGGAGCCGGGGGGCACGAGCCGCTGCCAGAGCGCGCGCGCGAACCACGCGTGCGCGTACGTGTCCTCGCAGCACTTCAAGTGAAGTCGGCGCAGCACGCCCGCCGCTACGAGGACGCGGGGGAGTGGGATAGATGCGTTGTGGTAGGAGCGCAGGAGCGTCGGGTGGCGGAACGCCAGCAAAGGGGCGTCGCCTGGCGCGGAGATGTAGACGGTGTCATGCGCGTGAGACCACGAGTGACGGTATCCTTCGCGGTGAGTGGAGCATTTGTCGTAGGCCTCGAGGGGGGTGTAGGTGCTCCAGCAGCGCTCGAACTTGATGAACCCAATAGGGGGCGAGGCGGCGAGTTCGTACGCGGGGGGTGCATCGGCGGTGGCAGCGGCGGGGGGAAGAGCGACGTGGACGACGACATACTCGCGGGGATCGCCCTTCTTGGTGTCCATGAAATGGTCGAGCTGAGTGACGACGCAAGAGAATAGCGACTCTGAGGGGGAATATACATCGTCTACCGAGATAGTGTGGTCGATGAACCTGTTCATGAGTACATGGAGCCGCCAAGAGAGACGGAGAGAGCGACGTATGTCGTTCTTGCAACCGTCGAAGAGGGCAGGCAAAGCGGGGATGGGTTCAGATTTTGGCGTAGAGAGCCCGACCAAGCTGAGCGTTTGATGCAGAACATCGAATAACATTATGAGAAGGACGAAGAGGGGAGGGAGTGATAAGCAAGGGGGTGAGTTGTGAGCAAGGGGGTGGGTTGTGAGCAAGGGGAAGCGCAAATGGAGAGAGGAGAGGACTTGCCCCGAACCTTAACTTCTAGAATCTAGAGGAGGGAGCGGGCCCCATCTATGACGTAGACGGTATTTTGCCCGCTACAGAGCGCTGTCCAAATGCAGTGATGGGGGCTTGCGAATATAGATTTATGGGTACCGCGTAAGCCGGGGATCGACGTCTCGACCGTGGCGAGGCAGTCGGGGGCCCGGGGGAGTAGTAGTGACGGTAGACGGTCTGAGGACGCGCTACAACGACGCAGCGGTTTTCGACGGCGCCTAACTTCTGGCGTCGGGGATCTGTGTCGCATATGTGCGTTGGCTCGATGCTCGACGAAGGCGGATGGAGGTGGAAGGCGTGGTCGTGTGAAGCAACGCGTAAACAACATGTTACATTTGATTACATTAGACGGGCGAGGTTAGGAGATGTATGTCACAAAACTACGAGAACAGCCAAGTAGACGCTTCAAGAACGGGGCTGACCTCAACTCTACTACAACGAAGCTAACCCAGCCTTCTGTGACCCCCACGACTTCATGACGAAGCCGCAAGGCAGAAGAACTGAGCAGCGTCAATTTTCCACGACCGTAACAGACACAACACGTAGAGATTTGTGTGAAGGGCCTTGACTTGGTACGTGGGATGCGGAAAAGTTAGGACGGACTCACTGGTGAAGCACACACTGACCAGCGCAGCGGACAAGACAGCATTCATACAGCCAATTCCAGAACAGAGCTTGCAATCAAGAAGAATAGTAAAATGACATTGAGTCATAGAAGAAGGGAGGCAAGGAAAATGGGGCGCCGGGCGAAATTTCGTTCACTGCATAGGCCAGAGGGATTCGCACGCTACTGATCGGTTCTTCCGAGTCGACGCCCGTCTGAGCTCGCTGATTGAACGTATGCTGAGTATCATAGGATGTAAGCACCTATAAAAGAGACATTCAAACAGCAATATTGTTGCCGGTTCATGGCTGTGATGATTTGTAGACGACGCACAGTACAAATTCATATTATAATATACTCGGGATATCGCAATTCCGTGAAGAGAGAGCGGGTATGGAAGGAATCTGGTGGTATGGGATACAGTGGATTCGTCACAACGTCGTAAGTGTGCAAAGACTAGTTGGAAGTAGCGACGAGAGATTGCTGGCGGACTTCTTCGTATCTAGCACCCTCGGTCTCAGCACGCTCGATGTGCTTGGCAAGAACATCTTCCCGAGCCTGGAGACGTTGTTCCATGCCCAGAATGGCGAGTCGCACTTGCTCAAGATATGCACGTGTAGCGTTTGTATCTGCTTCCGAGGTTGGGGCGGAAGGCGGGGGTGCGGCTGCTGCTTTGGCCCTTCCGATGATTGCGGAGGCGGAGGACGCTGAGACGGAGGAGGGCCCCAACTCAAGGTTGGCCTACCCGTAACAGTGCATAATGAGAAACCGCTTGATGTGGGGAAACACCGAAGAGCATATGCACTCACCTGCCAGTTGGACCCATAGGCCCTCTCGAGCTCCTTCTCGAGCAGCTTCTCTCGCGCCTTCCGACTGGAACGACGGAATGATCTCAGATCATGTTGCATGTCGATTTATGTCCAGACTCACCTTTCAATCTCACTCATGGAGCGCTCATTCTCTCTTTGCGTCCCCAACAATATGAGCTCTAGGTTTTTATACTCCTTCTCCAATGCTTGCACTTCGTCCAGAGGTGGCCGTGAAGCCAACTGAGCCTGCAGCGTCTGTACTTGGGATTGAAGCTAGTTTCGTATGAGTATGAAGTGCCGATGAGCAGGATGAGAATATGACCGTACCTTGTCGCACTCCTTCTGCTTCTCGAGCAGCTGGCGTCGGAGAACATCCTCCACCGATTCGTCCTCTCTCAACATACCGAGATCATCGGCTCCAAGTTGGGTGGAGCCCCTCCCATAGTTCCTGAGGGTCTGAGCGCGCCGCATATCGATATAAAGGATGTGATTAATTCAACAGGAGAGGATGCGAGGAGTGGTCGTGAGGAGGGCAAGCTACCGCTCCCTCGCGCCACAAGGCATCGGCATGTTCGCGGTTCGCGCGCCAACTCCAAGTCAACAAGCGCTCGCTTCTCTCGGTCCGTGTCTCCGTCACGCCCATCTCGTGACATGCTCTTCGTCACGACGACTTTTGGGCGCCTGCGAATTCTTTGGGCCTGCCCTCCCAGCTCCGATGCAGCTGGTCGATAACGAGACAGTGAGTTGCGGTACCGTGGGCTGTGCATGTCCTAACATTGCGCCAGTTCTTCAAACAGCTTTCGACGCTCTTTCAGTCGAGTTCGAAATCCGGTTCGGTATGGCTTACGCATAAACGACGTACGCCTTCTCGCAGTACTTCATCGCACGATCGGATCTGAGGGCTCATCTTGCGCTGCAGTACTAAACGAAGGTGGCGACGCCCACATGTCCTCGGAAGATGACGGCTCCCAGGAATATCCATGTCTCGTGCACGCGACGGACGGCAAGGAGACGAAGTTCTCCACTGTGGTATGTGCATCCATGCTCGCTCCCCTTTCTCCGCCTTCGACGATCGCGCCAGGTGCAAGCCGCGGACCTCGAGAAATTCCACGCCTCTTACGGCGCTGTCTTGAAGTCCTCCATGGGCAATCTCCGAAAACGGGACAAGAAGCGCGAAAAGCAGCGTGCAGAAGCCGCCGCACTCAAGAAGCGTCGCCTCCAGGAGGAGATCGTAGTGGAGGGGCCGAAGCGCGGGGCGGGGCGGAGGAAGAGACAACGCAAGATGAAGGCCGCGCAGAAGCTGGAGGAGGCCAAGAAGCGGGCGCAGGAGAGGGAGGAGGCAAAGGCACGGGCAAAAGCACCGTGACCCGTGAGCGATGCAGTCTGTATGTGTATGTGTCTTTCCAGGACGCTCGTTGTTGTACAATCAAGGACGCCCCCGCACATTCCATGCGTCTTCTGAGTCGCGCTGCTCGTTCCCGTTACGGCTTCCATTCACCCATGCACCGGGCGCGCGGCAGAGCGCGGCGATCTGTGTCGGATCATCGTCCATGCATGCCTGTGCGCTTAATACCACTGCCCTTGGCTCCTGCCTACTCCCACCCTCACCTCCCCGTCGCGCCACCATGCCTGTCGTCTCTGCGCCGCCGATTGCCCCCATAGAGCCCGACATCTTTGACGATGATGATGAGGGCTGGCAAGACATGCCGGTCGTCCGGAACGACGATGACTTCGCCCTAGGCCTGGACGAAGAGGACCAGAAGAAGTACCACTACGTCGCACCATCGAAGACGGACGCCGTGACGGGAACGGCGGTGGGGAATGCTACGGGTGCGGTCCTCGACGTGGATGTCAGCGGAAACGAGTGGCGGACGAAGGCAGATCAGAATGAGAACGAATACACTCGGATACGGATGAAGGAGGAAGACGAGTCAGACGAGGTCCACCTCCGCACACGATATCTCTTCGACGAGGACAAGGCGATGACTCCGCTCAGTCAGATGCAGCAGACGAAGGATATGCTCACTGAGGCCCAGCGCATCGCCTACGTTGGCGTGTGTCACCTCACGGCGAAGGAGATGGCGGACCAGCTGAAGAAGGTGAATCGGAAGGAGCTGAAGAAGGCGATCCAGAGCATGGAGCTATGGGCACTGAAGATCATGGGACGGTTGTACTATCATATGGAGCTCGCAACTGAAGGTGAAGCATCGCTGCTACTCCTACCCTGCTGCCATGGGCCTTACGCTAAACCAGGCCGTTAGAGCAGAAGATGATCGAGAGCCTTGGACAGCACGGTGTCGAAGCCAAGGATCTCGTCCCCGCACTCATGACCACGCATACAGTCGCCAACCCCGAGTACGACCCTGCCGAGGCTCGAAAACAGGCTGAGATCCGCGAAGAGGAGGCCGCAAAGGAGTCCGCGGACATCTCGGAGACGGACGACTCCGCCCCTTCTACCCCGCCCCCGGCATATTCCCCCGTCGCCCCCGTCCCTCCGCCCAAACCGCACCAAACCACCGCACGAGTCTTTGAGGAGACGGCTGCACTGGCCATGCCCGGCGTCAGTACCCACCTTTCGGCGGCCGACAGAGATGTCACGCTCGACATTCGGTGGACCGTACTCTGCGACCTCTTCCTCGTCCTCATCGCAGACAGTGTGTACGACGCACGGTCCCGTGGGCTACTGGAGAGTGTTGCTCTGAAGCTCGGTCTGGGCTGGGTGGATGTCGTAAAGTTTGAAGCTCGAGTCACGGAGGCACTGGAGATCCAGGAGAGCGTGGAGAAGCTCGAGCAGCAGACCTCTATCCAGGATGTCCAGAAGAACACCAAGAGGCGGCGAATGGTGATGCTCGGTCTTGCTACTCTCGGTGTGTGTGCTCGCTACATTGCGTGAGATACCGACTAACATGACGAAGGTGGAGGTCTCGTCATCGGGCTCTCCGCTGGGCTTCTCGCCCCTGTCATTGGAGCTGGCTTGGGCACTGCGCTCACGACGATTGGTATCACCGGCACCACTGGTTTCCTCGCGGGCACCGGCGGAGCAGCGGTGATCACTACTGGAGGCGTTCTGACCGGGTCAGGCATTGCTGTACGTGGGATGGCGCGGAGAACACAATACGTTCGCACTTTCGACATCCTGCCGCTGCACAATCACAAGCGAGTGAATGCCATCCTCACCGTCTCTGGGTGGGTCTTGTACTCGCTCAAACTGGCGTACTTACTGACAATTCGCCCCAGCTTCATGACCGGTACTTTGGACGACGTTCGCTTGCCGTTCAGCGTCCTCGACCCTGTGGTCGGCGACGTTTTCAGCATCCTCTGGGAGCCGGAGATGATTCGGGAGACTGGAAGCGCGCTCAAGATCTTGACGTCCGAAGTTCTCTCGCAGCTGGCGCAGACTGCACTCCAAGCAACAGTCATGACGGCGCTCATGAGTGCACTTCAGTGGCCCATTAGTCAGTCTCCATCCCAACCAAGCCCTCTGATGAAGCTCAAGCTCATTGTGATTCCTTACAGTCCTTACAAAGCTCGGGTACCTGATCGACAACCCGTGGTCCAACGCCCTTGATCGTGCAAGTGCAGCTGGCAAAGTCCTCGCAGACGTCCTCATAAACAGGCACCTTGGAGTTCGACCGATAACCCTTATCGGATTCTCGCTGGGCGCCAGGGTGATATTCTACGCGCTCCTCGCTCTCGCGAAGAAGGGCATTTTCGGTATCGTGCAGGACGTGTTCATCCTTGGAGCTACAGTCACCGCCCCACTCAGCACCTGGCTCGAGGTACGCTCGGTTGTCTCGGGGCGCTTTGTCAATGGCTATGCGCGCAATGACTGGGTCCTTAACTACCTCTTCCGCGCAACAAGCGGCGGGCTCAACACTTTGGCCGGACTGCGTCCCGTGGAGAATGTCCCTGGGCTGGAGAACGTGGACGTAACGGACAAGATTTCTGGACACATGAGCTACCGGACGTTCATGCCGCTGATCCTTGATCAGCTGGGTTTCCCGGTTTCGGCCGACTATTTTGACGAGCCTGAGGTGCGTGACCACGCAATTGCTCTCTTGTGATGACAGTCGCTCATGCCGTTCACGAAATATCTAGGAGCCTGACTTCGAGGGTGAACGTGTAGTGATCAGGGAAGGAGAGGAGCAAGAGAAGAAAGGATGGTTCGGACGCAAAAAATCGTCAAAGCCTTCCGTTTCCGTCTCTCATGTTCCGGCCGGGGACGCGAAGATCAGGAACTCCACTTCAAGCGCACGGGACGATGACGACCTCCCTCCCCGGGAAGGTGCTGCGACGCCGACGGCGGAGAAGCGATTGCCTGCGCAAACGGCGACGTCTCCCAAATCGCCGACTCGCGCCTCTGCACCCGCGGAGGACGGCGACGTGGGCCAGTCGGAACTGCCGATCCACGCTGGATTCAACTTTGAAGCGATCAAGGAGGCGCTAGGCAAGACGGACCTGGACGTCAGCTCAATTCCTACCCCACAAGCCGTCTCGGTACCTCCTCCACGCCCTCACTCCCCGCCAACCCGCTCCGAGTCCGCACCCCCACCACAAGCCGAGGAGACGGCAGAACCCGTGACCCCGAAGCTGCGCCCCTCGTTCGACGCGAGGCCACTGGCGCGCGAGGATGAGCTGCCGATAGCCAGCTCGAGCGCGCGTGCGGACCTGTCCTCGACGCTATCGCGATCGCTCTCTCTCAATAGCATGGCAGACCCGGAGGAAGCCTCGATGACGTCATTCGCGTCTGCCGGCACAAACTCACTTTCCTCGTCCTCGTCCTTCCCGTCGACGTCACGTCCTCCCGTTCTCTCGTTCGGGTCGAGCGACCGCCCGTCCTGGGACGCGCCATCGGCGGCGAGTCCCTATGGTGGCGGCTTCGGCGCGTCGTCAATGTCGAACTTTGGCGCATCGTCGACATCCGGCTTCGGTGCACTGGGGTCTGCAGACGTCTTCAACGCGAATCCGTTTGCAAACCCCCTGCCGCCTCCTCCGAGTAGTGGGCCGTCGCTCTCCTTCGGCGCGTCCGACGGGTCCATCACGCTCTCGTCCTCGACACAAACACAAGGGGGGCGCAGCGCGTGGGAGTTCGGGAACCCATACGCGGCTGGGGCGGGGAAGAAAGGCGCGCAGTCAAGCACGCTCGACCTCAACCCGTGGCAGAGTTGAACGTGAACGTGGAGCGTCCGGGGAGGCGGCTACCCGCCTCGCGGCCCGTCTTGTCTCTCTTCCCTCCACCGTCTTCCCCTCCTCCTCTCGACATTCCTTTTTTTTTCCTCTCTCTCTTCCACTCCACGGTCACATACGGTTAGCGGCTCTAGAACTAGCGCCCACTCAGACGGTGACGTCGTCACTCGGACTCGCTCGCGTCGTCTTCGGATCGATGAAGGGTTCCTGATCGCTATGTATACAGTTCTTGCGCTCGTCGGGCGCGCATGGGCAAAGACGTCACCCGGACGGATGGACTGATTTGCGATAAGATGGACCCCGTGCACGGGTGCGCGCTGCGCAGCCCGTTGCGCCCCCTCGCCCCCTGCAGGCAACCGGTCGCTGTCGATACTCGTCGGCGAGCGTCGGGGGCAGATGCAGACGCAGAGAATGCACGGGGTGGCTAAGAGCACGACGGAGACGGCCATGCTTCGAGAGCTCCACCTTGGGTGTGGCTTGCGCAGGCCTGCCCCACGGCGTCCTCGTGGCCGCCTCCAGTCCTGCATAGTCGCTGCCACTGGCCACAGCGGGTTGGCAGACCGGCAGAGGCGGCCGGGGCGATCCGAACGAGCACATAACCATTCGACCCCAGAATTGGATCTGGCGTGCATATCCAGCCCGAGCGCGATCCTCGAACAGGATAAGTATGCATGCCGGGTGGAGCGTCCGTGGGCGAGTGGGGCAGTACCAGTCCCAGCGCTGCGTTGTCGCTGCTTGTTGCTGGTGGCGCATGAAATCATGTTTCCTGCCGTCCGAGGGGGCCGTTCATGCGCATGCGCATGCATAAAACCCCCCGGCACGCCGCCTTCCGCCCGTGCAGCGACACCAGACAGCTTCCCGCCCTTCTCCTCGCCGCATACCCACCACCCTCTCCACCTCCTCCACCTCCGCACTCCCTGCGCACGCTCCTCCTGCCGATTCGCCAGGCCCGCCAGCCGGCCCAGTGTCTCACTTCGAGCCCCCAGCCCAGACATACTGCACTGAGCGCAGTGCAGCGCGCTCCCTCTCCTCTCCTCTCCTCAGCTCACCCAGCCCACCACCTCGACAGACCATGAAGTCCTCTCGACCCATTCTCAAGTGCGACCCCTCGCCATTCCGCTCGCCCGTACTCCCCTTCCACTCCGCGCGCATCACACTCGTCTCCCCGCACGTCCACTTCCCGCCCACCCCCGTCATCGCCGCGACGTACCCCGCGTACTCCCCCACGACGTACGATCGCCAGCCGATCGCCGTCTCCCCGAACGTCGTGCAGATCCCGCACCGCGGCGCGCGCCGCCTCGAGCGGCATTCACCCCCCGCGAGCCCGTCCGCGCACGCGTTCGCCGCGCCCGCGCCCGACGTCGAGCGCAGGGGGCGCACGCGCAGCCGGAGCGGCAGCGCGCACGCCTACCAGCCGCCCGCGCCCATAGGCAGCTACTTCCACCCGCGCGCGTACGAGGCGTGCGTGCCCGAGCCTCCTTCCTCTTCCGCTTCCACCTCCCCGGCCGCCGCGGGCCCCTCGAGCTCGACGCGATCCGCGCCTGGTGCGCCCGTCCCTCCCCTCGCGACCGCACCGAAGCGGCGGCCCCGCGCGCGCCCGGAGCTGCCGCCGCTGCCCGCGCTCGTGCACCGCCGGGAGGACTCGCCGTCGGACGAGTCGGACACGGTCGTCACGCCGCCGCCGCGCGGGGAGTTCGACGCGACGGCGGCGCTGTCGTCGTCCGGGCCACCGATCGCGCTGCAGCTGCCGGTGCCGCCCGGCGGCGGCCCCGCGCGCCATCGCAAGCCTGTCGTCGAGTGCGCGTCGGACCTCGAGAGGATAGCGCGGGGCCGGAGGCGGCGGGCGAGCTCGTTTTCGCCGGACATCGCGTCGGACGAGGGGTGTTTGGGCGGGTTCTAGGAGCGAGGTCGAGGACGTACGGGCGGGACGGATTTTCGACTTGGAGCGGGGAGGGCACTCGCGCGGCGGCCGATCGCTCGTCGATCCGTCACGACGCTGTGCGTGTCACCACACTCACGATGACATCCAGGCTCATGTGGCGACATGCATGGTTGCGCTGTATGAATGTTTCACTCCTTGTAATGGCTGGCAATATTTATTTTGGACGTTGAACGTCTCGATTACCTTCTTCTTGCGGGTCTGCTGCGTGGCTCAACTAGCATCATATAGGTGCACATCGCAGACGCTTCGGATGGGACATGTAAAGGGGAAGAATCCGCAGTCAAGATTGTATAAGACGCGAGGATATTTGGCTAGCGGAAGAACCCGGGCCGGCCATACTGCCGTGTTCTGTTCAGCAATATGTAGAGAGGAGAACCAAATTTGAAACCAACCATGAAGGTACGCAGTCCAGGAAAGCTGGGGTTACCTCAAATATATTATTGTCGAGAGAACGGGAATACAACAGAGGACTCTATAGCAGCTTACTGATACATAGCGATACATGAACGTCATTTGAGCGAGAACATCACCACTCTCCCCAATGCATTTCGAGGCCCTCGGCAACTCGCCAACGTTTGCCCTCTAACCAAACACTGACGCGCTCCTCATCGTGCGCCTCTGCACCTTCTTCGAGCACCGTGACGTTGCCCTCGGCCCACAACGACGGGACGGACCACCCAATGACCAACATCCCCGGCGGCCGCTGCTCCCCGATGCTCTCCAGTCCCGCAGCGATGTCGCGAAGCGTCGAGCTGACCACACGCTGGTCCGGCATCGACGCCCTCTCGATGAGCGCGACGGGGGTGTGCGCAGGGTACGGCGCGCCGTCGCGCGCTCCGTTCTCCGCCAGGAGCGCATGGAGCAGTTGGGGAAGACGCGCGACGCCCATAAGGACGACGAGCGTGCGGGAGCGCGCGTAGCCGGGGAGAGAAACGGAGCGCCCAGCGCGGCCGACGCCAGTGCAGACGACGAAGGACTCCGCGGCGCCGCGTTGGGTGACGGGGATGCCGGCGAAGATGGGGCCCGCGAGGGCGGAGCTGACGCCTGGGACGACGACGGGCTCGATGCCGTGCGCTCGGAAGTAGAGGATCTCCTCGCCGACACGGCCGTACACGGTCGGGTCGCCTTGCTTGAGCTGCAGAGGGCGAGGGTGAGTGAATGGATGGATGAGCGTTACAGAGGACGTGGCGGATGCTTACGCGGACGACTGTCAGACCGCGCCGGGCAGCTTCGACGGCGGCCTCCATCAGTTCGGTCTGTGCTCCGTCTGCGTTGCCGGGGAATTTCCTTGCTATACGGACCTCCACGCCGGATGGTATGAGGTCGAGAACGGCGGCTGGCACGAGCTTGTCCGAGAGAACGAGCTGTGCGTGTCTCGTAAGGGCGGCGTGAGTGGCGACCGTGAGGAGGGAAGGGTGACCAGGTCCCGAGCCCACGAGGAAAATCCGGCCTTGTCGCGGCGGGGTGAGGGTGAGCTGATGGACCGGCGTGACAAGCGCGTCTTCAGGCGAAATCCTGCCTGGAGCAGATAGTGAACGAAGGCCGTCTTCGCCGTCGAGAACCGCGCCCATGCCATCGTCTGTCAACCGCGCCAGGCGCGAGATAGGCCAGTACTCGCTCACTTGCGCGACCCATTTCATCCGCCTGCGCATATGTTCGGTCGCGTCTCGGCCACTGTTGTCCTCTGCTCGATGGGTTCATTTGGGGTCCCGGGCGCGCTATCTTCGCTGAGCTCCTGGTCGTCCGAGAGGTCGCGGACATCGGCGTCGGAAGATTTCGCGAGCGCTCTGAGCTTGCCCGTATTCTCTACCGCGCTTCCTATTTCCTTCGGAAGGGATGCGATAATGTCGCGCTAATGCGGCCCCCGAGGCGGCACCCATGACCGTTCGTCGTAATTCCGACCTGGAGAGGTGAGGCGCTCTTGGAGTCAGCGGCGGGGAACCGGTGGGAGGCCATGAAGGTGAAGCTGCAAAGGTCCGGCATGTCCGCGACGTTGGTGGGGATCCCGCGATGTTGACAGAGGCGCACGATGTGCTCGGCGGAGTCCCAGTCGCGGCGGAAGCCAGAGGCGGGGGAGGTGACGGTGTCGGTGATGCAGACGAGCTCCACGCGGTCAGGGAGGGTGTAGACGAAGGTGTCGATCGCCTTGCCGTCACGCGTGTGGTCGGCGGGGCCAGTGATAGAACAGGGGAGGGTATCGAGGTCAACGAGGGAAAGCTGGCCTTGCTCAGCACGCCATCGAAGCTCCTCGCAGCAACGGCCGGCCGCCTTTCGCAACAACGGTAACAAGAGCTTGAGCTTCAAGAGCGGCGAATGCCGCGAGGCCGCGAGTTGGTTTCCGCCGATTACAAGGACTATTTTCTTCACAGGACGGAAGGCGAGGAGGAGGGATGCCCCTGGCTGAGGGACAGGGAAAGCGGTCATGAGGGTGAAGGGGGCCGAGAGAATTGAATGCGGCGAGAGACGATGACGGCTCATATATAGAATATATGCGCTCAGCTTCGGCCATGGTGGCGGAGGAGTTTCTGCCCGCGGTACGCGAGGATGAGCAATTTCGAGCACAGGCGTCTACACGCCTGTCACGTGCGTGGCACACGCGACGCGTTGTGGCCGCCGCGCCGTACTGTTCAGCCTCGAACTCTTCTCCATTCTTACTCTCGACGGTCGTTCCATCCATCTTTCTCCCACAACCACGAGCATGCCTCCAAGACGCTCCTCAAGATCGCGCGCGTCAGTAGAGCCGGTGGCCGCAGCGCCGAAACGCAAGCGAAACGAGCCCGCGGTGGTCGAAAGCGACGAGGAAGACGCGAAGCCTATTGCCAGGACGCGCCGCTCGTCTTCCACCCAACCAGCAGCCAAGACTAGGACATCTACGCGCTCGAGGAAATCGCTAGAAGAGGTGCAAGAGGACGAGGAGGACGAGGAGGAGTCCCAGCCACCTGCAAGGAAGAAGTCGCGCCCATCGCTGGAAACAGAGGACGAGGAAGCCGATCCTAAGGAGGTGCCCAATACCCGCACTCGTAAGCCTGCGTCCAAGTCTTCTGCCCCGACTCCTGCATCTTCTTCAACTACCACGAGAAGGGGTAGATCTTCCGCTACCAGCATCAATGCAGAGTCTGCGGAAGCCTCTCTTCCTAGAAGGAAGACAGTTGCGCTAAGACTAAGGCGAAACGGGCAGCCCCTGGAAGGAAGTCAACCTCGACTATCGTATTGACGATAGCGAGAACGAGGCGCCGTATGAGCTCAACGAAGATGGTGAAATCCGGCAGCTTCCGCCGCCCAAACGAGCGTCGAGTACTCGTGTCAAGAAGGAGAAGGAGGTCTATGTCATTGACGACTCAGAGGACGAAGTTCCTTCGAAGTCAAAGGCGAAACCGAAGGTGAAGAGGGCGATGACTCCGGTCAAGGAGGAAGTGGCTCAGGAAGACGAAGAAGAACTGGAGGATGTGAAGCCGGAGCCAGCGAACGAAGACGGCGAGGACGACCAGGACGCGCCTGCTGCCGCTCCAACAAAAGCAGATGAGGACGAAGAAGAGGAAGAGACGGAGGCGGTATCTGCGGCTGTTCTCCCGAAACGAGAGCCTGCGACGCCGCCCCCCGTTGAAGAGGAGTTCGAAGAAGAGCATTCCTTCCTTGATCCCCCCCTCCCCACATCTCCCCAGAAGCAATCGCAGGTAGCACCCGTGCAGGAGGAACCTCAGGGTCCTACGCCACGCCTCGTCATACATAAGCTCGTCCTTGTCAACTTCAAGAGTTATGCCGGCAGGCAGGAGATCGGACCGTTCCACAAGGTATGTATCGCTTCAATGAATAAATGCGCCGCAATAACATCTTTGTAGTCGTTCTCCGCAATCGTTGGACCCAATGGATCCGGCAAGTCCAACACCATCGACGCCTTGCTCTTCGTTTTCGGATACCGTGCTTCCAAGATGCGCCAAGGCAAGCTGTCGGAACTGATCCACAACTCCGCCAACTACCCCGACCTCATGGAGTGCAGTGTCGAAGTGCACTTCAAGGAGATTCTTGATTTGGTAGGTATTGCATCTATTATTCTTACTCTCTCTGACACCACTCTAGCCTGGTCCAGACGCCTTCGAAGTGGTCCCCGATTCCCTGCTCACAGTGACTCGCACTGCGTACAAGAACAACAGCAGCCGGTATAGCATCAACGGGCGGGGAAGTAACTACGGCGAAGTACAAACTCTCCTGAAAGGCCGCGGCATTGACTTGGACCACAACCGTTTCTTGATCCTGCAGGTGCGGATTTACAGATGTTTGACTCACGGACACTTGGCTCAGCGAGCAATAGGGCGAGGTCGAGTCCATCGCCCAGATGAAACCCAAGGGCGTCAACGAGAACGACGACGGCTTGCTGGAGTACCTCGAGGATATCATTGGCACCGCTCAGTACAAGCAGCCAATAGAGGCCGGACTAGTGGAGGTGGAGCGTCTATCGGAGGAACGTCAACAGAAGTTGACCCGCTTGCGTATCGTGGACAAAGACCGGAAGTCTCTGGAGTCCAAGAAGAAAGAGGCGGAAGATTACCTCAGGATGCTCAACGACCTCACTCGGCACAAGTCTAAACTCTGGCAGTACTATGTCTGGCAATGTTGGAGAACGACAAGAACCTGCAGCGCAAGCTGGTACGTACTGCTCCCTGCTTCGTCCTGGTTCCACGAGTTAATCCTTTCATTCTCGACTCTAGAAAGAGCTCAACCAGAAGCTCTCAAAGGAGCGGGAGGACAACCAGACAAGATCGATGCGTCGGAGGAAGCAATGGCTGAACTTGAGGCTAACGAAGCATTGTACAAAGTGCGTAGTTTGAGTAGTTTGATCTCCACTGGCTAGTGCTGGATTTTGATGGTAGTCTACAGGAAGTCAAGGAAGCGGCTGACGCCTGCGAGCACGACTTCAAGCGACAAGAGAAATTACACATTTCCTTGGAAGAGAAGTGCAAGCACGGTAAGAACAAGACCAAGAAGCTGAAGAAGAGCATCGAAGAGGTAAGTTCAATCCCAAGTAATTGGATGGTTTTCATGACTTCTCTCTGGCAGGACGAACGCGCCAGGAATGAGGCTAAGCGGAATATCGAAGATAGCACTGCCAAGATCCACAAGGTCAACGGGGAGCTGAAGGAGCTCCAACAGAAGCTTGTGCAAGAAGAAGCCGCTCTCGAGAAAATTGTTGATAGCTTGAAAGGTATGCGTTGCGGGCTTTGCACAAATGCACGCAGTCGTACTGATCGATGTTACAGACAAGACTCAAGTATTCCACGATAAGATCGAGATAAACAGCAGGAACTCCAGCCTTGGAACGCGCAGATCAACTCCAAGAAGGCGAGATTGACGTGTGGACGAGCGAGCGGAATGCACTTGAGATGAAGGCTGAGACCGCAAGCGAGCCCAAGTTGAGGCGAGGCCTCGCTCGAGAGCTTCGTGGGGAGTTGCAGAAGAAGACGGCCGAGGTTCCCAGTTGAACCAGTCGAAAGCCGACAACGAGCGCCGCACCCAAGCCACAGAGCAGGAGCTCAATGCAAGTCCTCGTCTGATTCATTGGCAGATCACTCACATTTTGGTTTGTAGACGCTGCGAGGAAAGGTTCAAGACCTGCGTCAGAAGGCAGATGCTTCTCGCCGTAAAGCCTCCGAGGCAAGGGCCTCGCAGGAGCAATCGCGTAGCAACAACGTCGTTCTCGACGGTCTGACGCGCCTCAAGACGCAGGGCCGCCTCTCAGGCTTTCATGTGAAGTTCTTTCGCGAAGTCCCCGTTTGCTTCATTGCTTATCTCCGTTGTGACACAGGGACGTCTCGGTGCTCTGGGAACCATTCCCGACAAGTACGACATCGCCATCTCCACGGCCGCTGGTGGTGCTCTCAATAACTTTGTCGTCGACACCGTCGAGCAAGGACAGGAATGCATTCAATATCTCCGCCAACAATCGCTGGGGCGCGCCAACTTCACAGTGCTTGAGAAGCTCACCAATGACCGCGGGATGGAACCTATCCAGACGCCTGAGAACGTCCCTCGTCTCTTTGACCTCATCAAGCCCAAGGACAAGCGTTACGCTCCCGCGTTCTACAAGGCTGTGCATAACACGCTCGTCGCGAACGATCTCGAGCAGGCGAACCGCATCGCCTTCGGTGGTGCACGCCGCTGCCGGGTAGTCACGCTCAACGGTCAGCTCATCGAGGCCTCCGGTGCTATGTCGGGCGGTGGGGGTCGGCCTCAGCGCGGCGCCATGAGCTCCAAGTTCGCCGCAGACATCGTCTCACCTGATGTCCTCCGCCAGTACCAACAGGACTCAGATCAAGACCAGCGAGCACTCGACACTGCTGTAGGCAGGTGTGGAGAGCTTGAGCTGAAGCTCGATAGCCTACGGAAGGACCACCCGAAGCTAGAGGATGAGTTCCAGTTCCTCAACATGGGCATCGCTCAGATCAAGAAGCGGATCGAGGAGGCTGAGAAGACCTTCAAGCAGCTCCAGTGAGTCCGTCACCTGTTGATCCGTGAGCTTTTCGCTCACCCTCAACAGGGCGCAGAGCAAGCCGGAGTCGGGGGACCTCTCTCGTATCGCTGCGCTCGACAAGAAGATCGTATCTGCCACCGCCGAACAAGATAAGCTTCAGGGGAAGGTGGACGCGATCCAGAAGGAGATCCAGGCCCTCGAGAAGAAGATTCTCGAGATAGGTGGAACTGCTATGCTGGCCAAGAAATCCGCGGTTGAGGGCTGCCGCAATTACATCAAGATTGCTAACGGCGACCTCACCAAGAACGAGGTTTTGAAGTCGCAGGCAGAGAAGGATATCAAGAAGTACGAGGCGAATCTCGAGACCAACCGTGCTATGCTCGAGGGCGAGGAGGAGAGTTTGCAGGAGCTGACCCAGCAGTGCGCGGATGTCTCTGAATTGATGTCAGAGCTCACCAAAAAGCTTGAAGAGGCGAAGGTCGCTGCGGAAGACGTGGCAGACAAAGTCGCTGCACAGAAGGCCGAGGTCAAGGAGATGGAAGAGAGCATCATGGCTTTCCGCAAGCGTGAGGTCAGTATTGTCGTCCTACTAACAGGGCGACTTTGACTGACAGCGCTGCGATACAGATGGGGCTTCAACAGGACATCGCAGAGGTGACGAAGAAAGCCGATGACAACAGGGAGACGATGGACCACTGGAACCAAAAGCACGAAACACTTTCGCTTGAGGATGTCGAGTAAGTGACTCCGAAGCTGGCGTCCGCATTGCACTAACACAAGCAGTGATGAGTCCGATGACGACGACGACGACGAGGCTGATCCCAATGCTGAGGGCGGCGAAGATGCTGAGAGCGGCAAGAAAGTCAAGAAGGAACCGGACACCCGCAAGCCAGATGGAGATGAAGACCCTCATAAGCTCAAAGAATTCCCCGACGCTGTCGTCAAGACGTTTGACAAAACGCATTGCTGGCGGACATAGAGTTCCTTGATGGTGCGTGGCCCGTAGCCCGTTGATTGCACCCGAGACAGATTATTTACCATGCCACAGAACAAATCAAGAGGGCTAATCCCGATCTAAGCGTCCTGAAGGACTACCGCAAGCGCGAGAAGGAGTTTTTGGATCGCGCGAACGACCTTGAGGCCATCACGAAGCTGCGCGATGAGAGCAAAGCGGAGTACGATGCACTCACGAAGAAGAGGCTCGATGAGTTCATGGCAGGCTTCAGCGCGATTTCGCTGAAGTTGAAGGAAATGTATCAGGTGCGTCTTGCTCGATAGTCTTATTTGTTTGGCTCTAACCGGTGCACAGATGATTACATTGGGCGGCAACGCCGAGCTCGAACTTGTAGACAGCATGGACCCCTTCTCTGAGGGCATCATCTTCAGTGTGATGCCGCCGAAGAAGAGCTGGAAGAACATATCCAACCTGTCAGGTGGCGAAAAGGTACGAGATCCCATAGTCCGTCATCCGATGTGTACGCATGCTCATGTTGCTACCAGACCTGAGTTCACTAGCCTTGGTTTTCGCCCTGCACGTCTACAAGCCTACGCCTCTTTATTTCATGGACGAGATTGATGCCGCTCTCGACTTCCGCAACGTCTCCATTGTGGCCAACTATGTCAAGGATCGTACGAAGAACGCGCAATTCATCATCATTTCTCTTCGGTGCGTAGTTTTAAGAAAGCCATGCTACCGTGTTGCTCACAACGGTGCGAACAGTAATGACATGTTCGAGTTGAGTCATCGACTGATCGGCATCTACAAGACTGCCAATGCCACTAGAAGTATGTTTCTCGTCACTCTGCTCCCCTCGTACTGACCAGCGCCTTGTAGGCATCGCGATTGACAACCACGCTCTGGCAACGATTCCCTTGAACTCTCTTTCCGTAGCGAGCTGAGTGTTATGCCCTTGTAGGCTGTATCTGTCCACCTGTTGTATACCTCTGTTGTACATTACATCAATCCCTTGGTGTCTATGATCGTCGATTTCCCAGTATGGTTTCAAAAGATCGGCTAAGTGCCGTCCGCTCTCTCCCCCTCACACTCTGGCCCGCCCGCAGGATAACCGACAGGAAGGAGTGGACGATGGCCTTGGGTGCACAGCGGATGGTCTAGCGCGTCCTGGGCTCGGAGACGAGACTCGGGAGGGTATACCAATAATTTCGACACCAGGTCGAAACAATGATGAGCATCCGGCTGCATCCCGCAGGCGGTAGATTCGGGAGGAGAGCATGCAGGTCTACAGGAGGGACGTCCACGAACTTGACTTTCTGCCCATCCGGAAGGTCACCAAAGCTCTGTATGTATTGTAGACTAAGTGGGAATGTGACCACGAACGGGACCTCCACTCACTGGCCAGGATTGCTCGTTTGGTGTGCCATGGACCTTGAAGATACTCCAGGCGAGTCCGATTTGCCCTCGATCACCGTCGTACAGCTCGTCCCGTGTCCATTCAACACCTTCTTGGCCAGGCGAGAAGCCCTTAGGGATAATGAACGGCGACTTCGCTGGCATCTCTGCAGTGTCTGAATCTTCTTCCTCGGGGACTCGTACTGGTCGAAATCTTCGTGCTGTTGTTGTATACGCAAGGGCGTGAAGCAGTGCGCGGTAAGGACTCCCATCGCCCACAGGTCGATTGCTTGCGCATCGTAATCGCGGGTCCAAAGAGTAGCTCTGGGGCGCGATAAGCCCTGGACGGAGTGTCAGCCACGACCTCCTCGGTACATAGTGGCAGAAACGCCGTACCCAGTCGCGACGTCAAAGCACATGTGCCCGCGAGGCTCGGGCCAGAGGTCGTGCTCATCGACCGCCTCTGTCCAAGACACGCCGAAATCTATCATCTTCACGAGGCCTTCGTCCGTGATGAGGATATTTCGCGGTTTCATGTCGCGGTGCGCGACGCCGTGTGCATGGATGTACGCAAGGGCAGATAGCATCTGGTAGAGAAGCGACTTGAAGACGACTATAAAGTCTGTGGGACTTGGGGCCTTCTATCCTGGCGCATGGAACGGGGAGAACATCGGGGAGTTGAGGATGTCCGACAGATGGTGAGGAATGAGCGGCATCCAGAAGTGAAGCGTCCTGGCGGGCTGCTCGTAGAGGGAGCCCAACACCTCGACCACCTGTCTTCCATCAGCGAACTGAACACAAAGCCGCAAGCAAACTCACATTCACGCATGAAAGCGTCTTAAGGAGGCGTAGCTCCTTGCCAATGTCATGTGGTTGGTGGGATATCCGAGGGTCTAGAGACGCGCTCTTGATTGCAACAATGGCTTGTGAGCCTTCGCGAAGTCGACCGCGTCCAATGAGTGCTACCGCACTCTCCACATATACTTCTATATTCTGTGGTGCAGTATTGAATGGACACTTTGAAGCATGCACAGGTGGGTTATTCGTACCGAATCGAAGTACACCTCAAGAGCTGACCATCGTTGCTCCTCTTCTTCGACCTCGAAGCCGTTGAAGTCGATGTAACCCTCCATGTCTCTGCTGCGACTCGGAACGATGGCGGTTTCTCGTAGAGCAGGTTGCTGTAAGCTGCAAAAGCAGGGTGAGTCCAGGAAGAGGTGAGATCATTAGAATAAGTGACACTGACAGGCTAAGCGTGAGATGCATTTCGCACTGCATGCGAATGAGGCAGACGGCTCTTCGCACGGCCGCCATCGAAAGCGCCTGAGTTGCAGCTTCAACCACGACCTCCACCCCACACTAGCTCCGGGTCTTCCCTCCCCACTTCTCGCATCGAAACATATAGCATTCGGCAACCACCACCGGACGAACTCATGGGACGCAACTCTCGCCGACATGAAGCCGCCTCAACCGCCAATCACGATGGTTTCACGCGCGCACCCAATAGAACGCTCGCATGGGTTGTTCAGAACGTCCTGCCTACACATCCCGTTAGTATATTCCGGTCGCACTGTGTGAATAGCCTTGACGCGCTGTGTACAGAAACCGCGCCTTTTGGCTAGGAAAGAGCGCAGCAAAGCTTCAGAGGCCACCGTATGCGCCGCGCTTCATGTGAGTACAATACGTTGGACATGTATGTATGATGATGAGCCTCAAACCGTGGCCCGCAGCATCCTTCAGAGACATTCCATCCTGCCGCTACTTCCGTTTCCCGTCCGCATTTCCCCACACTTCGGAGGACCTCCAAGCACATGGTAGGCCAATCTGTTCTCACCCGTGGTGTGTCCATCTGAATCGTGTCTTCTTGGCAGTGTGTCGTGAACGGGAGGCTTGTTCTATCGGAGAAAGTCAGTGCGGCCAAGCTCCTTACCAAGTTGTTGGTCGCTCACGGCGGCTGTTACAGTGGCATCCCCCTGAGTCCCCCGAAAGCTGTTGTGAAACCGATGTTCACGTATGTCTGCACCTCAGAATGCCAAGAAAGTACCGTGAACTCATGACTCTTAGCTAGCCACGATCGTTCATGACGACTCGATGTGCAGCGACCTTTCTCAATACCACACGGCACCCTCTCAGGAGTCTGTTTACGACGAATTTTGCTCGGCGGAAGAGCTGTCACAAACAGACGACAACTCCGAACTGGTCTTCTCTCGTACGAACCAGGTATGTTTGCGCAGGTATACCATAGATCCAGTGTTCACACAACGTTAGACGTTACTCGAATCAGCGAACGATAGTGAGCCAACTGCACCTGGCCCCTCTGCGACTTCACTCCTATGTCCGTATCGTCTGGATTCCCCCGACTCTCTGGCGATGTCAACACCTTCGATTATGCTCACCCTACCCACGCCCGTCCTACCTCAATCTCCTGTGTTTCGGCCGCGTTCTCCGATCACTCTCCGCAAATACATGCAAGCAACAACATCTGACTGTGGTTCTCCTACGGCGACTCCGGCTTCTGGATTCCTGTCTCCCGTGCCTTCCGTGCCTTCCTGCGACCGGTGCTGTCTAGGACAACTTGATCAAGGGTTCACCTGCCGGTCTTGTGAGCGACAGTGGATGGCGTGCAAGATGTGGTACCAGGCCAACGACGGGGGTCGGCGGCGTTGGTTGACAGAGCCCTTCATTCGACCCGCCGAAAGCAACGCCAATGCTAGAGCAGTCATGGACATGCTGGGTGTCCCAGGCGCCGTCGGCTTAGGAATCGAGCAACCTCCGACTGGTCGAAA
Source organism: Epithele typhae (assembly GCF_022376455.1). NCBI lineage: Eukaryota > Fungi > Basidiomycota > Agaricomycetes > Polyporales > Epitheliaceae > Epithele > Epithele typhae. The sequence goes on along the minus strand of NW_025954215.1, from coordinate 350,351 downwards.
GGCTTCTCCGCTGAAGGTGCTTACGGCGACGGCCCCCGCGCGCGACCGACACCATGGATGCCCCGAAGACGATCACTCCCGTCTGGGCGCAGCGCGTTGGCGGCAGCTTCGGCGCTCGATGGGGAAGAAGACAAAGCGACTCTTGGGTTCCGTACTTGCGGTCTCGGTGAAAGTTCTAGGGTCTACAGGACGAAATGGCTTGCTTCTAGACGCGGCCTGTCGACCTGCAACAACCTCTGTGTCGACCGACTGTCGGACGGCCTTGAACTGTCCGCCGCTGGAAGAAGAACGCCTTCCTCGAACGAGGCTCATCGGTCAGCCAAGGCCCCGCTGATCAACTGCTGGAGCATGATTCCTAGGCGGCGACCCGCTCGGCTCTCCTGTGTCTGGACCGCCTCAACCTCGACTGGGCGCGCCGAAAGTACGGGGCCCAGTAGTGTGGATCGGAAGGACGTTGGTTGGGAGGGGGCTGGATGCGCTGGTGCGAGGTGTATCTTTCATGTACCATATTCTCAAGCGGGTATGAATAGCTCAAAGTGACATGGGCAGCAGTGCACAGAAGTGCAACGGCCATTAAATGCAAGTATGCGGTTTGAGGCTGGCTCGGAGTGACGGAGCGAGCGCTTCCGCTCGGCCGGAAGCCGCTGAGCCGGCTCGAGGAGGCGTCTGCCAGCTACGCCGGCGCGCCGGCCGAGGGGCCCTCGGGCACGGGCGCGAGCTGGGCGCGAGTACCACTTCACCGTTCCCTGCCCGCCACCTGCGTCCGCTCCGTTGGTTTTCAGCCTCGCTCTTCATCCCCCGTCAGCTCATGTCTCCTCCGCTCTCTCACCTCCCTGTTCCCTTCGCCCCCCATGGACCCCCCGTCGCCCGAGCTCCTCCGCGCGAAGGACGCCGACTCGCCTGCCGTGCAATCTAGCTCGCAGCCACAGCAGCCCTCAACTTCTCGCTCGACACAACGGTGGATCCGCAAGGCAAAGGACTGCGCGTCCCTCGTCGCCGTGCACACCAAGCACACGGGGGTGGGCATCGTATGCGCCGTTGCGTACTTCGACCCGTGCGTTTTCTTTCCTTTCGATCGTACTGCCGTTGACCTCTCCTCTCTCTCAGGGGCAACTGGGGCGTCGACCTTCAGGCTGGCTCGCAGTATGGCTACAAACTCCTCTTTGTCGTTCTCCTCTCCGGCATCTTCGCGATTTTCTTCCAGGTAAGTAGTCTTCTTCCCTTTGTCTGCATGACCCAGCCTTGACCCAACGATACAGACCCAAGCATCTCGCCTGGGCTGTGTCACCGGATTGGGTGTGTACCGCCTTTTGCGTCCATATATGCGCCGTTGAACCCATACACGATCGTTTACAGACCTCGCCTCTCACTGCCGCCTCCTTCTCTACGACAGGCCCAAACACAAGTCGCTGTACCGATGGCTCCTCCTCTACCCCCTCTACGTGCTCTCCGAGATCGCCATCATCAGCACGGACCTTGCGGAGCTTCTCGGGTCGGCCATTGCCCTCTGCATGCTCTTCCCGAGCCTCCCGCTGTGGGCCGGCGTCGTCATCACCGCTTCCGACGTCCTCCTGCTTCTTGCCTTCCGGGACCCGATCCGAGGCCAGCCGGTCCGCATCTTCGAGCTCTTCATCGCTATTTTGGTCCGCCCATCCCGTCTGTCCCGCTGCCACCAGAGGCTGACCCCGATGATTGCAGGTGTTCACAGTATTGATCTGTATGGCGTACATCATATCCAAGGCACAACCGGTGTGGGCGGATGCATTCAGAGGTTATTTGCCCTCAAAGACGCTATTCCAGCCGGCGCTCTCTATACATGTAACATCATCTTTCTGCCATGGTGATCTCCGTCTAATGGCCGACTTTCTAGCGATTGGGATCATCGGGGCTACCGTCATGCCGCACAGTCTGTTCTTGGGCTCCGCCTTGGCCACTCAAGATAGGCTGTCGGAGGCTAAGCCCGAGAAGATGCTTAAATCCCATGCGACGGAGTCGACAGTTTCGGCAGATTCCGACCTCACTACTTCGTCTACCTCAACACAAGTCACTCCGCCACACGGAGACTCTAGACCTCTCCTCGAACGCTTTTTGGCAGCGGCTAGACGGCATCTCCGCGTCCTTCCTCGCGATGCCCTCATGGACGAACCCAAGTCACATGCCGAACGAGAGAAAACCCTTACTCTTTCGTTCGCGCGCACTTGTACCATGGCATCGTCGACATGGTCGTGAGCCTGCTTGGACTCGCTGTCGTGATCAATTCATTGTACGTGTCCACACTTGGTCTCTAAAATAAGCTCCGTGCGATTTACTCACTCGTCTTACTCAGGATCCTGATTCTGTCGAGTGCCGTCTTCTTCCACGGTGACACCGGGACCCAGGATCCGGCGAGCCTGTTCGACGCGTACGACCTCCTCACGCGCATCGTTGGCAAGCGTGAGTCGCAGGCGATTTTCTGGAGCGCACTTGCTTACTCACATCGTCTCACGCCGACAGCCGCCGCCATATTGTTTGCCCTAGCTCTCCTCGCCGCCGGGCAGAGTTCGTCTATTATTGCAACGCTCGCCGGTCAAATTGTGTCGGAAGGTTTTATCCGCTGGAGGCTCTCGGTGCGTCCACTTCCATACTGTTGGCCAAACCCCCACGACTAATAGCCCCGCTTTTTTTTGTCGGCGCTCTCTCCCGCGCTCCGTGGCCCTCTTTTCTCCTCTTCCATGACAGCCCATGATGCGCCGTCTGTTCACCCGCTGCCTGGGGCTCGTTCCTGCTCTTGCCGTTGCTGCCGGGCTCGGCCGCTCCGGCATCGACACGCTCCTCGTGGCGTCCCAGGTCGTGCTGTCCATCGTCCTCCCATTCGTCGTCTTCCCTCTCATGTGGCTCACGTCATCCAAGACCGTAATGGCCATCAAGAGGCCAGTCACGCCCCCTTCGTCCCCGGTGCACGGTTAGAAACACCTCACTCGGCGTCACAACAAGGAGACAGGACCCTCGTTGAGGCCGAACAGCAGTACGAGATCGTACACTTCTCAAACGGGAAGATCAGCATCGTCGTGGGCTACGCGATATGGATTGTTATCGTGATGGCCAACATTTACGCCATCGTCGGCCTGGCGAGAGGAGAGGAATGAGCGGTTGATAGCCCCGTACCCAAGGACTCGTACTGTAGCATACTCTACGACACGCATTACCCCTACACATGGACATGGCCTGCAAAGGTTGTAGATTATTACCCCTGTATCGATTCCCGACCTCAGCACACCCTAATAGCCCGATCGAGAGGGCTTAGATTATTGTCATAGCGGATGCCAATGTGTAGCGAATGCATTGTGATGTCCATGAAATACAACAGACGTGCGAGCGATGGAAGGAACAGTTGAATATGCGAAGACACAAATCCTGCGGCTTCATTGAAGCTTTTCGAGCGGGGCGATGAGCGTGCCCATCTGCAACCACGCGTGTCAGCCTCTCGTTTCCACAGCCCGTTGCTCGCTCGGAGCCACGGCGACGCACCTTGGTGACCACGCGGGGCAGCGTTGCGCGCTGGAAGCCGACGCGCGTGTTCCACTCCGCGCCGAGCGGGACCTCCATGCTGCGTGCGAACTGCGCCGCGCTCGTGTACGGGTGCGGGAGGTCCTTGACGAGGTACCGCGCCGCCTTCTTGTCACGCCGCTCGAGATGATGACGTGCGCCTTGCCGTGGTCCGCGCGCGCGGCCGGCGCGACGCCCGGTCGGGTCTTCACCAGGTGTGGCCGCGGCGCCGCTTTCTTTGTGCCAGTGCCGCCCCAGCGCCCTGTGCAATGCGTCGGTAAGCGGGGGGCAGAAAGCGCACAGAACAGATAGACTGACCCAACCGGGGAGCGTCGTGTCGACCTCCTTGGGGGCGTCCGCGGCGACCTCGCGCCGTTTGGCGTCGGCGAAGTCCTGCACGACATTGTCGCCGGCGAAGGCGAGCGCGACGAGGTCGCGTTGCTCGAAAGCCTTGACGCCTTTCGCATCGCCCTTGGCCTTCACTTTGCCCTTACCCTTGGCTTTGAGGGCAGCGGAGCGCTCTTGGGCCTCGACCTCGCTGTTCGCGTCAGAGTCGCTCTCGTCGCCCGCAGGAGCTCTAGCAGCGGGGGCTGTACCCTTTCCCCGGCCCCTTTGGACGCTGGCCGAGGACGATGCAGGTCCGGCGAGCGACATGGTCGCGCTTGTCTCGATGTCGACCTCGGCGTCCGCCTGAGCCTTCTCCCGCTCCTCCGCCCGCTTTTGCACGCGCTTGCGGAGCTTGCTCTTGGACTTGTCTGCCACGGCGCTGCCCTTGCTCACTGCAACCTCGTGCCGCGTCTGCCCGGCTGTGGCGGCACTGCTCGCGCCGACGAGCCAGGGGTTCTCCTGTGGCTCGCCTGAAGTAGGAACAGGACGGGGGCGCGGCGAGTCGGGGGAGTCGGGGGGAGAACGGCTCGCCCGTGTTTCGAGAAGCAGGTCGGTGGATTTGAGGGTGACGCTGGAGGTGTCGGAGGCGAGAGAGCCGACAGGCCGTACACCGCCAGTCTATGCGGGTATGTTAGCTTCCGACAATGACAACGGCGGAAACTTACGAGCACGCCCGGACGATAGACCACACGTCCGCCACCGTTCAACGGTGACTGGATCGGCCTGGCCTTGTTCCGGGGATTCTAGGCATCCTCGTCTTCGTCGCCGTTGCTCCGCCGAGCTCCTTGATGAAGTCGTCCACGATGCCACGGGTCTTTCGCTCTTCTCGTGCCATGGCGTCCTTCATGAACTTCATATCGAAGATCTCTTGCCCGTCTTGCTGAGGGTGCTTCAGCGTCGTCAGTATCGAGTGCCGCAAGTTCATCGAAAGCTTTGGCCTTGATGCGAGAAAGAACCCTTCCCATCTCCTTCATCGTCGTCGTCCTCATCGTCCTCGCTCTCTCATCGCTCCCGTCCTCTCCCCTGATTTTCTTCCGCAACTTCTCGCCTCGGTCCAGCATTCATTGATGTCCCTCCTCTGGTCTTCATCGAGCTCGCCCCTCGCGTGCATCGCCTTGCCCACTTGCCCGTGTTCTTGTGCCTCAGCGTCGCGCGCTCCCTCGCCCTTTCCACCTCTCGCTGCACCCTCCTCTCCTCGTCGTCCTCATCGTCCTCGCCCCCGAGCTCGTGCAGCTTGTCCGCGAGGCGCGCCTTCTCCTTCTTGCGGATCCGGCGGTATGTCTTGCTCTTGATCTTCGCAAGCCGCTTCGCCTTGGCCTCGGCCCGGAACATGAGGTCGCGCATCTTGGTGAGCTCGGCGCGGCGCGCGGAGACCTCCTCGACGGAGAGGTGGTTCATCTTGAGCGCCTCGGTCTGCGCGATTTCGTCCTCGCGCAGCTTCGCGGACTTGAGGAGCTTGTCTACGGCGCTTTCGAGTTCGTTCGAGGGCTATGGATAAATGTCAGAACGCCGCTCGAGCGAGAGGAGACATGGCAGTACCTTGAACTTGGCGGCAAGCTCGAGGTTGGACGTCCGACTCTTCGGTTCTGCTTGTAGAGGGAAGCTGAGATGTTCGGCCTGTAGTGCACTGTGTTAGAGTAGATTCAATAACATGAGATCGAAACTCACGTCTGTGATCCGCTGCATGGTCGTTTTCCACTTGTCGACCTCCTCTTTCGTCAGCTCATAGGCAGCCTCGCGGTCCAGTCGTTCTGCGACTCGTGTGGGCAGAGGTGCGGACAAGGTCTTGATTTTGCCGGATGTCGATGTCAGGATCTTGGCCGGTTTCTTGAGCGATGCGAGGTTCGAGGATTGTCCCTCAAGAGGAGCAAGCAGGTCATCGAAGCCCAGCTTCCCGCCTCCTGCAGAGAGAGATGAGTATGATTTCGTGTAAGAACGACAATGGAGGTGTACCTGTCCCCGAAATGAACTCGTTCTCTGCGCCGGCCTCCGTGCGTTCCGGCAACAATCTGCGTTTCCTTGGGCGTGCGGTCTTGCCGCTATCTTCTAGGACCTCGTCGTCGTGGAGGGTTTTGCGCTTTTGGCCAGCGTCCAAGCCGGTAACGAAGGTTTCAAGGTCCTGTAAGGCACCTCCTTCGTCCTCAGAGCCCGATGCCGATATCGCACCGTCTGCCTCCAGGTGTTCATCGTCTTCTTCTTCCTCGTCGTCTTCATCGTCACCATCCCCGTCCTCATCTCCGTCCATCCGGTCCTTTTCCTCCTCATCCTCCTGCGCATGCTCTCCTCTATGCCTTGCACTCTTTGTCTGTTCCTCCTCTCCAAGGTCGGGTTCACCCCGTCCATCCAAGACGTCCAAGACGTCTATGAACTCATCGGGATCACCTTCTTCTTCTTCTTCGTCTTCTTCTTCTTCATCCCCCGGCCCATCTTGCATTCGCTCATCCTCGTCCGACTCGTCGTCCTCGTTCAAGTTAACATCCGCAAAGCGCACCGCGCGGCTCTTGCCTTCATCCTTTTTCTTCGCTTTAGACCGCGCTTTCAACTGCGATTTGCCCTGTTCCAAGCCGTGTGTTCAGCTCTACCCACACCCCGCTCAGACAGAACAAATTGCTTGGCACACCTTCTGCGCGAAGCTGAAGCCCGCGAACCGGTCCTCGTCGCTCTCCTCAAACGCCTCGTCGCTATCAATGTCCTCGTCCTCGTCCTCGCCGATCCCCTCGTCGCCGTCGTCCTCCCCGACGAGTCGCGGGCGCGCGCTCTTCCGCGCGGCGCCGTCGTCGCTCTCGCTCGCAGCCCCGCCGCCCATCTCTGCCTCCTCGTCCCGTGCGAGCAGCGGTTTCACGTTGGCGCGGCGCACCTTCTCCTGCTGGTACTCGTACACATCGGAGACGCCTTGCGAACGCAGGGTCTTGGACTTGAGACTCTGGCGCTTGGCGTATCCAAGCGTGGATGCCGTTTTGCGCGACCGCGGGGCTTCTTTTGGACCTCGACCCTTCACCATGGAAGAAGGCGTACTCGGAGCAGCAGCAAAGCGGCGTTTTGGAGGTGGAAAAGCGAGGCTGGGAGAGTGTACAGACAACGGCACGACTCGAAATTCAGGCCGAGGACCGCAAGCGCTGAGCGCAAATCGGCGTTTTCCGCCAATATCTGATGCTCCTATTTCGCCCTCAAGCGCTCATCCCCAGGTTTTAGCTATAGGCTGCATGTTTCAGGCGGTTTCGCCCAGATCGGTGCAGTGCGAATATAAGTTGCGCTGGTGCGCTAGTAACCAACCTGACATCCCCCTGGGACTCTGCTTCTCTCTACCGTCTCTGTCCCTGTACAAGACAGTATCATCCCCGTCATGTTCGGTCGGGGCACAGTGGCACCGAAGTTGGCACGACTTGCAGCCAGCGAGTTTCCTGTACATGCGTTGCGCCGGGCTGCCTCTTTGCAGCGCTGCGCCTCGGCTGCTACTCGTTCACTGAAGCACCAATCATCTCGCGCAATCTCCGGCATCGCAAACCACGACGACTCGTTGTTCAGCTACACCTGTGGGCGTTCCTCCACGAGGACCCAATCCAAGGCTTCCGGGACCCCGAGAACGAGACGTCGCCACCCACTTCGCCGCCGGACAGCGTGACCTCCTCTCGTGCTGCGTTTGCCGGGGCGGCAGAATACCAGCGGTACTGGATGCGGTTCTTCGGCTACTGGCACTACCTCGACCACCTGAAGCGGTGCAACAAGGGGTACGCCGCGGCGCTCATGGACCCCGGGATCGTGCTCTGCCGCGAGCTCGCGTTGTACGCTGCGGCACAGGGCTGGGACGCCGTGTCTGGCCTGCCGTGCCCGGTCGGCTTTGACCCCGACGATATGAGCAGGACGCTGCAGGCTGTCGAGAAGGAAGGCCCGAGACGTGCGGAGCGGTTAATGCAGGCGATGCTCATCTCGGATAACCTCTGGGTGGACGCTAGGGAGTTTGAGGAAGTCAAAGGGACCGTCGAAGCCAACAGAGAGTGGCTGCTGAAGGCCGCCCCAGAGGGGGAGTTATCACCTTGGGTGGCGGAATGGTGGCCTTTCGAGACGAGGACGGAAGCGCCTACGATTTGGACTAGTAGGCGAACCCCCGTACCAGTACTCAGCACATCACCCTCTACTGACTGTAGAGTCCGTTCGCCAGTTAATCAAATTGAAAACGCTTCCTGCGAGGATCGACACGCCGATATAAACCATCCGGGCACATGGTGCTCTATTGCTATGACTGCGCAGCGCAAACTTTGAGAATATGGGTTGCCTATGCGGAACGCTGTGGTCCTGCCTCTGGAGTCTGTTCATCCATGCCGGCGCCCCCGAAGATCTCCCGGACCACGCATACCAGGGGATACCACCCACGGCCCTGGAGAACTTCACCGCCCAGATGGACGCTCGTGAAGCGTCAACAAGACTTATGCGGAACTGAACATAGCTCATGCGCTGACGACCGTTTGGAGCGCTGGCGTGCTTCGATACTGGAGTACTGGACATTCACCCCTTGAGCTCTCTGCAGTTGCTGCGAGAACCAAAACAACGGATGTCTCTAGGCGAATGATACCTAGACGCTCCTGATCACTTTCTCGAGATTCGACACAACCCTCACGTAGTTGTCGTGCCTCGAATTATCATACAGCGGAGAACCAGCGTGTTACATGCGCATGGAGAATGCATATGATGTGGTGGTGCATATGGCGTGCAGTACATGCAACGAAGTCCCCGCTCTCGTGGCGTACCTGAACCAGACGGCCGACGTGTCGACCAGCAGTGGGGCGCGCAACCACTATTTCAGCTTCTTCTTCCTGTAGGTCACGAAGTCATGAGCCAGGAGATAGGAACAAGTAACGGCAAGACGTACGGGCGGAGCTGAGACGAGTGGCCGCATCCCCGCTTGCGGCAGTTGGTGGCACGAGGGGGCAGGCGGGCGTAGCACTTGCGGCAGATCTGCTTGTCGCAGTTGTATTTTGAGGCGAGGACCTTGAGCGAGGGCTCGATGATGCCGCCACGGAGACTAATATCCGTGTCTGAGGATGGGGAGAAGGCGCACGATCAGGCATGAAGGCTCACCGGAGGACCAAGTGCAAAGTGGACTCCTTCTGGATGTTGTAGTCGCTGAGGGTGCGGCCGTCCTCGAGCTGCTTGCCGGCGAAGATCAAGCGCTGCTGGTCAGGGGGGATACTGGGGAGCACGTAAGCTGCAGCGCCGGGGGTCTGACTGAGAGAGCACTCACCCCTCCTTGTCCTGGATCTTGGCCTTGACATTGTCGATAGTATCCGAAGACTCCACCTCAAGGGTGATGGTCTTTCCCGTAAGGGTCTTGACGAAGATCTGCATCTTCACGTACGGTCAACGTCGAGAATCGTGAGCTTGAGGATGTCGCGCTTACTCTGGTCGCTGAGGGTGTGAGAGGGCCTGGGAAAGAACTGTACAGCAGTCTATTCCGTGGCTGAGTTCAGGGCAGGTTCAAACACGATCACGTGTGTGCTATTAGCCGCGGGGGCCACGGGTTACAAAGGTTGCTTCTCGCCACGATCGACGTTCTTACCCACGTTTCTTCCTCCACCGTGTTGGTGAACAATGATGTAAGGTAAGTCGGATTCCGAGGTTTCTTTTCTTGAACGATGAGAGCTTTTACTCAGCTCACTTCGATGCCGACACGTCGGTCATGAGAACACAATCTTTCAGGAATTCCTCATTCTGACATTCTCATATGCATGTGCTTTGGACACAGCTGACCTCTCATTCCAGGACCCATTGATGTGTTCCGGTGGCTCAGGATGTGCTGGGCTCAGGACGCAGACTGAGGCAGGTGAGCATTTTTGTACCATTGTTGTTGTTACGGCATCGCTTTGCCGGATGAAAATATTTTGCAATTTTCACGACGTGCTCTGGCACGGTGGGTGCGATTCCTTTGGAACCATTCAAGTCTCTGAACTGTTCACCTTCCGTTGTTCTCCTGCGCCAGCACTGCAGTCACTGACCACCTGTTCAGGCAGGTGATGTGTTCGACCAAGTCTGGTTGATGGGCACGCCTGTAGGTGAGCCCTCATACGTCCTGGTCCCCTGCTGTAGTAGATGTTGTGCTGCCTAGCCATGTAATGTCCTTTTACCATGAAGGCAGATAATAGTCGTACACATCCGCTGGTCCGTGTGATCCACTTCGAGGTGTCGCTGGTATCGGTGTAGGGCTGAGATGCATGTGAAAGAACGCTCAAGAGGGCTTGGCGATGATGTAACTGATGCCCGCGGAGGTGTATGCGCGTGGACGGGCGAGGGTGTGGACGCCGCACGGGCAGCAGTCGCCATGGAGGGCACAGAGAGTCACAGAGCTGCTCTGTCGTCTTCTAAACCGGGGCCTCGGACCACGGTGGCTTCTTCTCGCCGCGTCGGGTGATGGCGCCATCTTGCTGCTCGTCTCTCGCCGCCCAGCTTGCTCAATAGAGGTCCCACCCTGTCTGCTCAATTCCGCCGCCTTCCTCGACCACCGTTAGTGCTCCCAGGAGCCCCAGCCAACGCCAGGCTGCTGTGACAAGGACTTGGCGTCAATCTCACTCACGGCTCCCAACCATTCGTCGGAATTGTTTCCTAGATGTCGGGCTTTACGTTGGTAGACCCAAAGGGTTGGGACTGCGACCTCCAGTCGGTGCGTGACATGCCGTTCGACGCCCTCTGCATTCACCGACGTCAGGATCAGGTGTACTCTGCGTACATGGGTCACTTCCAACTGCATAACGTGCCACGGCATGGTGAGTGCGAGACTCCGCAAACACAGGACGTACCAAACGCACTGATGCAGGTACGATCGCTCATGGGCGGTCTTCTTTGAGACCTTCGAAGAGTTCCTCACCTTCTCCTGGCCGACGATTACCGTGACCGACACATGGACGGGGCGAGCACACATCGTCGTGCGCGCGTCCTCCATCAGTGCGTTCCTCAAGATGCTCAAGACAAGGTGCGCCTCATCCTGACTGCGCAGCGTGGCTCTCGGACCCTAAACACCGTCCGTCCAGATTCGGCGAGACGGTGCCCATGGTGGAGAACATCCTGCGCGTCGCCGCCTTCGAGACGCAGCAGCGCCACATGCGCACGATCTCGGACTACACCACGTACCGCAAGATCTACGCCACCCTCCCCGCCGTCGTCCTCGCCGCTCAGAAGACCCGCGTCCGCAGCGGCGAGCCCCAGGCGGTGCGAGAGCTTTGGGCTGGGCGCGACAAGACGTTCCTCGCGCTCGACTTCGAGTGGTCGGAGCGGAACACGGCGTCGTGCATCGAGTGGGGCTACTCCGCCGTCCGCTGCGGTCACTTGAGCACGTAAGGCTCCTCTCTCCGTGACGTCCCCCGTCGAATTCGAACTCAACCTTGCGCACAGCGCTGGGGCGTGGCCCCCCGATCCAGAACCCAACTATAGGCAAGTTGAACGCTCGTGACGTACGCTGGCAGCCCTACTGACGTGAGGCTGCCGACAGGCGTGGGCACTACCTGATATCGGAGTATGTAGACAAGGTGTACAACAAAATCAAGCCGAGTTTCCCAAGGGCGGTGAGTGCAGTCCTGACGTCTTCTATCTCGCGCATACACAGGCTCACTTGACGTCTTTCACAGTATGCGGTAAACACCATTCTCAAGAGTATCATGAAATTTCATGGCTGACGACAGTGGTGGACAGTTCGGTGAAAGCCAGCTCCTTCCGAAAGCGAGGCTCGGGCAGGTGGTGAATGCTCTGATCAGGTATTTCGCCCTTCATTTCGTGCATCTACCAATGCATTAGCATTTACTCTCCGTCCACAGCAGTCTAATGAGCCCGGATTCGGAACTGGTGGCCAATACTCTTGTGTTGGTCACCCACGGGACCCCGGGGGAGTTCCGGAGGCTGGAAGAACTGAAAATAAGTGAGTGCGTTTGTTACTGAACGAGGTGTTGCATCGAGAGCTGGTCACCAGTGGTCTCACTTCCATCCCGTCGTGCACTGGGGGTGGGGCCTTCTCTCGGGCTTTGTTGCTCCACAATGGTTTTGAGTTTCGTCCTCGTTTGGGGAAGAAAATTGGATCACATAGCAGACGTTCGAGACCTGTGGCCTATATCTTCCATGCACATCCGAGGGAACTATACCGCTGACCACCGTCCCCACAGAGCTCCCCCACAACGTCCTCATCCTCGACACCATGGCCTTCGAGCGGCAGCTCTACGCCTCCGGACAGCGCGGCACGATGCAGGAACCCTCCGGGCGCCCGCGCGACCCCGCGACCCCGCTCACGCTCGCCGCGACGCTCCAGTCGCTCGGCTTCGACGCGACGCGCGTGCTGCACAACGCCGGCAACGCCGCCCTCACCGCCCTCCTCGCCCTCCAGCTCCTCCTCGCCCCAGACACCCCGCACCCGACCCCCCGCGCGGCGAACGCGCTCGCGGGCATGGCCCAGCACGCGCGCCGCAGCATGCACTCCGCCTCGCCCGGGATCGCGTTCGGGCCGTCGATGTCGATGCCGATGTACCCGGCGATGGGGATGGGGATGGGCATCGGCAGGGGCATCGGCGTCCCCGCGCAGCCGTTCCCGACCGGGCTCGTCCCCGACGGGTTCGTGAACGGGGTGAACGGGCATGACGGCGCCGGCAGCCGCGCGTCGTACTTCCCGAACCACCGCCCGGCGAGCGGGGACGGGCACCGGCTGAGCGCGCCGGGTCCCTTGACGATGCACGGCGGGCGTGCTCCTGGGCGCACGCGGGTCAGCTCGATGAACGATCTCAACAAGGACGACGCCGGTGCCGGGGGCGTCAGCGAGCTCGGCGAGCAGATGGGCGGGCTGCATGTCAGGGCACGGACCTCTGACTCGCGCGGGCTCCCGCAGTCGCGCTAGGCCCGGGCCTATAGTTGGAAGACGAGGAGTCATGAAGTCACGACTCGGTAACGACGCAATCACGGACTGGGTATCTTTTCTCTTCTTCCGCATTTTCTAAAGTGGCGCTTTTTCTGGCCGACAAGGACTCGACACGGACTCGTAACGCACATACCTATGGTTTGGGACTTTCGCTGCGACACTCCCAGGACTTGACGGACTTCCTCTAGAAGGGCTGTAATCCGATCGATAGTACAACCCGCATAACGAATACACAATAATGCCTCGCTTCCGATACCATAATCGCACTAGTACACGACAGCGTAATTATCGACGCTCACGGTCGCGTCTTCCGAGAACTCCAGCTCATCGTCCTCGACGCTTGTCACCGACTGAACATTGACTCCCGCGATGCTGCCCTGTGCGACGAACGACGCCTTCACCGGGAAAAAGGCCCTCGGGTCCTCGCCACCGACCGAGAATTCGAGCGACCCGGAGCGATCGTCGGTGTTGATCAGGGGAGTCGACCAGTCTAGCGAATGGCTGGACGAGTTGAGAGCCCATACGCCAGTGTGGGACGAGACGGTGGGATAGGAGCCGCCGCTGGAGAACGTCGGACAGGATGAGCATCAAGTCATCCGGAGAACCGGGAACGGGGACGCACGGCAATGGGATAGAGATGACGACGTCGGACAAGGTGATGTCCTTGTTCTCGAGCTCGTACTCGATTTTCACGTCGCACGTCCCGTCGTTGGACGGGGTGGGCCAGCAGTTGACTGGTTCATGATCAGCAGGCTGCTAAAGCTCGATAGGAACTGGACCCACTCGACAGCGGTACGTGCTCCTCATCTTTGCCAGAGTATATCCACTTGAGCACGGTCAGCGGTTGACCGATCGGGAACGACCGCGAGGGGTCCTTGAGAGCGACGAGACGGTCACCGTTGGCGGCAAACTCGCCAACGCTCGGATGGTGCTTGAAGTGCAGTTCAGCGCCGAAGGTAGGCGCAGGTGCAAGCGCAAGCTTGATGCGGCCGAACGCAGGGTCGGAGATATGCAGGTTCATGTCACCGCGCAGTTCGAGGTTGTTGAGGCCGCCTTCGCGTAAAAGCTCGAGACTGATAGACTCTTTGGTGACGATATGCACGCTGCAGGGCCACGTTCTGGTAAGTTCTTCATCGCAAACAGCGGAACGACGCACCTCGCGGGGCTCCCCATCGCTGGTTTTGTTGGGGCCGATAAGTGTTCAGAGAACAGCGCCTCTCTGCCCAACGCATCGAGCAGGGCGGACTGTCACGACTCACCACTTGTTGGAGTATGTCGTCGAGTGATGAAGAGATCAGCGAGGCGTCGGTAGGCGGGCGGCTATCGGACTGGCGGCGGTCGAACGGGAAGGGGTGGGTTGAGGCCTTGAGAGGAGAAAGGGGATCGATTGGCACAAGAGCCCAGACGTGTACATATACCGCACAACACTGAGCTGCGTCGCGCGGTGCTGTCTGCCTGGGCGGCCGCTGCGAGGATCGCGACTCACGAGCGGCTTCCCTTCCAAGGATCACGTCTCAGGAAGCAGTAGGCCAAGTCCGCTGGGCCGCGACCGCCCATGGTCGCGCGCCGGATCTCCCAACTTACAGAGCCCGAGCCCCTCGAGGCGCGCTCTGTCCCGACGGGAGGGAGGGACACACGAATCGTCGACAGGCGGCGCGACAGGATTTCGCGATGCGGCCCGCCAGGTGGGTACGACAAACCGCGCGCGATTAGGAAAGAGGTAGAATGGAGTGTTGGGCGGGATTCCGGAACGAGCCCACGGAGTGCCCAACTTGTCACGTCTTGCAGACTCGGGCGCACATCCTCCTGGAGTGCCTCTGGTATCGGCGCTGCGGGGACGAAATTGAGTTCCTGCAGCGTCATCCCGCGTACCGGGACTCCAACGCATTCCTGAGCAAGATTCAAGAACAGGAGCGCGTTCACATCCGCGGACACCCCACAGTGAGACCGACAGTAACAAGAACGAGACGAACTCACCGGGCGGCGCGATGAGGCGTCTTAGATATAAGTAACCTTTAGATGATGTGGGTACTGGCCTAGCACCCAGGTTGTACAGTCGGCTGCCGCACCTGCATTAGATGTGCGGGATAAAAAAGATTGAGCGAGGGGGAAAAGTGCTCGTCGGTTGTTGGGAACTCAGGATCCAGTGAGCGCGAAGAGCGACGATGCACGTGGGCAGACGAAAGAGCGGTTGGCGTAGACGCTCAGCGCTCTATTCCAGTCTGTCTCTCTACGGCGTAGAGGTTGGAGGCCCGGCGTGGCTACGTCACGATGCGGCCCGCTACCCCTACCCTGCATTGCCGTCCAAGGCCCCTAGGACCGAGGCGGAGGCACAAAACTCGGAGCTCGGTGAGGTTCTTGGAGTCAGCCCAGCTTGCTCCTCACCTTCATCCTTCCGTCTTGTGCCGTCTCATGAAGCTCTTCAACGCTCTATACCAGAAGATCACATGGTTCAGCCTGCTTGAGCCAGCCTTGCCCACTCTGCCAGCCTTCCTCACCGGTTGCAAAGACGATTCGCCCCCCTTTTCCAGCCTCTATTGGCGGCTCCACATAGCCATGAACAGGTTCATCGACTTCACGATCTTGGCAGACGACGTCCGGTCTCCCCACCCTCTGTTCTCCGCCGTTGTCACTCGGCTCGACCACTTCGTGGACACCGGCAAGGGCGAGCCCCGCGAGTTTATCGTAGCCCACGTCGCTCTTCCCGACGGCCAGTCGACCGCCCTGCGCCATATCGGGATCCTCAAGTTCGAGCGATGCTGGTGGGACGACGTCCCCGTCCAGTTCCACCGCCGGTACGACGATCCCATGTGCCAAACGTACCGACACACGTGGTACGTGGCGGACGACACCGTCTGCGTCTACGAGCCATCCTGGTGCCGGTGGTGGGCGGGTAGCCGCACGACGCTGCTGCGCTCCAGCCGCGCCCCCATCGCGCTCCCCCGCCTCCTCGCCGCGGCCTGCGGCCTTCGCCGGCTGCATCTGAAGTGCTTCGAGGACACGTATGCGCACGCGTGGTTTGCGCGCGCGCTCTGGGAGCGCCTCCGAGGGCCTCCCGGCGCGGACGCGGGCACCTTCAAGTCCACCACGGAGATCGCCGACGTGTTGGAGGGGGCAGAGGCAGAGGCGTGCGGGGCGAGTGAAGCCCGCGTGCTGGAGGAGTTCGAGGCTGCGCGGGCGAAGATATCACAGTGCCTGTCCGACGAAGGCGAGTGGGTCTCCCTCGAGGATCAGGAGGAGACGGTCGACGACCTCGTGGACGCGGTGGACGCAGCCGTATGGGAAGGAGTGGGCGATATGGACAGAAGGCCGGTGAAGCGGCCGGAGACGTCACGCTATCTCAAGGAGCTTGTTCAGAGGTTTCACGCAGACAACACTTGAGCACTTCACATCGTTTGAGATGCATTTGGCGTTTTTCCTCCGCCAGTGTGGTAATGATTCAGGAGGCAGAGGCTATAGACCCTACGAGATGATCATGGCACCCCTCCTTGGTTCTAGTAGCACACAAACAACTATTATTGTTGAGATTATTATTATAACTGTCGCCGAGGATGAAGTTGAGGTCCCGTTGAGGCGGACTTGGTCGGACAACACAGTGGTTGCTGAAGTACTGAAGTCTGAACGGGTTAGAAGTTCGAGTGTCTGCTCCAGCCCGGGTTTCGAGGCGACTACGTAGAAGAACGAGTCATGAAATCA
Organism: Epithele typhae; assembly: GCF_022376455.1. Taxonomy (NCBI): domain Eukaryota; kingdom Fungi; phylum Basidiomycota; class Agaricomycetes; order Polyporales; family Epitheliaceae; genus Epithele; species Epithele typhae. The sequence goes on along the minus strand of NW_025954215.1, from coordinate 333,859 downwards.
CTCTTCCGTAGCAACACAACCATGTACCGGGTTTCTTTTCGTTCGCGCATCCCACCCGCACTCCCTCTCAGTAGAAGGGCTTTGATCCGATTGATACAACCTGCTCCCCTCTGTGACGAATACACAATGTCTCACGGCCGATATCATAAGTGACACTCCCACTACGCCTACACTACAGTGTAATTTTCGACGCTCACAGTCGCGTCTTCCGAGAACTCCACCACCTCGCCGCCCTCGACGCTCGTCACCGACGCAACTTTAACTCCCGCAATGCTACCCTGTGCGACAAACGACACCTTGACCGGGAAGAAAGCGCTCGCATCATCACCACCGACTGAGAATTCGAGCGACCCGGAGCGATCGTCGGTGTTGATGAGGGAAATCGTCCAGTCTAGCGAATGGCTAGACGAGTTGAGACTCCATTCGCCAGTGTGGGACGAGACGGTGGGATAGGAGCCGTCGCTAAAGAACGTCGGACAGGATGAGCATCAAGTCATCCGGACAACCGGGAACGGGGACGCACGGCAATGGGATAGAGATGACGACATCATACAGGCTGACGCCCTCGTTCTCGAGCTCGTACTCGATGTTCACGTCGCACTTCCCGTCGTTGGACGGAGTTGGCCAGCAGTTGACTGGTCCGTGATCAGCAGGCTGCCAAAGCTCGATTGGAACTGTACTCACTCGACAACGGTACGTACGTCTCGTCCTTGCCGGAATATCTCCACTTGAGCACCGCCAACGGCTGACCGATCGGGAACGACCGCGAGGGGTCCTTGAGAGCGACGAGGCGGTCACGGTTGGCGACGAACTTGCCAACGTTCGGGTGTTGCTTGAATTGCAGCTCGGGGCCGAACGTCACAGGTGCAGGTGCAAGCACAAGCTTGACGCGGCCGAACGCAGGGTCGGAGATATGAAGGTTCATGTCACCGCGCAGTTCGAGGTTGTTGAGGCCGCCTTCGCGTAAAAGCTCGAGACTGATGGACTCTTTGGTGACGATATGCACGCTGCGGGCCACGTTCACGCAAGTGCATCGTCGCAAACAGCGGAACGACGCACCTCTCGGGGTCCACCAACGGCAGGCTCCCGCGATCGTTCCTCGGGACCGCAACGGGCTCCGGCGTGCCCCCCATCGCCGGCGTCGCTGGGGCCGACATGTCCTCCGACAAATGCGCCTCGCTGCCCAGCGCGTCGAGCAGGGCGGACTGCTGCGACTTCTTCGCGCCGAGCTTCATGCCGCTGCCCTTGAACGCCGGCGTGCGGAGGCTGGACGGCTTCGGCGACGCGGTGCGGGCGGGCGTCGGCGCGTTGAACTCGCGCTGGGGGACGGCGGAGTAGCCCGAGATCCCACCGCCGAGGTAGCTGCTCCCGCCCGAAGGCCCGCCCGCGGCGGCGCGCCGCTGCTGCTCGCGGCGCTGCATCTCGAGCTGCTTCGCGCGCCGCTTGAGCTCCTCCTTCGCCTCCGCCTCCTTGTTCTGTGTCCCGCCAAGTGGGCGCTGTGAGGACGGACGCGCGAGAGGGAGGGTGAGGGAGAGGTCGGACGCACCCGGGCGATGATCTCCTGGATCTTCTCCTCGTGACTCTCCATCTCGAGGACGTTGCGGACCTGCATGAGGTTGACTTGCTCCCTGTAGCCCATGCTCACGATCTCGTCAAACGCGCCAAGCAGCTCGAATGCGTTTTTGAGGATCTCGCGCTGCTCCAGACTTCGGCATAGGTCCGAGACGACACGGGCAAAGAGGTGTAGAGTCTCGATGTCCTGGAGGATGTTGGAGGCCTTATTGGTGATGAGGAGTATATACAGGTCTTCAAGTGGTTGATAGACATAGCGGACGTCGGCGGTCTCAACGGAGGTGTGTTGTGTGCCGGCGGGGATGAGTTTGGGGAAGGATGCGAGCAGAGATTCTATCCTCGCCCTTGTCATGTCGCGAAATTGGCGCGAGATAACAGCTACACGCGCTTTCAGTAACGTCCTCCGGGGATATCCATGGACTGATGCGTACCCTTTCCACCCTTTGTGCATATTGAGGCTGCAAGGACGACCTGTTGTGCCGGTTACGATCTGTCCCGTATGCTATCTAGGTACAAAGTCATACCATGCTGAGAAGAGGAGCACAAGCTTTTTTGTAGAAACAAGAGAGGTTGGGTCGTCTGGGATGGTCGTGCTGGGAGAGGGCAGTGGATGGGCGGCAGTAGTCTGCTGCAACAGCGGCAGCGTGTCGCTCATGGGCGTCTATTATCTCTGATCTGCGCGACATGACCAGCCTACGAACGACGCTTGCCTCATATCACCTTGGTGACTTCTTCTTGCTTTCTGCGGTTTGCATTAACGCTGCTGTCATTATTCTTTAGTATCATATGGGTCAACCGTTCATGCGACTCGATTCCTCTCGAACGTACTCGGAGCGTATAGCTCTTTGGACGAAACGGCGACACTCGTGAGTCTGTCTGCCTTTGTTGAATGGATGTTTGGCAAAAGACATACTTGAGAGCCCGAAAGAAGAGCAAAATGGGAGTGATTGCAAGACTCTCTGTCGGGGAGTCGAACCCCGCTTTCGCGCGCACCGGTGGCGATCACCGTGACAGGCGCGTGTACTAACCGATATACTAACAGAGAAGATGACTTCACGGGACTTGCAAGCATCTATATACAGTTTCTGTATGTGAGACAATCATGTCGTATTCATTCACACACGTCTCATTAACTGCTCTATATGCACATCAACAAGCTCAAGCAAACATAAGCGACTTTCCAGCAGTATCAAGTTTCGGTCGGCCGTATGACGACTGCCGAGGTCAGAAATCAGCCGTTACAAGCGATCTTGAAATCAGAACCACGTACCCATGGAGTAGGCTTGTTGTCTAGGATCTTCTCGATCTTGTCCATGACCTCCGGGGTCATCTTGGGGATCACGTCGAGCGCCTTGAGGTTGTCGAGCACCTGCTCGGGCTTGGACGCACCGAGGATGACCGTGTGCGTGTTCGGACTCGCGGCGAGCCACGCGAGCGCGAGGTGCGTGATGGAGCACCCGAGTTCTGGGGAGCACCGGTGTGAGCAAGCAGCCGGGACCAAACACACTCGCACCGTCGCAGGTGCAGAAAGGACTGAAGACGAATTCAGGAGAAAGGGAAGCATGGAGCGCAGCGACCACATCCGGAGCCCATCCGTACGCGGGGTGAAGAGAGCAGAAGCGGCGCAGGACGCCACGTCGATGGGACTCGGCGGAGGAGAGCCTGGGAGCGACGACGTGCGGGCGTGCGAGCGCTCACCTTTGCCGGCGAAGTCGCTCAGCTGCTTTACGGTCTCGAATTCTTTCTTGCCTTCCTCTGTCTTGAACCGTTCAAGCCGTGCGTTGAAGAATCCGGAGTGAACCGCGAAGCGGGAGTCTTCAGGCACGACCCCACCGTTGTACTGGATGCGCAGTATGGTCAGAGGCGTGTTGCACATAGCAGGGAATCCTTCACGTCCGGGAAAGCGAGGACGGAAACGGGGTGCGTACCTTGCCAGTGAGAACGCCACGGGCCAGGGGTGAATATGCCGTCGTTCCGATAGAGTGCTTCTCGTAGAGCGGCCTGCACACATGGGATGTGTGGGAGATCAGAGACACATGCGCTCATACCGCAGGAGCGCGTTGATACTCACGCGTATTCCTTCTCGGGTCTTTCGCGGTGGAACATGCTGTTCGCGCCAAAGCACCATCAGCGGCGTTAGCAGCCGTGGGTCCGGGGACGCACTTGTGCTGGCACTGTTCGGCGATGGGAGCGACGAGCCCCAGCTTCGCAGCCACGTCTAGAACACGTCGAGCGCGGCGGTCAGCCGATGGCATTGCAGCGAATGGGCGGGCGTGGAAGCCGCCACAGAGTACGCACGGTACGCTTCCTCGACTTCTTGCGCGGACCACTCGGAGGTCCCCCAGTAGAAGGCCTGCGATGAACGCGGGTCAGCACAAGGGAACCCGTCGGACGAGAACTGTGGCACGGATCCCTTCGTCATATTTGGAAGCACGGCTTCTGGCCCAGAGCCCGCACGGACACCCGACGGCGTTATAGCGAGGGGCGTCCCACCGGGCGACGGAAGTTATGTCCGCACAGATGCCAAGGAGGTGACTCACCCAGCCTTGGTCGATCACGTAGTTGAAGGCGAGGACGACCTCTTCCATCGGCACTGTAGATAGGTGCCGCCGGAAATGAGAACGGAGTCGCCGGGGAAAGGACGTAATAGCTGCCTCACGAACCGGTGTGGTCTGGGCGGTGCGCAAAGAGGACGTCTACATAGTCCATTTGCAGACGTTCGAGGCATTTCTTTGTCCCCTCAATGATGCTGTCGGATGCAACGATGATGCACGATTTCACGCGGCGGCGTGGACGTGGCACTCACTGCTTCCTGGACAAACCCGTGTCGTTGGGCCCTTTTCCACCCCAGAAGATCTTGGTCGTAACCACGATGTCAGACCGAAGTACGTCAAGTTCTTTGAAGACGCGTCCCCTACAAGAATAGTTCAGGGAATGCATCTATGATGAGTAACGGGAGCTTACATTTCGAGCTCAGCCTTGCCGGCAGCATAACCCTCTGCGGTGTCGAACCTGATTGATCGTCCGTCCGCGTCAGTACCGGCTGCCAATGAACATCGGCAGAAGCAATCACATATTGACGCCGTTCTCCAGTGCCGTCTTGATAATTTCCTACAGACAGATTTGCAACATGGGCCTGAAGTCAAATCTTTCAAGACAGGGAGGACTGGAAAGAATGACCTTCACGGGGTCTCCATTGACTGTTTCGCCGTAAGTCAACCCTGAGCAAATGCGATATCGTGTCAGTATCGCATCCTGTCGAACGAGACATGATCGTTCGCAAAGGAAGTGGACGCACAGGCTCCCAGGGAGAAGACGGGCACGCGAAGGCCGCTAGGGCCCAGCCTCCGGAAGAGCATGTTCTTCGGTTCGTAGGTGAAGGGCATGTTGGGGCAGCGAGATTGGTTTCAATCGGTGGACGTGGCCTGGACGGAGCTGGGCTGGGAAAAGGCCTATGTGGATGAGAATCGATGGTGCAAGTTATTTAAGCAGCTGAACGAAAGAGTATTCATAAGCAGAAAGCAATCCGATCGCGATATCTAGTAGCTGTGGGAAACAATACGAGACCAACTACAGTCCACTAGAATTGCATCCATGAGTCTGAACGGGACGTCATCATCGGTTTGCGTTACATCGAGGGCCGATGTGAGGTGAGCGAATCGGTCTTGGTGTGGGTGGGTGCCACTTCAAGCGCGGTTCCTGAATATGATCCAGTTCCGTGCAATGCAGTGCGATCGTACTGGATCCAATTTGTGAACTGGACGAACGTACCACGATAATTGGGAGCGGATTTGGGTACCAAGTTGCACATGGCTCACAACCTCGGAGCAACGTGTGGAATCAGCTGCACGTGCATTCGTTGTTTTGAGAGGGCCTTATATGCTACCGGCGCAGAAGAGGGCGGTTAGATGCTAGAAAGGATGAAAGACAGAAGCACTAAGGACTAGTAGAGACTAGAGTGCGGATAATAGACGCAAGCTTGATTATGGAGGCCGTCACTCGTGAGAAAGACTTTCCTGGTTAGGCATCCTCGCCTAGGCCCTCCTGGCCAGCCGCTCTCCGAGCTCCGACATCCCTGGCCACTGCGGCTCTTTGACTGCCTAGTTCTGCGAGACACCTTCTACGATGCGTGTGCAACTCTTCTCTCTGCTGGTTCTCCCATTCTTGGCCTTCGCCTCCATGGACGAGCAGATTGTATTCCCCGCCTCGCACGACTCTGGCTCGAGCGACCAGTCTTCGTCCCAGTCACCTCCGACAAGCCCTCGCTCGCCGATCTCCTCACCATCGAACCTTCGGCATCCATCTTCTACTCCTATGCCCGGGAACTCGAGCTCAGCGCCATTTTGGCGGACAAGGCTGCTCGTAACACCCTGCTCGTCCCCATAAACAAGGCGGTGATTGCGCTGCCTCACAAGCCGTAAGTCCTATGTCATTGGTTGTATACCGTCGCCAAGTTCCAACATATCCGCAATGTGGCGTGGGCTGTGCCATCAGACACGAGGACCCGAAGCCGCAGGATGACACGGTGATCCTCACCGAGGCCGAGTTTGATAATATGTCGAAGAAGAACGTCGAGCGGTGGATTTCGGCGCACATTATCCCGGTGAGTGGCTCTGGTCTTGTCGCTATGGCGCATCTTCTGATGATAGACCCTCTTACTCGGTGCAGCGTTCTCCAATTGACTTCGCCTCGTCTGATCCGACTACTTTCGCAACACTTCTTGCGGACAAGAATGTCACCTTCACCCACGTTGCCGATCGCATACACGCAGACGTCCCCGGGTGGGCGCGTGTTATCCTGGATGGCTCCGTACGGCTCATTGGCAAGAAAGAGGTGAGGCTGAACACATTATTTTGCATTTCCGCTTCTGTGCTCTCGCACGCCTCTCGGTGCGGCGCCGGGAGCTCGGGTGATGGGAGTAATGGACGATGACTTCCTCTTCTCCCGCCAGGCGTCCAACGGTGTCATGTACATGCTCGATGGAACCGTCAAGGTCGATTAGAACCCCACGACTCTATCCCGACTCCCGGCATAGCACCCGCCACCTTCACTTGACGCCATCTATCAAGAGGCGCATGCACTTCACATATTGCATACACGGACTGTATTGTACCTGTCTTTGCATCTCTTCTTGTAATATCATGCTTTATACCACGCCTCCAGACGCCACCACCGCATAGGGTCCACGCCAGCGGCTCGCCCTCAGATTTCCCTGAGCCTCCTCCGCCGACTACCCACGCCCGCCAACCCCTCCTGCATGTTCCATTTACAGTGGGACTCGGGTCCGACACTGTGGCAGCAGCTGCGCCCCAGGTGCGCGGTGCATGCTGACAGGTTCTCGACGTCGACGTAGGCACGGACGGGCCACAGCGAACCAGAAGTCTGTGAGTCGCGTTCCCGAATGGGCCCGACATCTCCGGACAGCCTTCACGCAGATTTGCCGGGGAGCCAGTGCGGCCCTTGTGTCGGCGCGAGGCTATCTGGCAGTGACATACTGACAGCTCGGTGCTGCCCGCCAATCGCCAGGTCGTCTGGCTGGCAGCCTGGTCTGACCGGTTTCGCTTTTGCATTTGCAGCGTCGCCGGTCGCTCGGCGCCAGGCACGGACTCGGGTACGTACGGGCTGGCGTTCGCTCTTTGCTTGCCGGTGCCGGGTTCCAGTCACATTGGAGTCGTCGCCGCACAAGCCGCGCGCCGCGCGCAAGAAGGCTCGTGGCCATGTGTGCCGTCGGACGGTGGGCCTTGTGGTTCAGGGCGGGGGTGCATGGCGTCCTCTGTGCCGGCACTGGTATGTGTGGGGGCGGTGGTGCGTTGCAGATGGAAGATGCTGTCACCTGTAATGATTATGTTCTGCTCCAGAGAAGCACATGTGCATCCAGTGAGCGCGCCACGCCGCGCGCGTTGTGCGCTCCGACTGTCCCGCACAGTGAATTGTTTGACGTGGCTCGCCGCTGCGGCGCTGTGGGCGGATCCCGCAATTGGTGCAAGTTGAACGCGAGTTCGTTCGCGGGTGCGCTCTCCCAGATCAGAACCCGCGCACACAGCCGCCACAGGGTCAGGTTAGGTATTCCTCAGCGCATTAGTACGTACCCTCGCCCGCCCCTGCTGGCGCCACGAGTGTTCTGCCCACAGGCATCTCACGAACCTTCCTCTTTGGACAGACCGGTGCTGGGAGCCCTCCCATACGGGATGCCGTATGCCGCGTCGATATTCGTGAGCCATGACCATGGATTGACGACTGCCTCCATGTTAGGTGGAATGAGTTACGATATGCTTCTGGGCGCGCGCGACGTTTTCCCAGTGTGGTGGAGGCTGGGGGAAATTGTCTAAAACTTGAATTGCGAATGGTTATTAGAAAAGTTAGATTCCAATCGCAAGGACAGCGGTCCGGTGCCCACTGAGGGTTACGTACGGCTCTCGTCCTGGTGCGTATGCTCGAGGATCGCAGCGAGAAGTAGGATCCTCGTTCCAGCACGTAATTGGGGACGAGGAGGCGTATGCTCGTGGTGCAGACCATGCTTCGCCGCACTCCGATCGGCCGCTCAAGCGCCCATGACGTAGGCCATCCTCGCTACTCGCCAGCGTTGTACTCAACGCCAACCAGGGTCTAAGTCTGTGCAGCTCCCCGGCTCCTTCTCCCTCGGTTCGAATCCCGGCTTCTGCAAACGATCCTCCACGCAGCTGCGCTACCCCACCCGCTCGCGTTCGAGAATCACGCATCACCTTCCGTGATGCCGGGTGAGGAGCAGCCCCGAGTTCTCGCGCGCTGCGTAGCGCGGCTCTCTCCAGTGCCACGACAGCAGTCGGTCCGCCGCTCTCATACCGCCCAAGACAGCTAGCCCAGCCACCCTTCGCCTCCATCCGCCGTCGTAGCTCCAATAAGCTTATATCGATGGCCGGCACCCTGCGGACCGTGGCTGAGCTCACCCGGACGACGTCGATCCGGCCGTCCAGGCGCTCGTCCCCCTCGTCGCCGGGCTTGACCGCGACGACCCCCGGACGGCGACCGTCGTCGAAGCCATCGAGAACCTGTTTGCGTCACTCAAGGCGCCCTCGGTGCGTCGGTGCTCTCTCCAGGCGCAGGACAATCTCTGCGCCCGGAGGCAGTTGTTTCATGTCCCGCTTCCGAACTAAGATCATTCGCGACACTGTTTTCCAGCGCGCACCGTCGCTCGCGCCGACCACCGTGCTGGACCTACAGGATCAGCGAATATACCCCTACGGGCTGAACTTCAAGGACGCCGACGCCGAAGCCCAAGCTCGAGCCCGCGGCGCAGACGACTCCAAGCTGCCGTCCTCAGATGGCTCCGAAGCGGGCTTCATGACACTCTCAAACACCAAGGCCCTCCTCTCCCTCGTGCGCAAGCACATGTCGCTAACCGTACGTCGCCCCGTCCCGCCCCGATCCACCCGCTGACCGTCGTCCGACACAGTCGCTCGCGGGCAGCCGGATGCTCATCGACGTCCTCTTCCTCCGCCTCGCGTCCGTCCTGAGCGCCGAGTCCGCCGAGGACGACGTGTCGATCGTGCCCGACTGGTCCGGCCTCGCGCATGGCCGGCGCCCTCTCGAGGGCGTCGCCGACTACCTCGTCGCGAAGCGGCCGAAGCGGTACTCCAGTGCGTCGCGCCTCTCTGCGCCCACTGCACCCGCTCACCCCGACCCAGGTCTCATCCTCTCCGAGCCGGTGGGCGCGCTGAGCAGGCCGGACCTCGAGCACGCGGGGACGTCGAACGTCTTCGAGGCCCGCGCGTTCTCCGAGCTCGCGTCCGGGCTCGCACAGGCCGTGCTTGCTGTCGCGAGCGCGTGCCGGGAGAACCAGTGGGCAGCCTTCCACTTCCATTCCGACCTTCCTTAAGCTCGTGCGGCTGACGGGATTTCGTGCTGCACGCAGGAAGGAGTGCGCGCGCGGGGCGGTGACGTGCGGCGACCACTGGATCTTCTTCGCGTACCAGGCGCCGAAGGGGAACGACTACGCAAAGTACGCGCGCACCGAGGTGCTGTCCGTCGGGCGCGGCGGCGAGGGCGTCGAGCTCGTGCTTGGGGTGCTCATCGACTGGGTGCGTACAGACGGCGCCGTCGAAATCGGCTTCGGGGCCCCGCTGACCCACCACGGTGCCGGCGGCAGGTCGAGAACGCGGAGGTGTTTGGGCCGCAGAAGTACTTCCGCATCGTCTAGCCGCGATCGCGATTTCGGCGGGTGGGAAGTCGATTGTGCTCGAGATCGCAGGGCTCGGTGGTGCGTGCTTCCCGTGCTACTAGCGTGCATCTCTTCTGATCAATGGCCCTCCGCGGGGCGCACAGCGGCGTCGGGGGTCGCTAGGGGAGAGGGCGAGAAGCAGCGGTAGCGTGGGTGTCCGCGTACGAGTGACGCCATTCGGCGCGGGTCCGAATACAGCGCAGACGATCACAGACTCGTAAGTCGCGACTGCGTGCCGAGACGGCGCACGGCCGCTGCCCGACGCCTCCTCCACCGTCTGCAGGTCGTCTCCGGTCGCGGCTGCGGCGGCGGCGGGATCCACGACCCCAGAACCGTCGCCGTGCGCAGACGCGGTTCGGAACGCTCTCCACCCGCGCTCTCACACCCGTCGCGGTCGTTGGGTGGCCGGAGGTGCTAAGCTTGATCCGCTGCGTCGAGCTACGGGCGCGCCATCTCAGCATCCTCCCAGGCCGCCACCGGGAACCCTGCTGAGGTGCTCATTCGCAATGTCGCCCGCAGCGACTTCTCGTCGGCTGATGCCTCGCAGGTTGGCCCACCGTGCGTGCAGCTGACCCGGACATGGGGCTTCGCGTCCGCAACGTCGCCCACCGGCCGACCATCACGACGTCCACTGACTCCGCTAGCCCCGAACGGGCATGTCGAGCCTTGCATCTTTCACCGCCAGCCCTGGCACGACTGAATGCGCCAAGGCGCGGCGGCGAACGTGCAGGTTGGAATGCGCGCGACGGTGAGTGGCCCGCGCAAGCCTAAGCCCTCCTCACCGTTGACACCATCAACCCCCGACAGCGATGGGCGACGGCGACCCTGCGCGGCCCCCCCAAGGATCACAGCCGCGCGCCAGTGTGCGCCCGTAGAGCGTCGCCCGATGCGCGTCCGCGCGGCGCGAGCGCACCCACAGCCAATCTTCGCCCTAGATCTCATTTCGCGCGGGGAGTCCTTCGCAGCCCCGCTTCCCATTCGCCGACCTTCCCGCGTCCGATCGGCCACGAGATCCACAGTCGACGGAGGAGGCGCAGGCGCAGGTGAGGTCGGGAGAGAAGGTCAGGTTCTCGTCACCGTCCTCGTCCGCCCACTGAGCGTCCAGTGTGCGCGGGCACGCCCCAGGGCCCCAGCTCTGCCCGGCGTGGCACCCGCCAAGGCACGCAACACCGTGTGGAATACAAATTCGACGTCGGGCGCGACGTCACCACCCTGCTTCGCCTTCTCCGGCATCCTGGCTCGCTCGGGCCCCTTGGAATGCGCGCGCACCGGGTTTGCACGGCAAGCGCCGACAGGCATGCTACGGCAGCAGGGCGATCCACACGAGAACTCGGCCGACCACAGTGCGCCGGGAGTCCACGTTCCTCCGCATGGGTCGGTGCAGAGTAGTAGGTTCGCATTGCAGGTGCGTCGGTGACGTGTTTCTTGGATCAAGCCCCCCTTTTTCTGTTAACGTTGTTTCCATCCGTCGTATGTAGGTGGATACGTCGTCACACCCAAGTTATCAGGATTCAGGATATCCGGTTCCCCTCTCAGCTATCGCATCGCAGGCGCTCCGGCCACCCGCTAGCACGAGCGCTCTCGCAGCCCATCTTCGTGGAGTCGCTACGCAGCGCTCGCCCGCCAGCCTCTCACGTTCGAGCGTCGACACTCGGCCACGGCCCGGGCTGACAGAGACTGGCCCCGAGACCTTTTCCCCTGGACAACGCGCACGAAGTTCGAACGAGCCGCGCCGGACGCCATCGCCCGGGGCGCGAACTTTGGTTGAGCTCGTTCCGCGCCACGGCATTGGGAGCAAGCCTGGGGCACCCGCTTCGCCGGGAGGCGTCCGTGTCCGTCCACGGGCGGGTCTTCTCACTGCGCCTTCCTTCCCGACCTTGGTCAGTCCTCCAGGATCCGTTTCCGCCGTCCCTCGGACCTGAGGCCTCAGGCGTACATCAGGCCTCAGGCCCCAGGGTCCACCCAGCTTCAGCACGCCTCAAGGCGGCGGGCAGGTGCCTAGTCTAGCTGTAGGCCTCCTCGTTCGCCCGCCCTCCGAAGCTCCACGACCTGGGCCCGCCTTCGCGCTTCGCTCCTCCAGACTTCCCCAGATCTCCAGCGGCCACTGCGCCGCGGATGCAGTGGGGGGCGGGACAGGCACGGGGCCGCGCGAAGCCCCGCGTCTGTTCTGTTCTGTTCCCTCGCGTCGCGCCTTCTCCCGCACCCGCCTTCCGCGCTCCAGGGCGTGGAGGGGCGGTCGGGTTTGGATTGGGAACGCGACCCGGCACGCACGCCTGCGCTATTCTCGGCGCGCCCGCCTCTCGCGCGTCGAAAATAGCCCTCGCCGTGGCGGAGTGCGTGTGCGTGGGCTGCGCGCGGGGCCCACTGTTGGCTACGGGGAAGGAGAAGGGAAGGGAAGGAAGGGCGGCCGGGCCCGTCGTGCCGCGTCACACACACACGAATCGAGACCGTGCCTCCCTGCGCCTCTGTTGGCCGCCGCCTTGCCGAGCCCCCGCTCGTCTTATGCTAGCTGCGCGTCTGAGCGCGCAGCGGCGTCGTCACAGAAGCCGTGGCCCAGAGTCTTCGCTGCGTCCTGCCAGCGGGCATCGTGTCCGGGGGAGGCCCACCGCCGCGTCCGTCCTTTCGATCTCTTCGGAGCGTATGTCGAACGCTCCAGTACAAGCCGCTCGGCGCACGAAATGTGCGGACCTCTAGCAGGCGATCTGCACGGGGGCGTACGTGGGACGCCCGTGCTAGTCCGGCACGCCTCGTGTTGCGTGTCGGTGGGGCGCGCGATCGAAGTTTGCGGCGAGATGGGTCGCGACACGAAACGGTTGGCCGAGGGGGCTCCTCAAGCCTCAGGGCCCCATACGTGCTCGGCGGGCCTGCGGATCCGACGCGGGTCGGACGAGTGGGCGAACAGTCCGCGGTCGACGTTTCTGTGTTGGTGTGTCGGGCACGAACATGAGGCTCGCCGGGCTGTGGGCTGTCTGACCGACCAGTGACAGTCCGACACTCGCAGGCACTCACTGGCAGGCGGCACTGGCACTAGCCGTGCGTCTGCGTCGTCCGGGGGTCAGCCCTCTCCGTCGCCGTTCCAGATGGAGCGAGGTCGGTCGTGTTTTGGGTCGTGTGTCCCGTCTCAACACCCTCCGGGCCACCCCAGCGCTGACTGGCCGTGAAAGTCTGGTGATCCCTTCAGATCTGTGTGCGCCACGCGCGCGGAACCCCAAGTTTCGCCCTCGCCCTCGCCCCGACACGCACGCACGGACGCACGCCGCAGTCCCTCGAACCCAGACCGCACGCATGCATGGCAAGCCCGCACGCCATCGGCCCCAGCCCGGACGCGAACGCAGGCGCGCGCTCGCAAGTCCTGATCATGATGACCGCGGAAGAGAAGCCTGCGAAGGCGGAGCACAGCTGCAGGCAGGGTCCGGGCCGCCGGCGTGCACGCTGTGGCCCTGGCCAGTCTCGCTGGCGCCCGTGCGCACCCCTCCCCGCACCCCGTTCGCTTTCGCGCCCTCGTATCTCCGCAGCTGGGGCCTCGGGGCGGCAGAAGCAGCAGGGTGCGCCGCGCGTCCCACGCCCGCGCCTGCGCCCTGCTCGCGCGCGGGGTGGGACCCTGGCCCGGGAGACGCGGTGGGGATCCAGGTCAGGGCGCTGGGCGCGCGCGCGACTGGGACCGGCCTCGTGTGTACCGACCCGCGAACGTTCGATCCTTGTGGTGAGCGCACTTCCCGAGGCGGCGAGGGGGTGGCGCAGGCGTGGACGGATCGATGTGCAGGGCCCTCGTTCCGTCTTCGACGGCCCCTGCAGGTCCGAGTTGGCGTGGCGGGGACGGAGAAGCGGCGACCGTCGACGCATCGAATCGATCTCGAGGCAGGCCCGCAGGTCGAGCTGGCCAGGAGCAGCACACGGTCACGATACTCACCCCGAGGCCCGTGTAACTGCGGGCTGCAGCGGAGTCAAATCGTAGTAGTGGACCGATTGTAACTGGGATGGCATTTAGCGATTTACTTTGTTTTAAGGAAAGTTTGACCTAGGGGGACTATCGGAGTTATAATTGGACCATAACTACAGCTTGACTCCGCTTGAACATGTAGTTACATGGCCCATGCCCCCGGTGTCACTGCACAAGTTGGATCTATGGAGTACGACTGCCGCGAGCGGAAGCAGGTCGTCTCCACCCGGCGATAGGCTGTCCCGCGCGCGCGCACGGCGTGCTCCATCCTTCCACCACTCGACCGTCGCGCAACAGGGCACCCGGGCCTGCGGGGTGGATCACCGTGGCCTCCCACGAGCATGCCCTCCTTCTCGTCCTTCTGACGCCCCCCCCCCCTCTTCTCTCTCGCTCGACAAGTCTCTCACGCCCATTGCAGAAGGACGGCCACCATGGCCCGCGCGCCGGGACGCGCTACGTATGCCGTATGTAATCGTCGAGCGAGCCACGAACAGAACAGAGCAGAACAGAACGCCGCAGAGTCAACTCACTTCAATGCGGGGCAGTCAATGCGCCTCCTGCCGCTCCGCCGGTGCGAGCCATATCCGCGCGCGACGCGTGCCCTCCCGCGATTCGGGGTGGGTCCGCTCCCGCGCGTGCGGTGCTCGGCGGCGGCGGCGGCGGCGGCGGGGCGGGGCGGCCTGCCAAACTAGCTCTGGTCATCAGCGCGGGCGCGAGACACTGTGCATTCCTTACGTCCGGTGGCGCGGCAACGCAATGCACACACATACATGATGTGGGTGTGTACCCTGGCTTGCGTGGTTACGCGACACCGCACCTGATGGTCCTCGACGCTGCGGGCGCAGCGGAGCCCATCGCACCGTCCGGTCGTCCAACGGCCGAGCATCGAAGAGTCCGCGCGCTCGCGCACGATCCACGCATCCCGACTGCCATCCGCCCAACACCCGCGCATTCGAGAACGGCGCGCGCGCACGATGCGCGCGTTCGCGACGGGAGCCACTCCGCGGGGTGGCCGCTATCGCTGCCTGATTCAGCAAAAGGGCTCTGGCCAGCACCGCGGCGCCCTGGAGTCGGTCGTTTCTGCGCTCGTGCGCAAAGGCCCTCGACCCTCCAGCTGATCCCGACGCTTCCATCGACGGCATCGCGCATCGATGACGGTCACGGGGACGCGCTTCTCTTACGTCGCGCACCGCGCCGCGCGCCGCGCGATCCGTGGGAGCGTCCGTCGATGCCCCCTCCCCCCCACGCGCCCTCGCGTTCGAACTCGTCCTTCTCCTTCGCGTGCTTCGCGCCGTGAATCTGCAGAACCGCACTACACATGCGAGAAGGGGGGGCACGTACGCCGACCGCGATCGAGAACGCCGACCCGCGTTCTGTTCGCGCACGACGGCCCTCCCACGCGAAGCCGTTCGTCCTGCACTCGTCCTTCGTCTGCCGACCCGGTGGCACGCCCGACGAGCGCGAGCGGAGGGGTGTTGCCTGGCCGCGTATGTCATCGTCATCAGTCGCCATCGGGGCGTTTCGCCGCCGCCGCGGATGCATCTGCCTGTGCGGGGGCGGGGCGCAGGCCCGTCTGGGCCCGACGTCGACCCTCGAGCCGCTTGCCTGGGCGGCGTGCGTGCGTGCGCTGGTGGCGTTGGAGTGCGCGACGTCCGTCATGGGCTTCAACGACCCCCGACGATGGCCAGCACCACGGGCCCGTACCGCGTCTGCAGGTGTGCGCACACGCACGTCACTGTCATGCTGAGCCCGCTTCTCATACTCAACTCCGAATCGTGGCCACGGCTCCGGCCCCGCCCCGCGGGCAGGAGTTTAAGTCGAGTGCAGCTGGGAACGCGGCGGGCACGGGCTCCGACGCCTTCTCCCGACGAAGCCCACGAGTCTGGACTCGTCGCCGCAGACGTCCGCACCGAAACCGGAACCCGAGAACGCGTCCTCGGGCCTCGCAATCTATCTCACCGCCAAGCCCCGCGGGACGTTCGCTCGACGTTGCAAACACCCCGGGGCACGACAGGGGCGCCTGCTCACGCCGGAGCTGCGGGCTGAAGTGCCCCCGTAGCCTCCACGCCCCACGACCTTCAGCAGGCCCGCGACATCGCGCGAGCGCGGGTGACGGGCCCCTCTCTGCCTCACGAGTGGGGGAAGGAGGAGGAGGCGGAGGAGGAGGAAGAAGAAGAAGGGGGCATAGGCGAGGCCGCAGATGGGCAAATAACCACCGGGCGATCCTGCTTTGTCACGCGCGCGCGGGCCGCCGGCGAGAGCCACTCGCACGTACGTACGTAGGCGCGAGGTGCGCAGAACGGACGGCGGAGAATGCAGGGCACCGACGACGGGCTGCACAGAATATTCGCGCGCACGTGGCCGGGGCCGGGCCGTAGCGTTGGAACGCAAATAGGCTTGTCATATCCCGTTCGAGGTTATCTCGGGGCGGAGCGGTGAATGGAAAGGGTCGGAGGGAGGTCCCCCGTTCAGGAATAGACGGACGCTGGATGGACGCAGTTTGAGTTGGCTCGGCGGTGACCGAGCGTGGCGGGCATCGCAGCCAGCGGCGAACGGTGAGGCCTTGAGGGCGTACATAGTGCGGGTCTGCGCTCGTGCGCTGTGTGTGACGGCGGCGGCGGCGGCGGCGTTTGTCCACCACGACGGAACGCATCGCGAACGGTTCGTTGGTACAGCCCACGCAGCACTGCAGGCCGTCACCGCGACCGTGCCCCATGGCCGACCCTGCACGCCGGGGGATGCCGCGCGAATTCTGCGAGCGGGCAGCCCTTCTTTCCGAGACAGCGCAAGAAAGAAAGAGCAGACACGGGGCCACGGAGGGCGAGCAGCCCCCGGGCACGGGCCCCTCGTGCGCCCGCGCCTTCCGCGCCTTCTGCATGCAAACGACGGTGCCCCAACCCGGGACGATGTTCGCCGCTCGCCCACGTCAGTTTGACTGCCCCCCCTGGGCGAAGGCCCGCGTTTCGCGCTTCTCGTCGCTTCTCCCGCCGGTTCTCCCGCAGGGAGCCTAGTCCCAGCGCGTCCTCGAGCGAGTCGACGTCCGACACGTCCGCGGTCGAATCCGCGCGCGGACGAGCCCAGACCGCCTCGCGCGCGGTTCAAAGTGACGGGCACGACGCGGTCACGCCCCGCCGTCGCGCGCACCTCCGAGTCCGAAGACTGCGGGAGCGTACGTACTATGGGTGCACGCATCCGGCCGGGCCGTGCGCTCGCTCTGCTGCCGGGGGCCGACGCCTCGTACGAACCCTGCTAGTTTGTATGGCACCAGCCCTGGTCCGTGAGCACGGACGGCCTGCGCAGAAGCGGGCTCACTCAAGCTCGAGTCCGGGCGCGGCGTGCGTGCAAGTTCTTGCGAGAGAACGAGGGTGCCGCCGGTCGCGCCTGCCCGCCGCCGCCGGTCGGGGTTTGCCTTGCCTGCAGGCTTCTCCGAGCCTCTCCTCGTACGACGCTGCGGGGGCGGCGTCGGACGAAGGGAGGCTAGAAGCTTTGGGCCGCGGCACAGCATCATCGTGCTTGCTGGGACGCGAGCGACGCACCGAGTACGTAACCCGCGCCTCGCGGCTTCTCCTCACGCTCACCGTGACCGCGGGGGAAGAGCGCGTGGGGTTGCTGGCCAGGTGCGATGAAAGTGGGCGTACTAGTCCGAGTCCGAGCGAGCTCGCACGACTCGGTGCAGTGTCGGCGCCTGTAAACGGAGCCTGAGCCCTCCATACGACTCGACGCGGCCACACTGCCAAATATCGCCACGCACCGACGGCAAAACGCTCGTGCGGTGTGGTTGAATGAGCCCGGACCTGAGACTGGCCCTTGGCACGTGCGGTTGTGCGGCTGACTGGCTGGAAGTCTGTACGTGGCGCACTGGATAGATGCCAGATGGCGCATGTCAGATAACTCTATGCAGAGAGGACCTGGGAAGAGAAGACGGCCAGGGAGCAGCGCCTGAGATCGCAACCGCGGATGAACGCTGCCACGGTGGACGGAGCGAGAGTCGCTGGACAAGAGGCGCCCGTGCGGGACTCCTCTGACGTCCTCGACGTCGGCCGTTACGGCCGCGCTTGCCGCTCACCGGCATCGAGCATGCACGTTGGTCATCATCGACCTCCGTCCGACGTCGACGTCCACAAATGTGTGTCAGCGCGCAGCGCGTGCCTGCCATGCTGACCGCGCCGGTGTTCGCGAGCTGCGCGAGGTTGCGCGAGATGCTATCTCGCGCACCCACGCGCGCGACCCCGCCTCGAGTTTTCCGGATAAGTCGCGGACAGCGATAAGTCCCGGGACGGCGACGGGACCGTCTTATCCCGTCGATAACCCGCGCGCGTCGTCGGGTCGCCGGGCGCGCTCGCCGGAACGTTCACGCTAAATTGCAACCTTCTCCGTCGAAGGGCGCGCGCACTCTGAGACTCCGTCGTGGCGTCCGGCGACCTGCGGCGAGTTGTGGACACGCCGGGTTGACGTTGATCGCCCCGGCGACTCGAGCGCGCGTGCGTCTCCTGCCAGCACGCAGTGCGCCCTCCTCCCCCCAGCGCGCGCGGGCACACAGCGACCGCGCTCGATCCCACTCGATCCCACACACCCACCGCGCACACCGTGTGGTGGACCGCGACACGCACGACGCCGCGATCGAATCCGCTTCCCTGCTTCACGAGGGAGGGCGCTCCGGCCAGCGCCGCCCCGGGACCCTTTCCCAACTGCTCTCACTCTCAGAGTCTCACTGTTCCGCGGCCGAGCGGAGAGTGCCCGCAGGGCCCGCGCGGGGGCCACCTGACGCCGTCAGCCGGCTTGCGCGCGCGATGGGGCACGATGCATGATGCATGATGCACGACGTGCGAGGCGCCTCTCAGAACGTTTGCGTCACCAGCGACGCGCGCGCGGGGTGCGTGGGAGTCGCGCGCAGAGACGCGCGGGGGCGGTGCCGGAGGGCGGGTGGACGTTCCGGGGCGCCGGGGGCGGAGGGGGGGGTGGGCCTGCGAGAGCGATATCGCGAGGCGAGGTCAGGAGGGCGGATGAGTCAACGGTCAGGGCCAGGACGGCGCCGACGCGAGCCTTGGGACGCGCTCGTCGGGCGTCGACATCAACAGATGCGCGACGCGCGGGGTGGCACAGGACAAACGGGAGAGGGACTGCAGGAACACCAGAGGTGGAGGATAATCGCGGCGCCTGGCGTGCGATAGGCCGCCCGCCTCGTGTTCGTGCCGCACGCGTGCCGGTCAGAAACAGACATCACGATTCACGACGAACGGACGGAAGCGAGCCTCCGACATAGCCGACGATGACGGCGGGGAGGCTGGGAGATTGGGACGGCGGTGGGCTGCGCGCGGCTAAGCGGGTGGCAGCAGCGGGGGAACACCGGGCGCGCGTGCCGGTGCCGGTGAGGACGTCAAGGGGCGGAGGGCGAGCGGAGATGAATGACGTGCTCGGCTCGCCGTCTGCGCGCTCGGGCCTCACTCTATCAGCGACAGCGCGGGCTGCTCTGGCAACGGGGCGCGCGGGGGGCGGGGCAGCGGAGAAATGAACAATGGCCCGGCTCTGTGCGTGGGGCTGCGGAGGCGGGAATGATGACGACTCACCACCTAAGCGAGGCCTCCAGGGCGATCGCAAGGCAGAAGGCGCGGGCGGGCGACTGTGTGGGCGGAGGGGAAAGGAACAGCGGTGCCGAACGCCGGAGGACGCAGAACTGAGAAGACGTCGAGTATCGCCCCTGCCAATTCCGCGCGGGCAAGCGCCGTGGCCGGCCTGCCGGATTGGGCGGGGCCACCTGCATGGCGTCATCCGTCCGCCTCGTGCTTGTTGTTCATGAAACACCTCCGCCGCCTTTCGGCCACGAACGATACACATCTTCATAATCAGCGTCTCAGCACACCGCCGAGCAGGTCTGCAGGCCTGCAGTACTGGCGCCGGGCCTGTGGCCGACCTTCCGAGCCCGCACCCCGCCGTTCTACGAGCGGCCGCCGGCGCCCACGCTTGTTTTCCTCCGCACCGCGTTCTCCGCACGCGTCTCTGCCCGTTTCCTTTGTCCCTTCCCCATCCTGGCTCCCGGCCGCTCTCGACGCCGCCGCGACGTGCCTCGGCGGCGGACGCCCTGGTTACGCCCCGCCTGCGGCCATCAATGAGCTTCATTGGGGCCCACGCGGGCGCGGAGTCTCCATTTCGTCCCCACCGTTGAACTCAAAAATTGTCCGGAGGCATGCCAGCGCTGAGAGACCGGAGCGGGCGCCACCAGCACGTTGGTATGCGGGTAGGGAAAACGTGGGAGGACGAGCTCGCGTGCGGTGTGCATTCGCGGGCGGTGCGTGGACACGACGCACTCCTTAGTGTTCGCGGCAGAACTCTGCCGTTCTGCCATTTCGCCGTCTGCCACCGGCAGTTGCCATCCTGCCGCCGAGGGCACCGGGCAGAATTTGGCAGTATATAGAGCGCTTATTGAATATAATGGGTCTATTTTCCCGTGACTGCGAGTCGCGACGCCTATAGCAACCCATGGGCCCGTTAATGATATGATGCTTCCTTCTACTGCTTCAGTCTCGACACACCCTTGCCTCTCATGCCAGCACCTGGTCGCCAACTCGCCTCTATCTGTCAGGATAACTTTGAGAAGCGCGAAGCTGTCCCAAACAAGTCCAACAGGAACTATTACAAATGTAAACACTGCAGAAAGAAGATTCAAAATCGCGACAACAACCTTCTTAAGCACCTTGCCGAGTTCAAGAAGTGTCCCAACACCCCAGCTGATGTCCGCCCGCTCGCAATCCTTGCATTACGCGCCAAAGGGATTGATGCCGCCGATGTTGCTCTCCCCGATACTGTTGCTGCCCCCGGTGATCCCTCCAAAGACACCACTGCCCCTGTTCAGCACCCCGCAGCGAATGACGAGTCGGATTCACCCACGCTGTCAGCACCCGTGTCTAAGCGGCGGCGAACCGAGACCAATTCACTCGAGCGGTTCTTTGACCATTCCATGACACCGGAGCAGGAGGGACGTGCAAACGTGAAGTTCTTCCAGTGTGCTCTCTTCTTACAGCATTCCCCCCATCATTTCTCACATTCACATCGCTTAACAGCGCCGTTGTCTATTCCAATCTCCCGTTTCATGTCTCGTCGAGCTGGTACTTCAAGGACTGGGTCAAAGAGATACGGCCATCATACAACCTAGCGTCGCCCTATGTGCTATCCCACGAGCTCCTTGATAAAGAGTTCGCCCAAGTTGATGTTGAGGATAGAGTCCGGTTGAAGGAGGGTACGTTCTGGACTCTGCTGTTTGACAGCTGGGAGGACGCTGTCAAGAGGGCGTTATACGGCACTGTTGCGGCTGAAGTTGGCAAGCACCCCATTATCCTCAGTCTCAACAACCTCACAGGCAAACGAGGGGATGTTCCGACTTTGCTGGCGACTGTCCAAGGTGCCGCAAACAACATGGGAGTTGGCAATATGAAGAACTTCATAGCTGTCACAACTGACAACCCAACGACGATGCGCGCCTTCCGTCGTGAGTTTAATAAGAAGTTTACTTGGCTTCTGGTGTGTTTTCGCATTTCTAGCATGTTATATTCCACGCTCATGTGTTTACATAGCTCTTTGCGTGCTTTCTGCATGGCATGAACACCATTGTGGGCGAGATTTCAACGTTCACAGTCATGAAAGAGGCCGTCAAAAAGGCTACGCAAATCGTCACATTCTTCAATGCTTCGCACTACTGGGGCGGACAACTCACTGAAGAAGCCACCAAGCAAGGAGTGACAAGGAAGCTCCAGCGTCACTGTGACACACGGTGGTACTCGCTCATTGTGCATTGCATGAGTGTTCTGAATTATTGGTGAGGGTCTATCTACTATTATAAGTTGTCATACGGGATGCTTACAGTTATAAACAGCCAGGCACTTATGAATCTATGCGTGCATGAAGACGCACAGCGCGCGGTCAACAATCTGTCCCCTATCCCCCCGACAATCCGTGCTATTGTCCTCGACTACACCAACTTCTGGCCTCGCATTGCTCAGCTTGTTCGCACCACCAAGCCTCTCGTTGATGCCATCGGGAACGTCGAGTCCCGGAACGCCGGGCTCGCAGACTGCATGCTTGAACTACTCCGCTGCGCGCAAGCGATGATGCGGCTTGACCTTGGCGACAATGATGATCCTGGCTTCTGGGACCACGCCAAGATTGTGTTCAATCGTTGATTCCACGAGATGGACACCGAGCACCATGGACTCGCTCTCTACCTTCACCCGCTGTGCCGCCATCTTGCTGTCAGCCAAGCGGCTAACGGTCGAACATACCACCAGATGGAGGTCACAGCTTTGACCATCGCTAAGAAGTGGGGCTGGTCGATAGAAAGGGCGAAGGGGCTCCAAGCCGACCTCATCAAGTACCACCGCTCGGAACAGCCATTTGAAGGCGGGGATCCAGACGCGCTGAAGTGGTGGAACAACTCACGCATTGACGGGCAGCAGCATCCTCTCAAGGCCTTCGCACTCGCCATCCATCACATTGTCCCGCACGCTGCTGAGATTGAACGAGTCTTCTCAGGTCTCGGTTGCACTCAGTCTCCCCGGCGTTGCCGCCTCAACCTCGACACATTCGAGAAGCTTGGGAAGATCCGGACAAACCTGCACTCACACCTACACTCGCACATGGTGTCCATCGGCCGGCCAGTGCATCGCAAGCACGCCCACATGCGGACACGAGAGGAGGGTGGGTCGAATGTCGTGCTCGCACAGGAACTCGAGAGGACGTTCACATGGAAACCGCCATTGGCGACGGAAGGCGGAATCACCGACCCGTTTGAAGCCCCAGAGGACATCACGGTGGACGAGCTAGATCGCGCATTCAAGGAATTCGAAGGCGAGCTTCAACGCGAGGCCAACGACCCGAACGCAGACCGGGACAAGCCTCCGAGCGATGCTGGCTCGGGTGTCCTTGAAGGTCGCTCCTATAGCTTCGAGGAGCTCGATCGCGTGAACAAGGGCGTTGCCCCGGAGGTTTTGCAGGACGACTTGAAGGTGATCGAGGATGCCGGGGACGATGCAGAATGGGACATCGCAGATCTAGTGTCGGGAAATCGAGCAGTATGAATGCAGGGATGAGTACTAGTTGATTGGTGTTAATCGAAAG
Organism: Epithele typhae; assembly: GCF_022376455.1. Classification (NCBI taxonomy): domain Eukaryota; kingdom Fungi; phylum Basidiomycota; class Agaricomycetes; order Polyporales; family Epitheliaceae; genus Epithele; species Epithele typhae. The sequence goes on along the minus strand of NW_025954215.1, from coordinate 311,042 downwards.
GGGGTCTCCGGCATGCAGTGTCGTCGAGGATACGAGGTAGAGGGAGCGTTGAGCAGCGGCGACGCGTCCCTCACACCAGATGGGCGTCTGCATTCTGCCGTGATTCGCCGATTCCGGCAACTGCCGTTGTGCCACTTCTGCCCGGCAGAATTGGCCGAAAACAATTCTGCCCTATACTCTAGCACTCCTCCACCGCGGACGAAATTCCCGATCAACCTACAACCTTCGTGGACAGAAAATTTAACGTTTCGCACAGGTACGCATATGACAGCTGCGGGGAAAATCTGCGTGATGGACGTCGTTCATGAACAATTGGAACGTCCCGTAAGTCCTCCGTGCGCCGCGCGTGCCGAGGTGCGGACGTGCGGCCTGCTGGGCCGGTGGTGTGCGCGCCCGCGCGCGGATCAGGCAGCGTCGGACGTGCAGGGCTGAGGGCAAAACGCCTAACGTCAATCCGAACCCGCGTCCGGACGTCTTCACCGCTCGTCCAGGGCCACAACGCGCACCCACGCGCCGGATGTCTCCTCCGCCGTTTGTGCGCGCACCCGTCGTCCACCTCCAATTGTCATGGCGATAAATCTTTCATTCGCTCTCTCCACAGCCGTACTTATCGGTGTGTGAGTGGGCGCGCGGGCGCGCTCCACCCCCGGGGGTCACATGAAGGATCCTCGCGAAAATTTCTGCAGCTGTGGGGCAGAACGGTACGTACGTACGCTGCAGATCGCCCCCGCACACGTCTGTTTCTGCGCGTGCGAGAACACGCTCTCCAGTCCCCTGCCGGACGCGTGCCGAGACAGATCGCATCTGGGACTACTACGGGGAGGCGTCGATGATCTCAAGACTCAGCGCGCTTGATCCGGAGCCCTCGACGACCGAACGGGGGCCCTGAGACCGGCACGTTATGACCTCTGCAGCGGCAGGCGAGTCCTCTCAGTCGGTGGGGCGTTATCGATCGCGCCGATGGCGCGCGATAACAGGGGCGTGCGCGGTGCGCGCACGTCCGTCCGGGGCCGTGGAGAGTAAACGAGAGCGCGCGGGGGAGGGAACGCAGATGGAGGCGCGGATGGCGGGTGCGAATGCGAATTCGGGGAGCGCGGGGTCCGAGGCGCGTGGCCGTGCGCGGGTTGCGTGGGGTTTGGGTGTGGCTGAGGGTGGGGGGGTCGACTGCACGCGCGCGTTTGTGTTGGACCGATGGCACGCGCGTGAACGAGAGAGTGTCCGCTCGCTCGCGCGCAGCGAAGGCGAACCGAAGCATGTGGGGCGCCGCGGGTCTCAATGGCGGACGCGCCGCGCGCGCGGGGGCTCGTCGACATCGACACCGTCGACTGAATGCCCCTAGGCACAACCGCGCAAGTGCTGTTCGCTCGGGCCTTCGCGATCGTCTCTACCCCGCACGGGCACCCCCGTCTTCGCCTTCGCCTTCACCTTCGTCAGCGGGGAACGTCCGCGCCCGCCGACGCCATAACGTGATCATGACGCAGGCCTGTTTCCCCGCACCGCGCCCGCCTACACTCGCGAGCTTCGCGTCCGCCCCGGGCCCGGGTGCCATCGTCGCCAGGGCCGCGGGTTCCACTTTATCTTCTGCATCTGCGCGCCCGCTGGAGCGGCTGCCGGCGCGTCCGAGCAGCCTGAGTCGCGCTGCTACAGCTCACTGCCGATGCACGCGAGATAAGATCGCTCGCGCCCGCCCGCCCGCCAAGGACATACGCTCGTGCCGTGCGTGCCGTGCGGTCTCATCCATGGCTGGCCAGTGGCCAGCGGCCACTCACCAGGCGGCTGGCGTGCGTGCGTGCATGGCCGTACGGCGGCGAGCGCTCCCGCCGACGCCAAGGACGACCGACGGGCGCCGGACGGCGGGGGGGAACGTGTTGATCGCGGAGACGGAGGCAGAGCAGAGGTCCGTGAAAGCGGGATAGAGCGAGTCGTGGTAGCACGAAACTTGCGATCGCAGCACGGACGGACGCACCGCTCGCGAGGACCTGCTTGATTGACCTCTGCGGCTCGAGACGCCTGCTGCGACAAACCGAAGAGCGCTCTCGTCCGCAGAGCGCGCGCGCGGTGCGGAGCGCTCTCGAGACCTCCGGGCTGTGTTTGTGCGCGCGCTGGGACGTGTCGCAGTCGTCGGACGGGCTCGCGCAAGAGAGAGAAGATGGGGGGTAACGGGATATTCAGAGTACTGCAGTGTGCGTGCGACGATACAGAGAGCGATGATGGGGGGAATATGTACAAGCGATAGCGGCAGATCCTCCGCCCTCCGTGGGGCACCGCACGCGGCGGCCCCTCCTCCTTCTACTCTCTCTCCGCTCGACAATATTAGGGGGTGAGGCGGCTTCTCGTACAACAACTCCGTCCGTGGGGATGCTCGAATACGGGACCGAATACGAATAGGAGAGCGTGAAGCTCGGGACGTGCTGTGCGGTGGTGATACAACTTGCAGGGGAGAACGGTGAGAGCATGGGTCGATTATGAAGAGACAGCTGCGAGGAGGGGGGCGCGTCAGCATGCTGTGTGCAGACGCTGCGAGGCGGGGCGGGGGCGGCGCGAGGGGAGGGGAGGGCGATGGGGGGACGCGGGGGGGAAAAGGAGGGGGCATGACGCGTGTGTAGCCGGTGGCTGGGGGTAGACGCGCGGAGGTGGGGCGCGGAGGAACGGAGGAGGTACTCACATAGGTCAGCTGCGAGAGCACTATGGATACAGGATCGGGGCACCGTTTACTTGAAGGGGCACGTCGGGGCGTGAGCGCCGCGCCAGCCGCAGTGGCAGCACTGGGGCGAGCCCGCGTTCGCGGGGGCGGGCTCCGAGACGACCGCGCAGGAGACGGGGGTGGACGCGATCGCGACAGTGGAAGACGGCGCGGAGCGCTGGCAGGTGTGGGCCGCGGAGGAGGAAGACGACGAGGCGTGCATGATGAGGAGGGTGGAGGTGAAGGTGGGGTGGTTGGTGGTTGGGTTGGTCGCGGAGGAAGACGCGAGGGCTGAGGTGGAGGTGGCGAGGGAGGTGAGTTGAGTGGTTGAGAGAGCTCGGAAGCGGTGGAGGAGAAGTGCTCGGGAGGGCTGAGTGCGGGGAGCGGGTTGGTGAGGGGAGACGGAGGAGTGGAGGAGCTTTTATGCATGTCCGACGACCAGCATCCGCATAGTCCGGCAACAAGGAGGGGCGTCCACTTGAATGGCGTCCCAAAGCGGTAGGTCGGCCTGGTTGCGCCTGCATAATGCGGATTGGGGTTGGCAAGGGGGAAAGGGAATTCTAAATAAATAACCAATACCAGCCGATGGCAATCGACGCCGGAAAGAGGCTAGCGAGCCCAAGATCTGACCAGGACGCTAACCAGATCTGGGCGGAGGCCACACTTACTCAGGCGCCCGCCCCGTGTCCTCTCTCGTCTCCCCGCCCCGCCCGTCGCACGCCTTGTCCGCCTGCCCCTACGTTCACCCCTTCGACCCACTCCCTCTGTGCCCCGCCGGCCGCCTGCCAAGTCTTGCACATCCGCGCCGACCTCGCGCGTGCCCGTCTGGTCTGCCACGCTCCACACCAATTTCTTTGTTCAGACGGACGAAAGCCCTCTGCCCGTCCCACCGTGTCGCAAACGGCGCGGAGCACGTTTCGAAACCACACCGCCCTCCGCGATCGCATCGCGCGCTCCATTGTCTCGCGCGCGAGGCAAGACCGCACCGGCTGGCCGTGGCCCAGTAGAGAAACGCGGGGCGGAATGGCGCGTCGTGCGCTCCGTCCGTCCGCTCGATCACCGAGGGGGAGCGTGGGGGGCAAGCGGGTGGCCCGTTGGGCGAGTGACAAAGGCACAAAGGCGTCGCACCGAGCACGGCCGTGGTTCGCGCACTGCGGCAAGCGAGCCACGTCCGGGCAGTTCCCTCCGCCGCCGCCTTCGAACACCGTCACCAGCCACGCGCGTGTTCTGCGCGCGTCCCGTGCCCCTGGTGCTTTGTGCTGTCCGCGGGAGAACGCGGGCGGGGGGAGTCAGGTGGAGGAAGAGCCCGGGGGAGATGGGTGGCACGGATGGCGCTAGGGTGGCTGGAAGTCGACGTGCGCTTCTAATTTTTCGTCTCTCGCTCGCCCGTTCGCGCACGGCGTCGTGCGAGGACGATCGCCCCACGCCCGCACTCGCCCTCGGTCGATGGGATGCCCCGCTCGGGTCGCGCGCGCGGGGATTGCCCTCCGACACCGCGGTTCCCACTGCACGCTGTCCGTGGCTGCGCGCGACGCCCCCACCCGCGTCCGGCCCGCGTCGAGGTCGCTCTTTCGCCTCCGCGGAGGACCGCACTCGGCGCGCGCGAGCTGCCTGGGGCGGGCTGGGGGGTTCCTGGGCCCCCTTCGCGCGCGCGAAGCAGCGCGACTCCCCCTTTCGCATACGTGTCCACGCCGCTGCCGGCCAATTTCGCGCACGTCGCGCTCCGCGCGTCCCGTTTACCCCCGCGGTGCGCACTGGTCCCCACCGCGGCGGGGCCCAGCCCCCGCGCACGCCCCGTTGAGCCCGCTCTGGGCTCTGCGGCGGGCCTGCGGACGCGCGCGCCGCCCTGGGGAGGATTGTCGCTCTCAGAAGCATCGTCGTCGCACTTCCGAATTCGCCTGCGCGCCCCCCCCCATGCCGTCAGTGCTCGCCAGGAACGCCCTCCGAGCACGTTCTATCCTTGACCATGACAGCTTTCCCCCGGTCCTGGCGTTCCCTCCCGACTTTTGGTCGGCTCGCGCCTGGACAGCCTCCCAGGAGGGACCACATCGAGTGCGACGTCCCGGCGGTCACGTCGCCGTCTGATGAGCTCTGCGAAATAGAAAAATATGGTTGCAGTACCCCGGCGTCCCTGCGTCCCTGCATGCGCTTGCCCCCGCGCAACGGAAGGACAGACGGACACATTCCATCGCACGGCGCTATAAAACCCTGCGCAGTGCCGCTTCGCGCGCGTCCCCGCTCGATCGCGCTGACGTCGCCGGCCACGGCTGCGCGAGCACGGGGCGTCGAGGGTGCGGCGGACGATGCGTCACGCCCTCGCGCGCGCGCAGGGCAGAACGGCGTCGGAGCGCACGCGAAGCGGTGCCCCCGCCGGCTTCTCTGACGAGCCTCGGAAACACGCCTCGACGCGCGGGACGGAGGCCCGGCCCGTGACGCGCGAGCACGCCGGCTTTCGTGGCGCCCGTCGCTCTCGTAGCTAGTCCCCGGCTTGGATCTAGCCTCTCGCCCACCCAGATATCGCGCTCCGCGACGTCACTCCCCGCCGCGGTCTGCGCCCGCGGCCGCTGGAGGACGTGCGTAGCCTCCGCGATCCGGACTCCGGCTGTGGGACCTCGACTCTCGAGACACGGGAGCCGCCCGGGCTTCGCGCACTCGAACGTGGCCCGCTCTCGCCACCCTCGACATCATCGACCGCGAGCGGGGGCTGTACAGTGCTCGTCCTATGCTGCTCTGGCCACCCCGTATCCTATAATCACGCGCCGAGTGCGCTCTGCCTGTCCTCAAGCCCAAGCTAAAGTAAGGATCTATACTCAAAGTCGTATTTCTCGACGACCAGAACAACTACCCAGTACGTATCACTCGTCGTCTCCAGATCCGATCGCGCCTCCCACCCGCGTCACCCCCCATCCACCAAGCCTGCAACAGCCCTCCAGAAGGCGTGCGCTGACCGCACACGCAGACACAGCCCCGATTATCTCGCCGAACGAGCCCGCAGACAATCACGCCCGCGGATATCAAGCACCGCCGCGCCGCGCTCAGCTTCCGTCCCCGTATGTCTCGGTATGTGCACGCTTGTTCGCCCAGGGCCGCCGCAGTGCGCGCACCCTGTTCCCGAACCGCATCGCCGTATTATCTTGCGCCGGTGTCCCCATCCAGAGATGCGCCCGTGTCGCGATGTCCGCGTCCTCGCCCCTCGGCCGCGCCCGCTCGATATGGCGTTCCCGCGCCCGCTGTGGCAGACGTCGGCCGTCCTGGCCCGGACCCGCGGCACAGCGCCGACAACACACTCGAATGGGTGCGCCTGTTGAGTGCGCCAGCGTTGCCACGGGCTGCGCGGGCGAGCGACGGGGGCGTTTGGGTTTGGAAGGCTGCTGCAGGAGTCTCTTCGCGAATGGTGCCCGGCCAGTGCCTCGGGACCGCGCGAGATTTGCCTTGCCCACTAGCTGGTTTGCGGGCTTGGCGTGCGTGGGCGGGTTCCAGCTCCCATCTAGCTATGTATGTATGCGTGCGTGGCGCGTGTGCGCCATCTGTCGTTCGCGACCCTCGTCGTTTCTGCGACTCAGGCTAATCGTGTACACCCAGGGCGCATCACCCGCCTTATAACCCAAAGCCACAGGGAAGCCCCTGGCAGGGCGGGCACGCCCGGAGCCAGAAGGCGTCGCTGCTACGTAATGTTGCGCAAATGAACTTGGTGGGGCAGCGAAGCCTGTGGAAGACGGAAGACAGAAGACGGAAGACAGAAAACGGACAGGGAGCTGCTATCCCGGCGCCTGTTCGCGGTCCCTGGCGGGCGAGCTTCTCGGGATCGCGTCCCTTTCGATGCCATGGCCCGCGAAAGCTGGCGCAGCGCGCGCAACGCAATCTAACACCGAACACCGACCATGGCCGACCGAGCGACAACGACAGCGGGCGTACCGGGCTCGCGACCGTTGTGCGGCTGCGTCCGAGGCTTCGCCGCCTCGCCGCCGGGCCTGGCGTGGGGCGCGATGGGACGTCGACGAACCTCTCGGAGGCCCAACGCCGGACGCCACCCCGGACGGCGGCAACACAGCACAGAGCCCGAGTCTACTCGTCGCCCCAGGAGCCGGCGCACCAAGCCCGCCGCGCGCGCGCGGCTCTGTTCGCATTGCGCCGCCCGTGGACTGGGCTACTGTATCTCCTTCCTTCTGAATCCCTTCCTTCTCCGCCGTTTCCCCCGCCGCACCCTGAAGCCCGCCCCACGCCCCAGCTTCCTCCACCGCTGCTCGCCAGGGCCATCGAGCGGCGGGCGACAGCTGCCGCCACGCACTCCGAATGCGAGCAGCCTCAATCCAGGCCAGCCACGGGCCAGACCAGGCCGAAGCACTCCACCCGTCCCGCGCAGGTACCCTGACTGCGCGCCCGCATTGGCAGGCGGGCCACGGGCGCGGGCGCGGGGCGGGGGCGCGGTGCGGCACCGGCGCCCTCCTCCCGAAGGCGGCTAGCGCGGCGCCCACGCTCGCTCGCGTCTTCTCCGCCTCCCGTGCCCGTGGCAGATCGCCCGGTGCGCTGCGCGGCGGGGGCCTTCGCCTTCGCCTTCGTCTTCCCGCTGCGCGCGCGACGTCCCGCGCGACGACGACGATATTGCGCGCGCCCTGGGCCCGCATTTGTGGCGGATTAGGACTTGCGGGCCCGCCCGCCCCCGCACTCCCTTCGTCGCGCTGGTCCGAGTCCCAAGGGCGCGTTCGCTGGCCCTTCTGCCGCTCGTGCCGCCGCCCCCTCTGTCTTCTCTCGCCTTCCGTGCTTCGTCTTCGCGCATCTGCGGGGACTGCGAAGCGGTCTGCCGCCCCGCCGCTGTGCGTCGCGATTGGCCCGTCCTCCTTCTCAGCCGCCGCGGATTCGTCATCCGCACCCCCCACTCATCATGCGCCCTCTCCTCGTCCTCTCCTGCGTCACCGTGAGCGGTCGGTCAGCACGCCAGTCGAGCCCCGCCTAGACCCTGTCTTTTGCCCGTGTGCAGAGATCTGGACACTTGCACTTCCGAGCGCTGCGCGGTCCCTTCGCTATATACTTCCTCCAGCAGACAAGTTCGCCCCGCCCCCTCCCACACCGCATCCGACCACGTACGCATCTCGATCCCCGATCGCCCACCATTTAATCCGCGGACGAGCACGGTGCGGCCAGCGCCCTTCGCTCCGAGCGGGTCGGGGCACGGCCCTGCAAGTGCGAGCGCCGTGCCTGGGTGCACGCAGGGGCGATCGCGCACGCGCGCGATCCCATCTCGCGTGCGCGGCGGGCGCAGTGGCCTGTGGCCAGTGCGCATTTGCCTCCGCGATGCGTTGATCACGGCCAAGCGGCTCGTTCGGGGCGCGAGCGCCCCACCAAGCAAGCCGCGCTGTTTGTGCTGACTACGCCGCGAGCCGTGACCGTCCCCGAGCCCGAGCCAGCTCAAGGATCGGGCCCGAGCGGGAACCAATATGCCTCTGTGTGTACGCTGCATTTTTCCTGCCACCTGCTCTCGAGCGGTGCATTAGCACCCGTACGTCGCCGGATGCGCACAGGGTCTGCGTGCGCGCAGGGGGTGCCGTTATTCCAGGGCCCACAATAATCGATTGTGTGCGTGCGTGCGCACGGGGGGCGCGCGGCGAGGCCATCGAGCGTCGGGATGTCGCCATGGGCTCCCGCCGCGCCGGTCGGCTTCGTCCTTGGCGTCCCGCCGCGCGGGGGAGATCGCCAAGGCGGCGTCGACGTCCCGTGCAGGTGCAGCTGCAGGTGGGCAGCGGGTCGCTCGCGGTCGTGCTTCACATTAATGATACCGGTTTCGACCCACCCATCAGCACCAGCACCAGCACTTCTCGCCCGCCCATTCGACCCGACTGGGCCGCGTGCGCCTGACACAGAGCCTCGCGCGTGCGCACTGCGACGCGCACCGCGCCGTGGCGACAGATGCGCGTTTTAGTGCGGCATTCAAAGCCAGCGAGGTATATTGCGCGATGGCGGACGCAGGCCCGCGCGCCCCACCACAACTCCCGGGGCCGTCAGCGTCGGGTGTTATGCGAGATGAGAGTGAGTCAAGCCTGACTCTCTGCGCGGCGCACGAGGCGCTGCGGGCGGGCGCCAGCGCGCGGCGGGCAGGGTCCGGGGGCACGTCTGCAGAGTGTTGAGAAGGACGGGGTTGCTTCTTCTCAACGACACGGTCTGCCCTGGCGGCAGAAGCGCGATCGTCATGCATTCATCATCGCACACTGGGTCTCGTGGCCTCGTTTACGGCAGAAAAAGCTTACACTTGACTAGCCTTCTTCGCAGAGGGCCACCGTGGTTGCATTGGGGGGACGCAGGGGATCGCACACCCTTCCTCGTCCGGACACCACACGGAGCCCACAGCGACACATGCGAGGCCACCCGCGCACGAGCGGGCTGCCAGAGCTGCCACGGCGTGCCGGTGGCCGCGGCCTCCCCGGCCGCACGTGCGCATCCCGCATCCCGGACTTCCAGCGCGCGCCGTTCTTTCTGAGCGCACTTGCCGGGTGGCTCTGACGGCGCCGTGACGGACGGCGGGACCGCGTGCTGACTCGAAGCCGTGTCCATCTCGTGCGGGCCGCGTTTACGTGTGCGCCGCCGTGGTCTGTACGTACGCATTGCACTCGCCCGAATCCCCGTCGTCCGAGCCCGCCGGTCGCTCGACTACGCGTGTGGCGCGGCTTTGAACCTCGCACTGTGCACCGAGTTCAACGCCGCCGCGAGGTTCCGAAACCCGCAGGCCGCGCGCGTTCCCCCCTCCTCTCCCACTGTCACCGTCACCGACGAGCGCACCCGCCCGACGCGTGGTGGACACGGGCCCGCTGCGACGGACGCGGGTGGCATCCTTCCCAGCCCGCGCCCGCGCCCGATCGGGGCCGCGGACCCTGCACAGGTGTCGCACACACACTCTCACATACTCTGGCCCCGTCACCGCGCGCGCTCCGGCTCCGGGACACGACGGTGGTGGGCGTACCCTCTTCGTGTGCCACACTGTGGATATCCATGATCGCGATCGCGACCGTGCACGTCGGACGGAGGCCGGGGTCGCGCGCGGCCCCCCAACCTCGCGGCGGCCGCGCGCGCGGACGGCGCAGCAACTCGAACCGATCATCGAGAGTGCGCAGGAGCCTCGAGCTGGTGCGCGCCCCAGCACAGCCTCCGGAGGTATCGACGCGCTCGTGGGGGTTCGGGTGTGGGGCTTGGAGCGTGGAGTGTGAGTCGCCGTGCGGGCTGGGAGGTAAGTGTCGACCACCAGTACTGCGAGCCCGCAGGGCGTGCGTTCGGTCGGGGAACGTGCGTGGCTGTGTCCCGGAAATACGCACGGCCGAGCACGTTTTCTTTTCGGAGTGCGGGAACGTTCGCGACGTGAGGACTCCGCACGTAAGTAAGTACGGCCGATGGCTGCGCCGGCGGAGACTGGCGTGGCTAAGTATATGAGTACGCTTGGAGCGCGCGCAGCCCCAGCCGGTGCTGCGATGGTCGGGGAGGAGGAGAAGGAGGAGGAGGCGGGTGATTATAGAGGGCTGGTAGCTGCTTCTGCGCCCCGATCGGAACTTGTCGAGCCCGTTTACTCATCGCGCCCGCCGGGAAGTGCGCACTTGTGCTATCGGAACACGACGTTCGCCCACGCTCTCCGTCTTCCCAGTGCGCTGAGACTGCGGAACGAACTTCTGGTTTGGCCAGCCGCGCCCTAGAACGACGAATGTCGGGGCATCAACACGGTGCGGGGGCGACCCTGCCCGAGAACTCGGGGTAGGGGTCCAAGAGAGTTCGGGGTTGGGATACGGGGATTCTCAATGTATTGGAATCCTCGCGCACGTTCTCGCTGCTCAATGTGCATCATGCGGTCAAGTCATGTTTGGTGTACGACGTTGGGGTGCTCCCTAACTGAATCACCAGTCGAATGGAGAAGAATACTCCGAAAGAGACCCAGGGTGTGGGATCGACCTCTTCACTCGCATTAAAACACTGGCACCTCGCCGCTGGATGTTCTGACGCGAATGTGGAGACGCCGAAGAGCAACCGAGACCTGAGGCCTGAGGTGTCGGATGCAGATGCGTATATCCAATGCGCGGCTGAATTGGACAGGGACAGTGGTACAGAGGAACTTACAAGAACAATGATACAACCAGAACCAGACGCAGGCACGGGCGATCCCGAGGAGCCACGGTGCTGCGACCGAAATGAAATCCAACTGAACCCAAATAGCCAGGGCACGGCCCGCTCACGCTCCGGAGAACCACGCCAACCACCCAAGCCCCCCTCGGATTCCCCGTTGCTGTACGTTCAGGGACCAGAAGCATCGCACGTGAGCGCGTCACGACCGGGTATGATTTGGCTCTGGCGGAAGCTATTCCGAGCTTGACGATGGCCGGGGCGAGCGATCACAGCGCCGACGACAGCATGCAACACGGGCCGTGTGGCTCTTGAAGAGGGGAACGTGGTGCCGAGAACTTGGGGGCCGGGGTTGAGGCCCCGAGAACCGCGAGCCCGAAAACACTGCTCGTGGGAGCTCAGAGCCCAGGGCAGGCTACTGCGCGTCGGCGGTCCTCGTCCTCTTCGGCGCATGCGCGTACCACTCCGGGACCTCGTTCGCCTTGGGGACCGCGTGCCGGCGGAGCTCGCGCACCTCTTCCTCCTCCGCGCGCTCGCGCTCCTGCCGGGCAGCCTCCGCGGCGGCCTCGCGCTCGCGCTCGCGGGCGCGGCGGTGCTCCTCAAAGCGTTCGCGCTCCGCGGCGCGCGCGTCCGTCGCGAACCCGAAGCCCACGGGGATGGTGGGTTGGACGGCGCGCTCGGCGCGCTTCTGGGCGAGCGCGGAGGCCTGGAGCGCGTGGATGGCCTTGAAGTCTGGGATGGGCGCGTGGTTGCGGGCGGACCGGCGAAGCGGGGGGCCATCGTTGCCCGTTTGGGTTTGGCCGAGGGCTGGAGCATCGCCGGTTTTGTCGGAGTCGCTCGTGTTGGTGGCTGGGACCGGGTCGTGGTTATTTTCGGCGATGGCGGTTTCGGGCACGGGAGTGTCAGATGGGGCTGAGGATTTGCTATTTTGTGATCGCGAGGACGTGCCGGAGCGTGACAAGGAAGCGGCGGGTCCCTCTGTGCGCTTGGTGGAAGGCGCGGAAACAACGCGTCGGGCGCGTGAGGTACCCGCTGCAGCTGACGGAGGCGGGTTTCGGGCATTCCGACTGCGAGTTGATCTCGTGTTTGAAGGCTGTGACACGGGTTTGCGGAGATTTGTCTGCTTTGAGGACGACGGCTTAGGGGGCTCGACTTGTACCTTCGCCCGTTTGCGTCTATGCTCCGTAGAGTTGTCGGGTCCAGGCGACCCAGCGCGTTTGTTCGAATGGCGCAGCGAAGGAGGGGGAGGCGGAAGTGGAGGGGTAGGAATGGGCGGAGGAGCCGAGATGGAATTAGGCTCTACGATAGCGGTCACTTCGACGGACACCGGAAGTGGAGGAATGTCTGGCTTCCGCGGAGAAAGCTGCGAAAGTGTGAGTTCCGAAGGTTTGGGAGGAGGTACCGCCGGGGCCTCCTGAATCATGGGAGCTTCCATAGGCACTTTGGGCACCTCGGAAATGACAGAAGTGCTAGCCACCGTTGCAGGGTGAACAATGGCAGGAGCGCGAAATCGTGGCATGGGAGCGTTGACAGCCTCGGCTGACTCAGGTCTACAAGACCATTAGGAAACGAAAATGACGTCATTAGAGGACACTCACGGCTCGGGATTGCTCATCAACTTCTGGCCGAAAGACATTAGGGTATTGGCGAGACCACCAGCTCGGAATGGTTTGCTGGCGGTAGGCTTCGCGGCGGGCTCCCCGCGGCTCTTGGGGCCAGACGTTTTCAAGTGCGGGCTTATTGAGACGCTCTTGCAAAACGGGGTGTGGAGGGAGAGATGATTTGCGAAGGGGAGATGGTTCGCGCAGAGAGGGGCAGAGGAGATGGTTCGCGCAGAGGAGATGGTTTGCGCAGAGGAGACATATCTTCAGAGAGAGCGGCGAAGAGCTCGTCCGCAACCGAATTCTTACTTGGAGAAGCTTGCCTGGCCGGTCGTCGCGGTGATGATCTCAAAGGCTTCGCGTGAGGAGTGAGCTCTGCCAGAGTTAATGGAAGTTGCGCTTGTAGACGGCGTGGGGGTGCTGGGGTACTGAGAGATTGATCTGGACCGGACAAAAAGCCCATGCTCTGGTCGCCGAGCAGAAGGTCGCCAGAGTCATTTGCTGTAGTGGGGATTTGAAAAGAAGTATCGGACATGTTCCCAAGACCCGACATGTCCGAGAGATCAGGGAGATGGCGCAGACTAAGGTCTCCCATGCCTTGTTTCTCCTTCGATGGTTCCTTCAGCCCCGATTCCGTGCAGCCTCAAGTGAAGAACGCACCTGATAAGACCGTGGTTTGTAAAGAGATGAAGCTTGGGTCGACACTTGCAAGGCGCCACAAAATTTGGAATCGTCAAGCAAAGGCTGAGGAGATGGGATGTCGGGATGCAGTGGGAGACGGAGCGGAGGAAGCCACCGAGTTGATCCCGCACCCGCAATTGTCGCGGGCCCCAACCGTGGGAAGTCTTGACGCGTCCAAATACCACGTGATCGTTTGCGATCTACGCGAGTTTAGACGCTGATCAACGATTCATGTAAGTCGTGCGTGAACGGTCCTTTGTCTTAGCCTTCCCTCGTCTTGCAAAATCTCTCAGATAACCAGCACAAAGATGCAGCTCACCTCTCAGGAGCTGGAACAAGTGAGACTAATTTCGAAGCTTGCACCGCTGACGTGGAGCTGTGATCTCCGTGCAGTCATGTTATCAGGAGCCTCTCCTTCCATTCGGGCCCAATCACGTTTGATTTACGTGGGTTGCGATTTCGAAGCCAGAGGACATGGACTATGGGATGCCAATGTGTCATAGCCCAAGGTACTCTTTAGCGCACGATGGCCTCATGCATCCGGTCCCTTGCTCATACTGCCGTCACTTGCACACCCGCTCCGAGCCCGTCAGTACGGCGCTCCGAATACCCATCCCGCCATGTGAACACGCCGAGCGAAACAGTGGTCCCCTGACTGCACCTCCGGCGACCTCGAGGCGTTCCTGTGGCCAGCACCTCGGTGGCGGGAGGATGCAAGTGCGGCTCTCCCGGTCCGCACCGCCAGTCATCGACATCGACATCCATCGTCCATCAGTCCCTCGTGCCCGACGCTGACGAGTGACCACAATCCTCAACGCCCGCCGGACAGGGCACGCGCCAGACCCGAGGCGCATCGATATCCCATGTCCACGCGCACGCGCCCTCCACCCGTCTTCGCGCAGCCGAGCTTCGGAGGGTCTGCGCGCTGCGGGATGGTCTCGTGTCGGCCGAGTTCGACCTTCTATCGCCCCGAACGCTGCGTGCGCCAGGCGGTATCGTACCAGGGTGTTCTGCTGCCTTCAATCCCGGCTTCGCCCCGTCGCCGACGATGTTCCTGCGTGTGGGACCCACGTCATAGACGTCGTATCCGTGCCTGTGCACCCCGGCGGGGGATCAAGTGCACCCGCAGTCGAGTGCTGAAGACGGACGTCTGAAATCACCTGGGCCTTCCCCGGGCCTCTCCGTATCTTGCGCGGTTTTGATTCAGGGAGGGCACTCGGCCACACCTGCGCGGAGGATATATTGAGCAAGATGACGGTTCAGCACAGCTTGCACTAGACAGGACCCTGCGCAGCTCAGCACGAGGCAAGCGCACGCCCACACACACATGACACCCGCTGTGCATACTTATCAATTATCGTGCTCTTCCCCGATACCAACGTCTTGTCTCACACTTGCATTCACCGAGTTATTTGCTTACCCCAGGAATGCATGTACCACCTTTCAATGTGTGGCGTCGTGGTGGCGCCTCCCTCGGAGTTGGAGCCTTCAACGCCGTTCATTGCTCTGAATCGTCCCCCGAGCGGATCTCCCCGGAAAGGAAAGGTCGTCGTCGTGAAGCTCGAGTAGACTGGAGACCCGAAACTCTAGCACATCAAAGTCAAAAAGCCAGTCCCAGCGCGCCCCCTCCGCTCCGTTCGCGCTCCAAACTAGCGTCGGCGAGTGTGAGTGCCAAGCGGTTGCGTCACAGCCTGAGGCCGCGCCGGTACTGGATGAACGCGACGAGGTTGTCGCGGACCTCCTCGCCGCGGACGCGGAGTTCGCGTTCCTTCTTGCGGTCGATCCCGCGCACCGCGCGCCGGATACCCTCGGTGGACCGGACGAGCGCGTCCAGGTAGTGCCCCTGCCGGAAGTTGGTGTCGTACGGGAGTGTCTCGTCCGAGTAGATATCGATGAGCGCAGACGCGGCCTGCAGTAGCGGCTCGGTCGCAGTTGGCGGGGTCGCCGAAGGCGGTAACAGCGACAACAGGAATGACGAAATGGTCTGAAACGCGTCGACGGGTTCGAGCGCGGGGCAGAGCACAAGTATTAGCCGAGGACGTCCACGGTTCAAACGAGGAAAGAAAAGGGGTAGGACGCGGGATCCACATGACGACCGCCGGAACGTACCTTGTTTGCCTCGATGGACTGTGGGTGCTGCGCGAGACACTCGAGCGTTCCGATCGCCTTGACCCTTACCCCGATGTCGGTGGATGCGTTGCAGTACTGAATGAGGACCTGGACCTGCTCTGCCGTGGGCGCGAGCGCCCCCTTCCACACATTACCAACACCCCACAGAACACCGACGCCGGTCTCCCACACATCTCTGCGGCGCTCTTGTCCGGGGCCAGAAATGTCCGTGCCGACCGCCCCGAGCGCGCTCCAAACCGCATCGAAGACGGCACTGCCGTTTTCTGCCGCCAGACCTGACGGCCGACCGCTGAGCGACGTTGCCATAGAGAGGAAAATATTGTTCAGGCATTCAAGTGCACTGACGTGTATTGCGCCGAGCACCGAGGTTGTGGGCGGATGTGGCGACGGCGCTTCCACGGGAGGTAAGGAGAGCGGTGTGGGCTGGATCAATTTGAGCAGGGACGTGACGAGCGTCGTGAAGAACGCGGGCGGCGGAGCCGCTGGGGTGGACGTGGACTCGTCCATATCGATGTCCTGAGCGTCATCCATTCCTTCGTCGTCTGCATCGACGAGGGAAGACGTAAGTACCACGCTAATGGTTTTGAAGGACGCTGAGAGTATCACCCTGGTTTCCATCTTGTAAGCCCTCCTCGTCATTGCCGGCGCCGTTGAAGATTTCTGGGTCGGGCAGTGTGGCGCACATGCCTGTGAGAATCTCTAGAGCGAGCTGGACCGTGCGCAGTCTTGTCTCGAGTCGTTCGAGCTCCAATTCGGATGGAGTCTTGTGATCGGACTTGGGTGCGTTTTTCGGCGAAAGGTTCTCGACTTGCGGAATGGGCTCCTAACCAGACGACGCATCAGCGCTGTAACGGGCTCATCGGCTGGAAGTGAGGCTGTTGGACACAAACTTGATTCTCCAAAGCATGGTGCGCAGCTTGAGATGCTTCCTGTAGGTCTATCGAGGTCAAGACCGGCTCTAGATTCGGGATGATTACGTCCCGGTCGAGATCAACGGTAGCGGCTATCGAAGGGGGAGGGATAGGCGAGACATTCCTGAGAATGCCTAGGGAAGCGTTCAGCCATTAACTCGACGGACTTGCCATAAAGGAACCTACCACAGCAGAGTACACGGAAAGCAGACGCTCTCGGATCAGAATTGTCCTTCTCTTTGCCGTTCGATTTTGGGGCCGTGTCTTCAGACCGCACAACGCCGAGCAAACATGTGGTATACTCGGCGTTCGTGCGAACCTCGTTTATGATAGAAGGGTTTTCATCTGTCAGCACGTACAAACACTGTGCTATTACTATGGTGAGCGCATCTGATGTGGGGCGTGACTACAATACA
Organism: Epithele typhae; assembly: GCF_022376455.1. Taxonomy (NCBI): domain Eukaryota; kingdom Fungi; phylum Basidiomycota; class Agaricomycetes; order Polyporales; family Epitheliaceae; genus Epithele; species Epithele typhae. Next base: position 294,526 of record NW_025954215.1, on the reverse strand, counting down.
ACACACCTGCCGAAGTAGTAGTCGATATCGGCAGTTGTCCCCTCGACGCCAAGAAGGACATCAGAAAAGGTACGAGGGATATTTGGTTGATCGCATTCAAGGCCTTGTTCGAGGTCTCTCTAGGCTTCGTCAGCTCACATGGCAGATTGTAACGCTGCACAAACTCGCGCACTTACGATAGACACCACAATATTGTGATTACATTGTCAGCGAACTCGTAGACAAGCTTTTGCGCATTTTCAGGTGCATTCTTGGGCGAAGCGAGGTATTGCGACAGAGTGCTGGAGATCTGTGGGCTTCAGAACTTAGTGAAGAATCGCTAAGCGTACACCGTAGGTGCCGTACCTTGGGTATAAAAGTTTTTAGAGGAGCCAGGATGTTCTTGTTGAACATCTCGGCGCAGATGTCGAAACCACCATCGATGCATAGATTTCTGAAAACATTTCTCGTACCGTGAACTTAATGGCTACAGATCGTAACAACGTACCGCAGAGATCCCGCAGCTTCTACGACAACCTCCTCCTCACTATCCGACAGGCGAGTGATCAACGCGCCGACAATATTTTTGCTCTGCAGCAATCGCCTCGTAGATGGATCGTTGTGGATCAAATTTGAGACCGCGACACAGGCCCATTTTCTGTCTGCAGTGTCCACGCTGTCAAGCTTTGTATGATGTATTGCGTTAATGTGATGCATGCACGGTATTTGAACATGATCCTCACTTTCTGTATGATTGGGAGGATGGCTTCGCCCTTGGAAGACGAAGCGGATGCGGAGGCGAGACCTTTCGCAAGATGCGAGTCTGGAACACGCATTGGGTTATGTCTGCGCATGCTGCGCTTCTTCTGAGACTTTCCCATCCTGCTGTCGCGCGCGCTGTGTCCGCGAGATGATATGTGGAGGAGACCTTGCCTTGGGTGTTCTCCTGTGCAAGCGTTGAACTGGAGTGCGCGTAGCAGACAGCAATATGTCGGTCCCGGAATCTTCTTGCACGAGCGTATTGTGAGATGACTGCAGACCAGACGGGGTAGAGGAAGTGGAAGAGATAACGCAAAATGCGTCCGATGAGAGGCTGAGCCTCTGAGGCACGAAATTTCTGAGATCTGGGTCACGTGCGTACGTCCCAACGCCGGAGGCCCGGAACAGAAGCGCGCGTGGCGTTTGGACGTCTTGTTCTTGTTCTTGTTACTGCCTCGCTCGGATACTCCCCACTTCTATCCGTATCATACCCGTCACCGTACGCTTTGGAGCAGGTGAGTATATGCATGCTTTCAAAAGCTTGAAGACTGAACGCCACGCCAGCATGGATGACGACGACAGCTACTTGTACGGAGAATCAACAACAGAGGAGCTCGTCAAGCCGGCGGTAGAGACATCTGGTGAGGTTCTAGTCATGAGCAAGAAGGGCTACCATCCCGTACACCTTTCTTGTACCGTCTTCATGAGTCCAATGGAAATTCTCATGATTCTTCCCCAACTCGCGTGATGCCCAGTGCCACAACCGTGAGTAGCCACTACGCTGGCACTGTGTAAGCCCCCTCATAGTCGTGACGCGTCAGAATATCTGTGGAGCAGACCCGCTCCATCTCAGAAGGGCTAGTTGCAAAGCTAGAAGAGCAAGCTGCCGATGACACGCAAGAGGAGAGTGCAGAGGGAGAGCCTACTGAAAATGGGGAGGAGGACGAAGAGGAGGAAGATGAAGACAGTGAAGATGTGCGTTCATTGTGTCCTTTGTTTCTTTGCAGCTGTCTGACTTTATCTTCAGGATGTAGAAATTATCATGGACGAACCAATAAAGTCGCATTCCTTGGACCTTCGGTGAGTCCCAATCTTCTACGTTGCCACTGCTCTGAATATAACCTTCTGGCAGTGCCACAAGACCAGCGCAACCTCGCGCAGTAAGCTCTACTCAGTTCACTTCCCAAAGACGTGAGTAGGCATATATACCCGTGCGTCGGACTGTCGCTAATACTCGTTCAGCACCTCCACCTTCCCTCACAACTGAGTACACTCCCCGCGACCGGGCTGCAATTAATAAGATCACCTCAACCCCCCAGCCTTCATCTCAGACTCCTCAGCCTGGTGCAATTGCTACGCCCAGTGCTCCCGCTGCAGAGAAGACCACAGAAGGTGAAAAGGATGCAGCAAAGGATACAGGGCCTGACCCCAATACTCTGCCGGCTCCGAAGGCGGCCCCCTCACACCCTTCAATCAAATTGAACGAAGTGGGAGTAGTAGACGGACAGTCTATCTTGGAGTATGATCTGAACGCGATGTCGGAGAAGCCGTGGAGAAGACCAGGGTCCGACCTTAGCGACTGGTTCAACTACGGTTTCGATGAGATGACCTGGCAAATGTACTGCAACCAACGGCAGTCTATGGTCGAGCATGCTGGAGTGCTGAAGAACAGTATCCTTGTATGCCTTCTTTCTCTCTCTCCCTGCTTCGGCGCATTCTGACCGCTGTTACTTGATCAACAGAATTTCTCCGGTCTCCCAGAAGAGCAACTCCTCGCCTTGCCTCAGGATGTTCGTCAAGCCGTCCTGGCTGGAGCTACGACCGTCATGGCCGGCGGGGGAGGGATGATGACCATGAACGGCGGACCCATGATGAACCAGATGATGAACATGGGCCCTATGATGAACCCCATGATGGACGGTGGAATGGGCATGGGCATGGGCGATATGGTATGATGCAGGACGGCGGTGCTGGTGGCGGCGGGCCCCAAGGTGCAGGCCAGGGCAATCCCGAGGGCCAGATGGGCATGGTCGGCGAGGGCTTCGGGCCTGGCGGCGGCGCGCAGGGCATGATGGGCATGAACATGAATCCCGACTTCGCGATGCAGGTGGGTGCAACGTTCTCGGTCCTCGCACCCTCATCTCCCGCAGCGGTCGCTCATCGAGATACAGGACCGAATGCCATGGGCCAGCAGATGTACCCGGGCATGGAAGGGAACGGTACCCCTGGGCCTGTCGCGCCAGCTGCGGCTCGGAATGTGCCTCAGCAACCGTTCCGCGGACGTGGGATGCCGCAGGGTATGGGCCCGCGTGGACGCGGGGCAGGGTTCGCTGGTCGGGGACGAGGTATGTCGTCGGTGCCTTTCGTGTGGTAGAGCGGTACCTGAGTCGCGAGGAATCCATTTAGGAATGCCCGTCCGTCCGGCGTCGCCGCTGCCTCCGAACGTGCCTACTGGTCCACGTAATAAAAACAAGTATAAGGATATTGATGGAAGCGCGCCTGCCGTGGACGGCTTGGACTACGGCGGAGGTGGTGGTGGCAGCGCTCCCGTGGATCGTGAACGCAGTGAACGGAGCGAGCGAAACGGTGACAGGAAGGAGCGAGGCACTCCCGACTTAGACGAGCGTGATAGGAGCAGCAGGTGTGTACGCTCACCCTCTGCTGGAAGTTGCAACGCTCATCGCTGCGCAGGAAACGGAGGGCATCCCCAGGCGACCGTGAAGAAAGCAGGAGCTCAAAACGAAGGTGATCTGGAGAGGACGTTATCCTATCTACTCTACTCATTCGGTTTTACTGTTTATTTGTATTCGCACTTGCCCTCTACTCGTCGACTTGCAGCTCGTAGAACGACTTGTTCTGCAGTGCTGGGACCCCTCACGCGCATGCACTCTACTCCCGGAATAGTGTGGATGGATGTATGCAGGAATTAAACGCTACAAATTAACCAACTACGACGGCGGAGCCTCGCCCTCTGCTGCCTCCGGCTCCAGACTCTTTTTGAACCCCTCTAGAGTCCTCGATAGCTTCGCCCCGCTCGCCTCGTTGAGCACCATCGAGAGCTGCATCGCCGGCGCGCTCAACAGCCCCACGATCTGCGCCCGGAGCGCGTCCAACGTCGGCAGCTCCGCAATGCTCTGCACGCCCTCCGCCATGAACACCTTTCCTTCCACCACCGCGCCAAGGAGCTTGAGATCCGGGACTGGGATCGGGCGGACGCGCTTCGGGCGGCGCCCTGGCACGAATGCGGCCTCTGCGGCCTTGCGCGCGTCCTCGATCTGCGCGGGGGTCGGCGGGGCGCGAGGGGCACCGTGCGCGCGAGCACGCGGAGGACGGCCTTGAGCTGCGGCGGGTTGAGTTGCGGGAAAGAGAGCGCGGCGAGTGACGTCGAGACGGTGCTCGCGAGCCGCTCGCGCACGACGGGGTCCATGTCGGGCGAGCCGCGGAGGACGGCGCCGAAGAGGATGGGGCGCATGATGGTGAACGTCGGCTGCTCGACAGGTGGGGGTGTGGACGACTTGGACTTGGGTTTGGGGGAGAGCGAGGGCTGCGTGCTGGCGTGCTTGGTGACCGCGGCGGCGATGTCGGCGCGCAGCTGGATGAGCCGCTTCGCGGAAAAGCCAGAGTGCTCGAAGAGGATGAGGGGGTCGTGTCTGCACCCTGGAGGAGGCGGGAGTACTGGTTGTAGAGGTAGGTTTTGCGCTCTGGGTAGCGGCGAGTGTCTCCCGTGATACGCTTCCAAACGATCGGGGGTTTCATGGAGAGGGCATACTTGCGTGAAGGGACGAGCACTGGCCGAACCAGAGGTGTCCGAGAGACGGAGGCGATCATCCCGGCCAGCGGACGAGGTGAGGTCGGAGAGCAGAGCGGGCAACGCGCTCAGAGCTCAGCCACGACACGCAGCTGGTGGCCTCTGGGCGCCTACGAAAGTTCGCTGCTCAATATAGCAGGAGGTCTACCAAACGCCTGCTATGCTTTTGGTGGTGAGCACAGGCTTGCGGAAACATTTCTCCTGGTCATGTCAACATCTCTCACCAACTGTCGTTGACGTTTTTCCGAGAAGGGATCCTCAACCAGAGATAGATAATAAGCGTGGTATACACATGTCAATATACTAAACGTATGCGGCGAGGGAAGATATCCACTTCTCATACATTAACCGGAGCCACAGTCGAGGCCCGAGAGCAATCGTAGCGCGGTGTCATATCGGTCCATACATGTCGTGACGTGAGCACAATTACTATGAGGGGGTTACTAACCAAGCAAATCCATGTCCGTCACGGACACTCCGTGCATCCTCGTCCCCTCAAGCACGCCCAGACCCCCCGTTGACAACACCCGCCTTCTTCACCGGTATCACCGGCCGACGTCCACCCGCGGGGCCCGTGTCGTCCACCGCCTTCTGCCAACGGTCGATCAAACGCGACACGCCCTGGTACGGCTTCTCTGGCGACGGCGACCGCACGTTCGCATGGGGCACAGGGAGGTCCAAAGTCGACGATGATGACACCTTACGCTCCATGAGCGGAGAGGGAGGTGGCTGGTCGCGCATTGACGCGCGGGACGGCGGCTGCTCGATGAGCACTGGCGACCGGCGAGCAGGAAGGCCGTTGATCGATGGTCCAGTGATGTTCGTTCCCGTCGAGTTCGAGTTTGAGGAGAACGGTAGGTCGAGGCGACCCACAGGCGACGAGCGTGGAGGAAGCCCAGTGGGAGATGTGCGGTACTTGGAGAAGTCACGTCCCATGGCCGCGCGCCCTCCGTCGTCTGGGACGGCGAGGTTGGCCTTGGTGAGCTCGGGCGACAACGTGGGCGACAGCTTGGGGAAGCGGGTCGCCGCAGCGGAGGGCGACGCGTAGTCGAATGAAGACGCGCTGGGTGTCTTCCTGTGACCGGTCTTCACGCTCAGTCCAGCGGGCTTCGCGGGCGGGCCTGGGGCTGGCTTCGCTGTGGTACCGGTCGTGGTGTTGGTGATCGTCTCGTAGTGTTGAACCATGTCCGTGATGGAGCTTCGGCGTGTGGTGCGACGCCTTGGGTCCGAGGGAGGGGAGACGGCCTGCGCGAGCGAAGCCGCGGCCCCTGACGAAGACACAACACCAAGGTCCGCCTGAGTCGAACGAGAGGCGGTGACGGGGTTGATGAACATGGACGCTGGTCGTGAGCGCCCTGATGCGAACTCCGAAGTATTAGGAGAAATGGCTGGAGGACCCATGTCGCTGCGCTTGAAACCCGAGCCAGAACCGGACGCCTTGGCCTTGCTGGGTGATGGGGGGCCCATCATCGGCTGAGGAGATGCTGCCCTGGGCTTACTCAAAAGCTGGGGGGGCTTCATTGATGTCGACTGCACGATGACAGAACTGCGCTTGTTCGCGGGGGGAGGGAGCGTCGGACTGTTGACAGCCGGGGCGTTAGGCAACGTTGGGCTCTTCCCACCCCACAGGTCGACTAGGTCGTGTACAGAGCTCTGCCGACCCTTGGCCCGCGGAGGCCTCCGCTTGTTTGCATCGGCAGTCCCGTTCGAAAAGCTCGCGCCTTTGAGACCCGGCTTGTCACCCATGTACGTGTAGCCGTTCAAATCCTCCGGTTCTCCGTCGCTGCTGGACGAAGATCCTCGCTTCCCATGCTTCTGATGCTTCGACGACGGATTCGGGCCCCAGTTATCGTTAGGCCCAGGCGAAGGTGTGCGTGCTAGACGTGAACCAGTTCCAGAAGCAGTCGGAGTCTGCAGCCCCAATCCAACCATATCGACGTTGCCACGGGTGATGAACGCCTTGGTCGCCTGAGGGGACTTCGAGCGCTGCCTCCGCTCGCTTCCTGAAGGCTTTGCCGCGTCCGCCCTGCGTTTGTCTCGTTCGCTCTTCCCCATCGGCATGTTGTCCAAACGGTCGAGTGCCATGTCCCATTCTCGTTCAAGTGACGTCGACTGGGGCGCGGCCACTGGTGGTAGCACATTCTCTGCTTCTAGAGGCCTCGCAAGCGAGATTGGGCTACGCTCGATATAACTCGCACGCTTGCTAGGGGAGTCGCGGAGGACGGGCTGGGGATTCGATAGAGCGCCGAGGCCAGTGGTACGAATAGCAAGCGTGCTACCCATGCCTTCGTCGTTGCCTGTGAGCCAGTCTTGGGGTTCTGCTTTGGATGTGGGCGCAGAAGGTCGCGGAGGGAGCGCCGGTGTGGCAGACCCAAGGAGGTCGACGGGGTTGTCCCGCGAAGACTTCACTGTGACAGAGCTTCGGTGCTTGCGCGAGAGCGATGGATGCGATGAAAGGGGTCGCTGCACCCTGCGGGTCCGTCTTCCGTCTTCGTTGGCATCGGATCGACGCTGCGCATGAAATTGGACTGCCGTGAGGTCGTATGGCGGGCCTCGCGCATCGCGGTTCCAGTAACTTGTTGGGAGCGTACGCCATCATAACGGCCCTTGACCCCTGGTGCACTCGAGCCTGCACCGGCCCCCAGCGCTGCGAAATAGTTGCTTCGTGACGGAGGACGTTCGGTAGGTCGCGAAGACATCGACGGAGGCTTGTCCGACGGTGCAGCTGGTGATGGCGAGGCAAATGTCCTGTCGAGGTCCTCCAGCGACGGGAAACGCTCCTCCGCAGACATGTTGTCTTGTTCTTTGGCGTTCGGCTTCCACGACGGCACTGCGGGCGGTGGTATCGGTGACATATTGGTTGATTGTGGCTGGATCTGGGACTGTGGTAGCTGTGGTGACGGCGTAGGACGAGAAGCGTGGATACTGGGCGGCCTGTACGACGTGTTGGAAGTCCCTAGCCCGGTGCCGGCGGGAGTGGCGAGGTTGTACCCTGCACTCTGGGAACTCGAGCCGCCGAAGCTCGCTAGTCCTGTCCGACTCATCCTCGCCTCTCCAAGAGTCGGCGGCGGCGGCGGCTGAGAGGGCAATCCAAGGCCCTCAAAGGCGTCTTTGCCAAAGCGACTTTGGCGGAGCCGTGGCGGTTGCTGTGAGTTGGATCCTGCTCGAGGCGCCGATGGTGAAGACGAGACAGGGACAGCTTTCATTGGGTCGAATGCATCTCCAAAGTCAGCGGTAGAAGTTGGTGGTTTACTTGTGAACTTGCTTCCGAAGCCCGACGAGAAGTCGTTGTCGAATCCGCGCCCCGCACTGGGCTTGAACGCTGACTGACGAGAATCCACACTCCAAGCGTCCCCATCGGTCTTGCTGTTCGCAGATCCAGCCTGGCTGTTCGCAGATCCAGCGTCGTTGCGAGGCGTCGGTAGAGGGGACCGCGCTGGGCCCTTCCACGAGCGGTCTTCGTCGTCGCCAAACTTGGTTTCGAAGGCAACCGGTTTCTCCGGGCTTCCCGGTCGTGAAGGTGTCTTCGACGAAGGAATGCCCTGTGCTGGCCGTCCTCTCCGCATGGGGGCAATGGCTTCCAGCACCTTTTCTCGAGCTTCCACGCCCGCGTTCTTGTTAGTAGCCTGCTGCGACCTGTATGAGACAAGCTCATCCAGAGGGTTCGCGATGTTCGAGGACAGGGTCTGAAGAGGTGCGCCCAGGGAGCGAGGAGAAAGGGGCTCTTTGACGGGGATGTTGTAAGTGAAGCGTGACTTCGTCCCGCGAAGCAGATGGACGTGCTGGAGGACCTCGAACACAGACGGGCGTTGCGCGCCGTGCTCCTTGAGCATAGACCCTGTCCGACTGTTCAGTAAACCAGCTTGATGGTCAAAGAAGCATTCCTCCGGTGCAGAGAACAAAATTGCGCGGGAGAGTGCGAAAATAGGGCAACACGTACCGATTAGACTATTCATCTGAGCGGAGTAAACGGGGTATGGGGGGATTTTGTATTGGACGTTCAAGATAGCAAGGGGGCCATGCTCTTCAAAGGGGGTGGTGTAGTAGCAGAGTTTGTACAGGAGCACACCTAATGCCCAGACATCGCTCTTCTCGTCAATGGGTCTTCTGAGATGAACGTCGATCATCTCCGGCGCGCGATATTGCAGAGTTGTATGTCGATTAAGATCGGCCTCCAGCATGCGGAGCTCCTGCGTATTGGTGGGGATCTTTTGCACCGGAATGGCACTACCGAAGTCGCATAGCTTGTACGAGGTCGAAGACGCCTGAAGGATGTTCTCCACCTTGAGATCGCGGTGAAGGATTGGGGGCTTAAGTGCATGCATGGCAGCCAGGCCTTCGCAGACTTCAACGAAGATGGTGAGGATCTCCAGCTCGGTGAGGCGTTCTCGGAGCCGGCGATTCATCATGTCGATAATTCCTCCACCAGGGCAGAACTCCATGAGAATGAAAACCTCGTAGGTGCCGTTGGTCATCCGGTGCCAGGCTGCGTCGATGAGGAAGACGATGTTGGGATGCCCCTTGAGGATTCTCTAAGCATTCGGTCAGTATAGTCGCAAACAACACATGCTTCGTCCAGCCCGTAGCACCCTCTGCTAACTGCGTTCAATTGTGGCTTGAGATCCACCACATGCACATGCGGAAGATCCATAACGTGGCGCATACGTGCTCATGCATGACCTGGGTCACAAACAGACTCGCGTGTTTAACCCAGCGGTCATCTCCTTGAACATGCATGCCCATAGTGCATAAGCCGAGATGATCGGCACTATCTGCCATGAGCACTCCATCCATTCGCTTTATGCTCCAAGCTTTGTTGCATCTACGTGCTGAACTAAGAAAGAAAGTGGTACTGACCATAATGTCCACCTCCTTCTTGACTTCTGAAAGCATCGCTTCATTCGGAACGGCAATACGCTTCAGGACATGATGTGTCGTGTTGTAGACCGGCTGAGCGGTCCTGACGAGATAGACGTGAGCGAACCCGCCTGCAGACGGGCTTCGATTAGATGGCTGGACGATGTAGCAACGGATTGAACGAACCCTGGCTCAGGTAGCGCTCCACGACAACAGTGTATTTGTTGACGGTGATGCTCTGGCCGGGGACGAGGGTCCCCTTGTTGGGCTGCGGGATATCCGCGGGGTACGCCTGCATGGCAGGCGCGGCGGGAAGCGTAGCAGTGGAGGAGAGAGGAAGGTGCAGTGGATAGCTGGCCGTAGCCGACCACAACCAGCTCGCGCTCGGCACCTGCCGCCGCCGCCGGGCGCCTCTCGAGAACGCGTCGACGAACCGTAATAACGCGTACGCGCCCCTATATTAGGGTTAGTTCACGTGCTTGACATAATCCGTCTTTCCGGCCCGCCGCCGCCCGCGGGCTCCCCATGCAGCAGCGCCGATCTCAGTCCCTCGGTTTCCCCTTCCTGCTGCTATCTGCGTCTATCTCTCTTTCATCTGGACCATGGCAAGACCCAAGGATGCGCACCTCCTCCACCTCCAGCAGACCGAGCCCAACCCCTTTTCGCGTCCCGCGACCCCCGGGCATCATGCCGTGCAAATCGGATTCTGCGGCCTGGGCGCGATGGGCTATCCCATGGCACGCAACATGGCGAAGTGGCGTAAAGAACATGTCCAGGGTGGGCTCCCAGTCGTCGTGTGGAACCGTACAAAGGTCAAGGGAGATGCTCTCGCCAAGGAGCTTGGGCAAGACATCATCTCGGTAGCGGCGTCCCTCGAGGAAGTGGTCTCTGAGTGTGACATCATCTTCACAAACCTCTCCAACGACGAGGTCGTGCTGAGTGTGTACCAGACCTTCGTGAAGACACTAGAGGTGCGCTTTCTACCCTATCCGCCCTTGTGCTACATCTCATTCGTCCGCCAATGCAGGACGGGAAACAAGCAAAGGGTCGGATCTTTGTCGAGACGAGCACTATCTACCCGACCGTGGCGGGTGTGTATATCACTGTTTTTCTCACGAAAGCACTTCTCTGAAAACTCGGGCTCTGCAACAGCTAAACTCGATGTTCTCCTCAGCAGTATTCCCTCCACAACATTCGTGTCATCCCCTGTCTTCGGTCCTCCAGCGACGGCCGAAGTCGCCCAACTTCTCATCGTTATGTCTGGAGACTACCGCTCCAAGAAGGAAGTTGCTCACATTATGTACCCCTCGGTTGGTCGGAAGGTCATAGATCTCGGTGGAAACATTGAGAAAGGTGCGTAGCACAATCCGTTCTGTCTTCGCGCGTCGTACCGGAATAATTGACCGCGTGTCCAGCTTCGACTTTCAAGCTCATTGGAAACAGCATGATCCTGGGCTCTTTAGAGCTTATCGCAGAAAGTTTCGCTCTAGGCGAGAAGGCCGGCATCGGGGCACCCATGACGTACTCTCTCATGAAGGAGCTGATTCCTGCACCATTGTGCGTACATTCTGTCTCACGATGCACGCAGCCCTCCTTCCAATCCTCCCACAGGTTCACTGCATACGGTGACAAGATGTTGCACGACAAATTCGACGGGACCAAGGGCTTCGCCATTGACGGCGGAATCAAGGACTCTCAGCACATTCGACGACTGACGACCGAGCTGAACTCTCCTATGCCCTCCCTGGTGGGTGCATCAGCATCTAGCCAGTGATCCCTTGACGCTCTACTTACTTTGGTGGAACAGGACGCTGCCCACCAGCATCTGCTCACGGCTCGCGCCCTTCACCAGGCCCAAATCCAGCGCGGCGATGCGCACTTCGATGTGTTGGACTGGAGTTCCCTGATTGCTGGAGCACGAGTCGCTTCCGGCCTGGACGCGTTCGACAGTTCAAAGCACGGCAAGGTTGTACCCGAGAAAGAGGAGTGAAGTGTGTCGCGCAGCTTTCTAGATAAGACCGGTTGCTATCGGGAACGGACAGAGACAATTGTACTAGCAGAAGTGAAAAACTGTATGAGGAGATGTATCAGTTCATGACCTGTATTCTGTTTTGAAGTAACGGGGAATATTGCCCCAACACAATGTACTTAAGCACTTCCGAGAAAACCTCATGTCCCCCGAGATCGCAAATGCTAAAGACTGACCCTCAGCTCTTCCAAGATGTCTAGACAATGGCTTACTAGTATGGAGAATGATGTGATAGCAGGCTATGATTATCCGTGGCTTGGGATGTCATTAGCATACAATATTGAAATACTAGTGATCAAGGGTCCGATACTCTACATGGACTTTGATCTGGTTGTCACTAGGCTTCGGTGAGAGAGGGAGAAAAGGAGAGAAAGGCAAGACCAAAGAATACAGATATAAGTTACGCGAAACAACATCTGGATGCTCTGCGCGAGAGGATCCAGAGAGCGAACATAGGCGAATGATGTATCTCCCGTCCAGCATCCAAGTGCGGTCCCCAAGACTAGCGACAATGACGCTCCCATAGCCATGGCAGGCACGGCATCCGTCCTCGTCAAGCCCACCGTGGGAGCAGAGCGGTGAACCCGGAGATGGTGCGCGGGGGGACAACTGCAGCCAGCAGAGTGAGAGCGAATGGCGGGCGCACCATTTCCGTCGTCCGTCGTCTGCAGTTGTGTCACCGTCAGCGACCAAGCAGCTCGCGCGCGACGTCCCGCCCACGTCCGGGCTCCCACGCCTCCGTGTCCGCGCTGACACGGAAGACCTCCGTACGGACGCGCTCGGTGTCGCCCCCGAGCCCGAGCTGGGCGGCGGCGACATCGGCGCGCGCGAGGTTGGACTCGTTCGGGTGAATGAAGATCGCGTCGGGTTTGGACTTGCTTCGCGGACGGCCCCCGGGAGGGGACGGGCCGAGGCTGGGGCGGGACGGCGGGTAGACGGGGCTGGGCTCAGGACCGAACGCATCCTCGTCCGAATGGAGGAGGGGCTCCTTGTAGAAGTGCTCGGAACTTAAGAGGACATAGGGAGGTTGTGCGCGAGTGAGAAGGGGTGTGAGGAAGAGAGGAGCGAGACGTACTCATCGCGCGAGCGCGGAGGCAAAGGTGTATGGTCGAGCAGCTCGATGATGAATTGGCCAGTCGCCAACGTCGTGACAGCGATTATGATCAACCTAGACTCAGAATTAAGATGCGTTAGAGGGGTGCAGATGATATTTCGCTCACCCAAAGCTGAACGTCATGCCTATGAGCATGTACATCCTGTCCGCCCCTATCAGCACACGATGTTTGCTCGCCTTCCCCATCATGCACATACAGTCTCGCTAAAGTGACCAGCCAGTACAGCATCGCTTGCCACAGCGCTTTCGATAAGCGTGTTGGCCGGTGGCCACGCGGGAGGAAAGGATTCCACTTTTGTGAGATGGCATAGGTCAATATCCTGTTGCGCGTAAGATCTTCAGACAAGACGCTCGTCGTGGCGTATGGACTCAACGACATACCTTTCCGACACGCATACAGCGATTGTGAGCAGGGATGCAACAAAGAAAGACCACCCAGAGTCGAGCTTGAGCCCAGCAACCAAGACGTGTTCACTCAGAAGGCCCCAGTGGAGGTGGTCCTCCCATCCAGTGCCATTGCCCATCATCTTTGCGAGAAACCAGGAGTGATGTGTACAGTAGGGAGGGGGATAATTGAAGGAGAGACGGAAGGAGAGCGCGCGCCGAGGGCCAAGCGGGGTCTTGATGGTAGGGGAAAGAGCGGTGTTCGATCGCGAAGTGGGTTGGGGCCTGCCAACAAGCGCAGCGAAGCTCAGATGCCGAAAATCTCGGACTCCCAGTCTCGCCATATTCCATCCCCGATCTCGCTTCCCGGATCACCCCACCATTCGTTCATCGTTCAGCCGTTCAACCGTCCGCCACGGCCCGCCTCGAGACTCACGAAAACAGAATTATGGAAGATTCTCAAGACCTCCTCTAGCCATGACCTGTTTGGACTTGCTTCGCGGGCGGCCCCCGGGAGGGGACGGGCCGAGGCTGGGGCGCTTTGGGCTCCTTGGGACACGCCACTCCTTGGGATACCCAACCTCCGACCCACATTAGAGCTGTTTGGAAATGCACTATAGTGCACGAACCTGACGCCACTTCGGTGCCTCCACTGCTCCACGGGATATCGGCCCGCTGGCCAAACACCCGCCGGGCAGTCGCGTGGAGCAGGGACTCCAACGCTCCAACTCACGATTACTACGGTTCACTATCGTAACTTTCCAAACGGCTCTATTGAGAGTCCTCCGTGCCACTTCCACCATCCGCCCCGCCACCTCATCTCATTCCCTCTGCAGACCCTCACGTCAATATTGCCATGAGTGAGTTCATCGCACATATGACCCCCAGACCCGCACGCTGACCCCACAGCAAGTGGCCATGGACGTGTAGCATTGATCATAAGTGGTCTATGCCAATGTTCGTGGGGCTCCCATGCTGCGTGCCATTGCAGAGGGCAACCTCATCTCTGCAGTCCTCGAATGTCACAACAAGGGGATACGTCCTACTTGTCCGAACCGCCCCTCTAGGGGGTGGAAGCCCTTCTTCCTGAACTCCCACTTCACAGGAATCATACCCTCGGCTAGGTTCGCACCAAGAGCTTGGAAGAGCGAAGGGCTCATGTCTGAAAAGCGGTCGTGTGCGCATGAGCCTACTGTCCCAGTGCACAGCAATGGCTGTGCTCACCGATATCGTTTTCGCCACAGCCAGGACAAGAGTCGCGGACCTTAGCGAACGCCTTCTTGTTGGTCTGCGTGTTGACAATATGCACGAACTACCAACACAGGGAGGTTACGCTTTCACACGCGCACATTTGTGCTGAAGGGACAATACCTGCTCGCAGTGTTTGCCGTTCTTGAAGCGCGACGATGGGATGGCGACTATGTGGTCGCTGTCGACATTCGTCTCGCCACACGCTCCTAGCCCGACGTGGAAGAAGGTGCCCTGCAAAAAAGTGTCAGCGCTCTCCTGCTTACTCCCGAATAGTACAAGAAAACCTACACGTCCGACGTGCACAACGCTCCTCGGAGCGAGCGCGGCCTCAGGATCAGGAGTAGGAGTGGCCACGGCGGAACTAACCAGGGCGACGGCAAAAACGAATTAAGTACTGAAGGCAACCATGGTGACAAACAGGGGGAAGAGGGTTGAAACCGAGAGACGTTCGTAGAAACAGATTGCAGCGCAGACAAGCGAAAGCAGGGCGAGGCTTGATGTTCTACGTCCGGGTGAGCTGACTGGGAGACTGGAGAGTCACTGTAGATAGCACGCACCTTTATACCATCGCGCAAGCGGAGAGTGGTACGAACGCCGGAACGCAATGTTCGGAGGGCCTCGGTGCCGACTGCACTGCGCGATGATGCACCCGGTGCGCGCTGTGTCAAGGAGACAGCGTGTGGCCAGCGGCCGAAGTCCTGCAGGCCAGACCAACAACATTGCTTCAGGCGGCAGCGACTCGCTTTCGCTCGCGGGTATCAGCTACAGATGTGCATTGGGAGAGAAACGCCGAGGGAGAATGTTTCGCCAAGCACCCTCACCTCCGTCAGAGAAAGGCGTATCTGACAAGTCTCGCACTGAAACCGGATGCAAGCACGTACGAGAAGAGCTTCCACTATCGACTCAGTGGACTGTCGAAGGCGGGTTTGCGCACTGGAGCAACCACTGCTGCATGGTCTGATTCTGAGAACTTCCCGGTATTCGCGGACATGCAACAATTGCCCGCCCTGCAAACAAACGTCCCGTCAGTTAATTTAAGGACACAGCGAGTACTACGACACTCACCCACTCAGATAGAAGCTGGCATTTTTAGTCCAGACGTGGCAAAGAGCCCTTGGGGCCTTGTCGGTGTAAGAAGCTAAGGCGTGACTGCAGATTAGCGCCGACCGCCGAGCGACCCAGGCTCGACTGGTCAAACGCGTGAAACACCGACAGCGTGTAGGAAAACCGGAGCGAGAAGATACCGGATTATCCAAAATTCCAGAAACATCACAATACGGCAGATGTACTTTACATACTGTTGTTTCGGAAAGCATATACCCAACTGTCCAAACGGTGGTCCTCACAACCAAGGTTCCGCGGCGATAGACACGGCTGCGGCAGGTTGGCTATGATCTTGATACTGATCTAACGCCTCTTGCGCCTTCTTCTCCCTCCACTCGCAGCCATCGCGGTACTCGCACGTCCTATAGAGGCCCGATCAGCATGGACGCCAGGAAGATAGCCCAAGGAAGCAACTACTCACATGCAACGCCTCGTGAGCCCGACCTCCACGCCTTCTGGCGCACGCTCGCCATGCCACCACGCAAGCACGCGGGCCATGTACGAATCGAGGTAAGCATCGTCATATACGAACTCTTTTTTCCCAAGAATTCGGGCGTCCTCGACTGCGATTTCCGTGTCTTCATCTTGTGCGGCATGCGGAGATGATGGCGCGGTCTTCGGGGGCTCCGAACCCACCAAGGTTGAGTTGGATGGTGCTGGCTCGACTTCCTCCGGGACGGGCGCCAGCGACTCCTCCGTCGATGGGTCCTCAGACGCGGAGGCCTCCGCGTCTGCAATCGCATCCTTGAGCACCGGGACCTCTTTCGCCTGCGCGAGGAGGGACTCTTGTAGCGCCCACGCAAGCTGCGGGTCGCCACCCAAGCTCCCGTCTAGACCGGTGGCTTCGAGAGGAGGGCCGAACGGATGCGTGAGCACGCCCAGATCGCCATCTGCCACACGGCCCGACGCGAGCGAGTCCGAAAGGCTCGTGAACATCGCCTTCGCCAAGTCGCCCTCACCTCCCTCACCGGGACGTAGGTCGCTCACGCTCGCCTGGATGGCGGCCGCGAGGTCGTGGGCTTCCTGCTCAGTCAGAGGCTCGTCCCCGTTGCGCCGACGCGAGTGACGTTGACCCTTCTTGCCCCGTCGCGTGGATGGTTGGAGGCGATAGACGAGTGTTAGATTCTCGTCGACGCCGGCAATGTAGAGCGCTTCTATGGAATGTGTCCAGTGTGGTATGAGGTCGTTTAGACAGGACACGTTGACGAGCGACTGGGTTGAGTAATTGGCGAGGTCTTGGGTTGTCGCAGGTCCGATGCCGGCGTCCTCGATAAAAGTGTCTGAGAAGCGCTTGGCAGGGTCGACGCCAGCGCGTTCCCAGAGGAATTTGAAGTCGAGGGGAACAGATGAGGAGCGGTGGGGATGAGCGGTAGCGAGGAGGGAACTGAGCAGGCGGTGATAGAGCATCAGCTGGAGGCGCGAGGCAACAGTGTCCTCGTCTGGTGGTAGGTAAGGTTTGGTTCGGCTCTTGGTATCGGAAATATGCAAAGCGAAGCGAGGTGGCATTCCGTCAGGCGAATCATCGAAAACAGGTAGTTCTGAAGCGCTACTTGATGGTGTCTTGGGGAGAGTACTCGAATGGGTAGTCAACTTCGAGGGCGAGGAGAAGAAAGAAGTGATTGGCTGGTCTTGTCGAATCCTCTTCGATCGGTGAGGCGAGCTACTTGCCGGAGAAGCACCAGAGGCTGAGCGTTTGGATGGGCTGCTTCTAGTAGGTTCAAGTGTTGGCATTGGTTTGCGTACAACCTCGTCCTGGCAGCATGTTCAGCGTCAGAGGGAGATAACATGGCGGGAGACCCACAATGATGCCTGTTACAAGCTGGTCGTTTACAAAACCAAACACAGGCATCTCGCGCTGATATTCAATGGCGGTGAGCATACACGCACATACAGCGTGAGATCCACTTACGCATACGCCAACCTCGGACAAAGCTTGGAATGACGCATACATGTTGATCACGCTGCCAATCCCAGTGAGCACGCGCAAACAACCGTGCAAGAAGAGAAGTACCGCAATGCCCATCGTTCCTCGGCCGACTTGATCTGAACCTTGACCGTATCAGGTGCCAGTTCAAGCTCAAGAGCCTTATGTATCGACTGCACGCAGGGTTCAAGAACGAACAAAGGCAGAGACATGGCCACGCACCTTGCCCCGGCTGGTCGTGCGTTCGTTTGATTCCGCGACCGTAGTGATGACCTCGATCTGCTTGCCCGCGGCGGAAGTAAACGACGTCGGTCGCTGCTCCATCTTCAAGTTCCTCTTCTGGCGCAGCCCATAGTCGAACTGCACCTCGCACCTTCCAGCCCGAGCCGAGTCCCCGCCGTAAGCGTCCCCGCCTCTCCAATCCCACAGATTCAGCGCACGCACCATGATGGGGCCGTCAGATCCGTGACGGACAGCGGGCGCTTCCAGCCGCGGAACAACTGGTATGGCGTGCCCTTGGCGCGAGGCCCCTTAGCGGGAGGAGGCAACGTGGGCTTTGAGGTCGGGGCAGCCTTCACAACAGAACGGGGAGACGAGTCAGCGCGTGCACCCTGCTCCAAGGCGACTTCAAGGCGAGGACCTCCGTGCCCGTCAGCGCCCCCTCCTCCGCGTCCTGGACTTGTTCCTCCTCCCCCGGCTCGGGGGACAGTGGCTCTGGGGCGTCTTCCCACCTCGGGTGGGGGAGGAAGCGGAGCAGGCGCACGGACGGCAATAGCCGCGAGGGCGCACGCGTCGATCGCCGCAAAGTCGGCGTCGGTGAGGTCTGCAAAGAACGGATCATCGTCGTCGAAATCTTCGACGTCTGGCGGGGATGGTGGTGGTGGCCGGCTTGCGCTCGAGGCGGTCGAGGAGGCGGACGCCGGAAGGGGCTTTATGGGTGAAGGCGTATGGGGAACCTTTGACGGAGCTGCAGAGGGACGAAGGGGCGAGCGGACGGGATGGGACACGAGTTCTTCTATCTCTGCGAGGGCGGCGGGGTCGAGCGGGGGATAAAACGCGTCGTACTCGTCATCCGAGGTCATTCTGGGGGCTGAGTCAGAAACAGGGCCGAGTCATACAAACTGGGGGAGACTTGCAGCGCGGGAAGTGGACAAAGGCGTCCAGGATTGAAAGCATCGTGGGCGCATGAGCCTTGAGGCAGATCTAGCGACGCGTCAGGTCCGAGCTCGCGTCACGATCACATGACACGATTTGTAGTATCGGCGCCAAATTCGGCCGTTGTAGACCGTTGTAGTACGAACGACGGGCATTGTCATGCTCGTGAGTCGCCCGTCCCAGCCCGTCCCTGGTTGTACCGATCAAGAACCAGCGCGATGAACAAGTGTGTTGAAATTACAGATGTTCTGACCACAAGCCGCAATCACTTTCATCGCCGTCCAAGGGCCACCAGTCGCCGAATTGTTACGCCCAAATTTATTAAGTACACTCGTTCGCCATCCATGTCGACGCGTACACTGGCAGCTAATGATCATTCCATAGACTCGTACCAGCGTCCGGCTTCGTTTTAGCTGGCAGCATTTGAACAGCTCGCACCATGTACAAAGGTTTCGATTACAAGTCGAAGCGCCTCATAGCTGGATGATTGCGGGCCCGGGGACACAAGCGTAGTCAGTGGTTCGAACCAAGTAGCGTCAGCTAAGGAACCCGCCAGCGTCATTGAAGTCGCACGGAAAAAGCTGGGGACAAGTGCCTTGATCCAATGCGAGATGACGTGAGTGAACGTGTGATGACATTGCGAATACGTTTACTGATAGTGCAAATAACAATACGAAGTGCGACGAAACGTACGTGCAAGTGAATGACCACAGCCAATGCCAAGATTATGCGAGGCTCGTCTAGGTGTAGTGGTGAGTGTATAGTAAATGCGTGTCGATGCGAAGATGCAGGTGTGGCGTAGGTATGATACAGCGTGATCATCATTCATTCGTGTCAGTCATCATGTTCTCCTGCGCTCCCCGCACACGACGCTGCCGGAGAATACGGGAACCCAAACAGCCCGAGGTATCCAAGAAAAACGCTGCAGCTCCTCGCCGGCAGACTAGCTCCCCATCGGCATCCCTTCGCTCATCGTAGCCCCATGCCGGGGCGCTCTCCGCCGTGCGACAGGCACCGTGCGCACCTCCTGCACACGCACCTGTCCGAGCTCCAAGCCGAGCAAGTTCCCACCCGCTCCCGCCAACTCTTCGGCCTCCACCTCTTCCGCGACCGTTTCAGGACACCGTATGGATTCCAAAGAGGCTGCGCGTCGTGGAAGGGGTTTCACGGCCGCGGCGCCGCTGCCGCTACGTGAGCGACTCCTGCTCCGGGAGCGAGTCTCGGCAGAAGTGACCACCGGCATTGGGGCAAAATAGGGGTACCCGTATGGCTGTGTCCGTTGAGCTGCGCGAGGGGACCCCGGAGAGAGCGAAGATGCCGAAACAGAGGTCGAAGTGGAGGGCACGGAGAATGTCGATGTCGAGGACAAGCTCGATCTGGGAGAGTCAGGTACAGGCTGTTGATGCACGTTGGACGGCGTGAGAGCGAGGGAGAGCGAGTTGAGAACACGTCGTGGCCCGGATGCGCGCCGAGGAGTGGGCATGGTTGGAGAACGAAACGCCAATGGGCCGGGCTCGGACGCGGTAATGGCAGGAGACTCTGCAGAAGCTGAAGCTAAGACAAAACAAGGGAAGGCGTCAGTCCGTGACATCATACAGTAGTCACTGTGTAAAAGTCACGTACCAGGCGTCTTGGGTCGTCGGGGTTTGAGTCGGAATGGGTTGACGAACGTGCTCGTAAACGTCTCGCCAGATGAAGTGGTGACAGGCTGTTCCGACTGTGACCGGAGAGCGGCCAGTTGCACCTGCCTAGGCTGATCGAGGGATATGGTGCGGCTTCTCAGAGACTCGTCGACCTCCTCCTCGGCGGTCGGTTTTTCGAGAGCAGAAAGAGACGAAAATGTCGGGGCGGGGGAGGCATTTGGAGAGGAGCGTGCTTTGGCGGACGACTTGCGGCGGAAGTTCTTCAACACCTTCGGCAGACGTATATTCGCGACGCAGGCGCCGACGTAGGGATAGGCTGATCGAGCGACGAGCTGGCCGACGGCGCCCCGATTTCTGTAGACGACCCGTCCGCGGCGGGCGAAGAGACGTCCACGAGTGTACCACTCCCAGAGGCATCCGAGAGCAAGGCCAGGTTCGGACTGGCCTCCGTGCGGCGTGATTTGCCGAAAGACCACCGCGGCTTGGGAGACGATCGCTTGGAGGCAGAAACTTCAGACACGCTCGAGCCTTGCGCCTCGCTCGCGACGGATTTGCACGACTGGGCATCGTCCGGGTCGACTGGGAGGGGCTTGGGGTCTAGGGATGTTGCGGGCGTCTGGGACAGGCTGCGCGGTGGACTGCGTGGGCGCGTCGGCACGGTGTGCAGCTGGATGGCGGGCTTCGACTTGGGACGCAGTTGTGGCACGAGGCGGCCGGCCAAGAAGATGAGAACGCTCTGGACGAGGCGACGCGACGAGAGCGCGAGAGCGGCGATGTGGCGTGGGGTTATGGCGGCGCGATCAGGACTGAGGGTGCGGGGAGAGAACAGGGGACACGACGTACCGTTGTGAACCAGGCAAAGGCCCATGCGAGGACCGCCATGGGGATGAAGAGACGTCTAGCGATGGGTAGGCGTGGGGGATGGACAGAGGAGCATGCGTTCATGAAAGGTCGTGGAGGAATATGCGGGCCCCAGAATGTGCATGCCCAGATCCTCCAACGCGGATGACGGCCGGTGGCGGGTCGATGGAGTGGATATTTATGTGCGGACACCCGGGCAGAGACTGCGGGCCAAGGCTTCTGTGTGTATGCGCGGGCGGCGAGACCTGGCTGCGGCCTGTTGAACGGAAAGCGCGCGGAGAGCAGTGGCGGGGTGGAGGCGACGAGCTCGGCGGACGCTGGATGGGCGAGAGCGGGAAGAAGCCAGCTGGGGCGGGCGGCCAAGGGAAGGGCTTTACATGGTCCGGGAAGAAAGCACGGGAAGCTGCCGAGCTCAAAGCCTGTCCGACAACTTGCAAAAGTCGAACCACATCCTGGCCCCGAGCACGCGCGCGGCACAGCGAGGCGCCCGGCGCGGCGTGGCCCGTCCGTCCGAGAACACTCACGCCGTCCCTCGCCGTCCGCAGACTGCACATCGTCCCACGCGCTGCTATGACGCGCCCGGGCCCGCAGCCGGCCATGTCGTCCGACACCATCCGCCCGTCCGTAGTCGACGCCCTCCCCTCGACCCATCCCCTGGCGCCTCCTCGCTTGCTCGAGCTCGTGTGCCCAGACGGTGCCCGCCGAGCCCACTCCCTCCAGTGGCCAGCGACGAGGTGTATTGGGAGATTGGAGGAATTGTGGGCGGCGACCCTCGATCGGCCCCTCCGCACCTGATCTCATGCCGAGCACATGGGCCACGGCACTCGCTCGGCATAAAGCTCTTGGAATCGATGCGAGCAGTCAACTAGTCAGCGCGCCACGCACGCGATGCAGAAGGCATCTACGAGGATGCGACGACCAAGCCGAACGCCGACTTTATCACGAGCGACGAGCGAACAGATATGCGCACGTTTCCACTTGATTCACGAGGACAACATCGAGCATGCCTGTCTTTACGGAACCTAGTTTCCAGGAAGATGCCTTAAACGCGCGAAAGGATGGTACTTCGGGGACTTGACGGCTTTTCTGTGGGCGATTGGCCAATTTCCGAATCTTCTTCCTTCTCTCGACCGGGCTCGGCCCGGGGCATTCCTCCTTGGAGGTACGTACGCATACTTCGTCACTCCGGCCCCGATCTTCAAGTGGTCGAGTCGCCTTCCTCCTCTCCATCACGACGATTCACGACGAGAGCCCGTCGTTGTCCAACAGCGCCTGAATGGCCTCGAGGACCGGGTTGCTGCCCGCGCCCATATCCAAAATTGTGCCCTCCTCGATGCACTGCAGCAGCTGTGCATCCAGGAGGCGGCTGGCACGCCCCATTCATTCCGCGTCAGCTCGGAGGAGAGGTCAACCGGGCACACGACCCACCGCAAATGATTGACGAGCACGCCGATGCGCGGCCAAGCTTTGATCCTGACCGTCGTATCCTTTACCCCCACCGTCAGGCCCCCGCCGATGTGGTTGACCGTGACCGGGCCACCGAAGAGCAGGAGCGCGTAGATTGGGACCTGTGGGCCGAGCGACCGGATGATGTCATCAGCACCCGTAAGAGACTGGCGAGGCGCTCGGACGGACCTCTGTCGCGTCGCGCAAGAACACCTTGCTCGTCATCTGCTTCTGGAAGTAGGCGAGGAAGGGCGACTTCCACGACGAGGCGTTGAAGAGCACGGAGCCCGGGTGGACGAACACTCGCCCCTCGCGAAGGTCGTACATCTTGTACTCCTTCGCCGTGTTCTCGCGCTGCACCGTGCCCGCCTGCACGCGGTCGAACTTGATCGCGGACTTGGGGAGGTGCACGCGCGCGACGCGTGGCCAGACTCCGCCGAGGATGACGGCCTTCACGAGGTTCGGCTGCGCGCTGTGGGCGTTGAGCGCGGGATCGGAGGGTTTCGAGTGGGCGGGGACGAAACCGAGGTCCGCGAGCGAGGAGAGGAAGTCGTTCCGGAGCGATGTGATGTCGCGAATCGTGGTAGCTGAAATGAAGTTCTGTTGTGGGTCCGCATGAGCCTGACGTGGGTCACGGTGGTGCTTGGGCGTGGAGACGCACCTGGTCGCAGAAGGCTCGGATTGCGCTGTGAGAAGCGCCGTCATTGCGCATCTTGAGACACTCCTCGTATGCGTTCACGTCCGTCAGGAGGTCGCTGTTTGCCGTGTTGAACCGAGCGCGTGCTTGGTTCGCCTCCTCTCGCTTGTCCATGGGACTCATGAAGAGCGGCTTCGACGACAGACACGCCGCCACCGTCAACACGGGGCCAAGGCAACGGAAGACAGTGCCTAAGACGAGCATCTGTAGGGCATGAGCAGGGCTTACATGTCAAAGGCGGATACAGACTACCTTCCCAAGTCGAAGATCCATAGGGAGCATGGCCTGTGGGGCGCCGTCAGATCAGAAGTGCAGCTCACGAATTGTGATACGTACCATATGCCGTCCCAGCGCTGTTAATTCTCCATCTCCTGATATGGCCGAGAGCTCCTCAAGTACTTCTAGCGCATTATCAATCGCAGTGATTTCTGGAGGATCAACGGCACGAGCCAAAAAGGGCTGCAGAAGCTTCAGCTTGAACCATTGACGGATGATTGCCCGCATGACTTGCCTTAACGTCTTGTGGACAACCTTGAGAGTGAGCGCGATGCTTTCGAGAGGCAGCGCTTGATCTCAGGGACGGGAAAGGCGTTCATCTGCTTCTCTTTCGCGCGAGTGTACAGCTTGTAGCAGATCCCGGGCTGCGTCCGTCCGGCGCGACCGCGACGTTGCTTTGCCGCAGCTCGGGTTACCCATTGCTCGGTGAGCTTCGTCAAACCTGCATCCGCGTCGTAGTGGGTCTCCTTGACTTTTCCGCCGTCGATGACATAGATGACGTCGTCGATCGTAACGGAAGTCTATCCGGGGTCCAGAAACAGTATAAGAGTATGGATCAGTGGAACTAGGAGGACCTACGTACCTCGGCGACGTTCGTAGAGACTATGATCTTCCATTGAGGGATGCGTTCGAAAACTTTCCGTTGCTCATCGCTTGTCAAATTTGCGTGCAGAGGGAATACCTTGGATCCGGCAACACTGCGAAGCCTGTCCATGCACTGTCGAATCTCTTGGACGCCAGAGAGGAAGATCAGAATAGCGCCTCGCTTCTTGGCGTTGGCCACGATGTAGTCAACAGTGGCGACTATAAGCTACAAAAATCATTGGTGCGATATCATGTACCCTCTTACAGCGACACTTACATCGAAATCGAAGAAGTCATTCCGCATTATGATTTGGGCTGCCTTCTGTACGTCCTCGTCCACATTCGGAAGCTCGTCATCACTACCTTTCTTCTGCTTCTGCGACCTGCCGCTGGACGGACGATAGCTGAGTTTAGGCAAGAGATCCTCCAGGTAGCTGACATCAGGCAGTGAGAAGTCAATTCCAATAACGGTAAGCAATTGGACGTACATATCCTCCACAGGGTGGGTAAAGCCGGGGATGGTCAAAAGGGGGGCGTTATTGAAGTACTTCACGAAAACCTCATGATTGATAGTAGCGGACATGAGGACGACCTTCAACTCTGAGTGTGTCTTCAAGAGCTCGCGAAGCTCAAGAAGAAGGAAGTCTCCATCCACGGAACGCTCGTGCACCTATCAGGTGGATGAGTTTGTGTACACATCAGAGAAATATGGGACACCAACCTCATCGACGACAACATGCGTGACTTCCTGAAGCTTGTCCCCAGAGCCCAGGCGACGAAGTACGACACCCGTCGTGCAGAAAAGGATCTTGGTATGGGTGCTTTGTTTAGACTCCCCACGAATCGAGTAGCCGACTGAGCCATCCTCAAGACGTTCTGCAGATACACGGGCGGCTACGCCTATGGCTGACAGACGTCGAGGTTGGGTTACGATGATAGAAGCGCGCGAGCCTCGGTTAGCGGTGATAAGTTGATCGAGGACAAACTGGGGCACTGTATATGATGGATTTTAGTTTAAGCCGCATCTGAGGTATGGATTGGCATGCATACATTGCGTCGTCTTCCCACATCCTGCATGCACGCCCATCAGTGAGCTCACAGGTTGAGAGATACGGAGTAGTCGTACCTGTTTCGCCAACAACAATGACGCAACGGCTGCGCTGTAACATCGTCAGGAACTCGTTCCTCGAGGCAAAAGCAGGGAGTTTCTCTCTGCTCGCCAACATCTTGGAGTAGTCGGTGCGACGAATGAGCTCCTCGAAGGTTGCTTTGACTTGCTTGTCCGAACGCTCGTCCGGCCGTGCGCCCCTCACCCGCTTCCTAGGGGATCTTGTGGGAACCGACGCTGCTATGTCATGACCAGATTCTTGGGCCACGGTTGTCTTCTTGGGAAGGAGGTGCTGAAGCACCTCGACTATGTTCGGCGGCCCGTCGTCCTCGATTATGGCCCATTCCTCTTCCGCAATGCGCATGATGGCCATGATGACCGTCTCCGAGTCCTCGAGAAGAGCTCCTGTCCTAAAAGCATTGATGATCCTTGAGAGGATGTGCAGGCGGACGTATGCAGCCACGGTGGGGGAGGTAAAGTACATAGGCGGATGCGTCCCTGCCGTTGCGATCTGGTAGTTGTCTGGAAGGATGATGTGGAGGGCCATAGGAGCGACCGGAAGAGGAATAATGCATTCCCCGTTCGACCCCATCTGTCCACCGAACGACTCAACCTCGTCCAGGTCAACCTCTTCGAGGCCCTGCGTTTCATCGGTAACCGGGCCTTGCCAGTCAGCGCCGACGAGCCTAGAGTCAAGCGCGAAGATGAGCTCGGCCCAGTCTTGGCCCGCTTCTTGATCCGCAAGGCACTCTTTGACGACATGGGCAGGCCATCCGCATTCCTTCATCGCCTTCTCTTCAATCCAACGGCGTTTGAGGTCGTCGGCTCCTGAGTGCATCGCAGTAACAAATGGATCTGAGGAAGTGAACGAAGGAAGGAAACGCTTCGGGAGGTCGCACTCGGGCGTCTGTAAGATCAAAAACTCGATGCATGCTTGAAGAGGAGGTAGGCGACTGAGGAGGTTCGCTGTTATAGGCCCTTGCTGGGATAGCGCAGTGACCGCTTTGCGTGTTTGTGAAGAGGAAAATCCGAGCTTGGTGAGATCCTTCGTAAGCTTGACGTGATCTTCTGCAGAAAACTTCGTCGGTTCGGCGTCGTCAGCATCTGGATACATGGCCAACCCCTGAACATCGTGTCAGCAGGGTTCCGGATTAAAGCGCATACACTCACCTTTTTGAGAGCGTCTTCCACGAAGTCGCGTAAAGAGGAAGCCATCTTGGCCTCAGGTGCATTGGCAAACTCAGGGGATGTTGCGACGGGCTTCACTGAGTTCTCTTGGGGACGACTCGCTTGTTCTCTCTTCTGGGCAGCTTGGTCCTGTCTCGAGTTGACAGCCTTCCTGGCGGCGAAGGGGTCGACGTCGTACATCCACTTTTGATGTTCCGGCACGGTTTTATGCTCTGAGGCCAATTGGTTCCAATATTCACGGGGGCCAGGCGGGAGGACGCGGTTTAGTTGAATGGTGTTGCAGAACTGCGCGGAGTAGATTGCGTTAGAATCCCCGTGTAGCGAAGCGACTCACTAACGCGGTACATGGCGTACGTAGCTCCCCAGTGACGAGCCTCAAGAGCGGTGGGCATGATGAATGGTGGATGGGGCTCCAAGCGAACGAACTCGCGCTCGGAGCTCTTCTTGTTCATCCTACTCAAGGTGACAACGAATGAGTAGCCATCTGCTTGCCTCCGCTAAACGAATTTACCATCAGCTATGATTTCCCGGCCGCCCTGTATGGACATGCGTCTACCGTGTCGACGATGGGCTTCTCCCAGCCATTCTTCTGGCATCTGTGCGCTAGATCAGATCCGCTATGAACTTACGCCTAGCAACGGTGCTCACCTCTCATGGAGGAGACTTAGAGGATACTTGGATCCCGGTGGGAAAAGAGGCTTCTCTTCAGCGGTTGTAGCGGCTTGCACCGGGGCTTTAGAGGGTTTAGAGGAGTTCCCCGCATTGCCAGATTTGACGATCCCTCTCTTGGGAGGCATAGAGCTAAGAGAAGACAGATAGACGCCCATCCACGCGTTGATTCTTTGATCCAGGCCGAGCGCTGACTAAGATCAACTATTGGTTCGGTTCTATTTGAACTTACATCCTTAGTGTGACGCATCACTTGGGCGCTCTCCAGGCAGCTTGCTCTCCATCCGCTGTCACACCATGGCCGACGACGACCTCTACAACCTCGAATTCCTCTCCCTCGTCGCCAAAATCACTCAGGAGATAGACAACTACACTGGTATCACAGACAAGACCCTTGCCGAGTTCGTCATCTCTCTTCATGACCAGTCCAAGACCCTCCCAGAATTCAAGAACAAGCTGCAGGAGGTCGGCGCCAGCTTCCCAGATTCCTTCGTAGAAAATGTCGACCGCCTCATCTCACCCTCCACCGAAACACAAGAAGAAGTCTAAGGCTTCGAAGAATGCCACCGGGGACGCTCCGACACCCGACGAGATGGACAAGCGCAAACGCATGTTCCCCGGCCTCTCGATGAGGGACCAGGAGTGGGAGCCGTTGGCCCCGAAGGATGCGATCATGCAGGAGGTCGATGATATGATGTCCCAGCTAGAAGGCGCGGCGAAGCGTGCAAGACCTCGACCGTCGGGACGAGCGGTCCCCCAAACGGCAGCGCCGGTCGCGTTCGCGTTCGCCTCCCCCACCTCCGCGACGCCGCAGCCCGAGCCCGCATCGTGGTGGAAGAGGGTATGATGACCGCCGGGAAGACAGGAGGGGAAGAGGAGGAGGTCAGCAGGTGGATGAACGCCCAATTCTCTACAAGATTTACAGCGGACGTGTCAACGGGATGAAGGAGTTTGGGGCATTTGTGCAGCTCGAGGGCGTCGCTGGGAGAGTGGAAGGTGCGTTGCCTCCAGGTTGGTATCCTGATGTTTCTCTGACTCTTTGCAGGATGGTGCATGTTCTAATATCCAACAAGGCGCGCGCGCAAACTCCGCCGCTGACTTGTTGACTCGCGGCCAGTCCGTCAAAGTCAAAGTTATGAGTCTCGCGGGTCTCGTATCAGCCTTTCATGAAGGACGCCGATCAGGCCAGTGGACGCGACCTCACTCCCCATCTGCGCATCAAGTCTGAAGCGGAGCTTGCGGAAGAAGAACAACGACGGGCAGCCAA
This sequence comes from Epithele typhae, assembly GCF_022376455.1. NCBI lineage: Eukaryota > Fungi > Basidiomycota > Agaricomycetes > Polyporales > Epitheliaceae > Epithele > Epithele typhae. The sequence continues at coordinate 266,422 of NW_025954215.1, read as the reverse complement.
TGGTGCCAATGCTATCCCTCTCAACTCGAAGGGCATGAAAGAAGATATTGTCACGAGGTCGGCGAAGCGACTTTCTTCTCCGGAGCGGTGGGAGATCAAGCAGCTCATATCGTCTGGTGCTCTCGACGCGTCAGAGTATCCGGACCTCGACGAAGATTTCTCCAACCCTCTGCTCGCGCCGAAGTGGAAGAAGAGTTGGATGTAGAGGTTCGCGAAGAAGAGCCCGCATTCTTGTCTGGGCAGACGAAGAAGACGCTTGAACTCAGTCCGTCAAGATTGTCAAGGCTCCTGATGGTTCGCTCAACCGAGCTGCACTCGCTGGCGCTTCCCTGGCGAAGGAGCGACGAGAGCTGCGGACACAGGAGGCCAACGAAGAGGCCGACTCGGAAGCTCGCGATTTCAGCGCACCTTGGTTGACCCCATGGCGAAGGACGCTGATCGTGTGTTTGCTCAGGATCTCCGTCGCGATCTGCGAGGACAGAAGGCTGGGGAGCAACCGAAGTGGAAGGATGCGACATTCAACAAGGCTACAACCTTCGGTGAGATCACTTCGCTCAGCATCCAAGACCAGCGCAAGAGTCTCCCCATCTACAAGCTTCGTGACGCCTTGCTGCAAGCCGTTCGTGAGGTGAGTCGACATCACTTAGTCTACCAACGACTTTTTGCTGACTTCAGTGTAGCATCAAATCCTCATTGTCGTCGGGGACACGGGATCAGGCAAAACTACGCAAATGACACAATACCTGGCGGAAGACGGTTTCGCGGATAAGGGTAAAATTGGTTGCACTCAACCACGACGTGTCGCTGCCATGTCCGTTGCGAAGCGTGTGGCCGAAGAAGTCGGTTGCCGGCTTGGTCAGGAAGTCGGGTATACCATCCGTTTCGAGGATTGCACCAGTCCCGAGACACGCATCAAGTACATGACGGACGGTATGCTCCAACGCGAGTGTCTCGTCGACCCAGACGTCAGCCAGTACTCGGTCGTCATGCTTGATGAGGCGCACGAGCGGACCATTGCCACCGATGTCTTGTTTGGCCTGTTGAAGAGTAAGTAACAATGTTGTGACAGCACCGTGCCCGAGTTGACTTCGCACACAGAGGCCATCAAACGCCGTCCTGACCTCAAACTTATTGTCACCTCAGCCACACTTGATGCCGAGAAGTTCTCGAAGTACTTCTACGGCTGCCCTATCTTCACTATCCCTGGACGGACCTATCCTGTGGAGGTGCTCTACACGAAAGAACCGGAGACCGACTACTTGGATGCGTCACTCATCACGGTCATGCAAATCCACCTTTCCGAGCCCCCCGGCGACGTCTTGCTCTTCCTTACTGGCCAAGAAGAGATCGACACGTCTTGTGAGATTCTCTATGAGCGGATGAAGGCCCTAGGTCCCAAGGTACCTGAGCTCATCATCCTGCCCATCTACTCCGCCCTTCCATCAGAAGTCCAATCTCGCGTCTTCGAGCCCACGCCGCCTGGAGCACGCAAGGTTGTCGTCGCCACCAACGTTGCTGAGACCAGTCTAACTATCCCTGGTATCTACTACGTCATCGACCCTGGCTTTTCCAAGCAGAACGCCTACGACCCGCGTCTCGGTATGGACTCGCTCGTCGTAATGCCCATCTCGCAGGCGCAGGCGCGTCAGAGGGCCGGGCGAGCAGGGCGTACGGGGCCTGGAAAGTGCTACCGCCTCTACACGGAGGCCGCCTTCCGGAACGAGATGTTGCCCAATTCTATCCCCGATATCCAGAGGACAAACCTGACACACACCATCCTTGTACTCAAGGCGATGGGAATCAACGACCTCCTGAGCTTCGACTTCATGGATCCCCCGCCGGCACCGACGATGATCACCGCTCTCGAGTCGCTTTATGCGCTCTCCGCTCTCGACGACGAGGGCCTCCTAACTCGTCTGGGGCGCAAGATGGCCGACTTCCCCATGGAACCGCCGCTCGCCAAGATGCTGATTGCGTCGGTCGAGCTTGGCTGCTCTGAGGAGATCCTGTCCGTCGTGGCGATGTTGTCGGTACAGAGCGTGTTCTACCGGCCGAAGGAGAAACAGGGCCAAGCCGACTCCAAAAAGGCGAAGTTCCATCAACCTGAGGGCGACCACCTCACCCTCCTGACAGTCTACAACGGATGGAAGGCTAGCAACTTCTCCAACCCGTGGTGCTATGAGAACTTCATTCAAGCGAGAAGTATGCGTCGCGCCCAAGATGTTCGGAAGCAGTTATTAGGTATCATGGACAGGTATGTCACTGTTATTGAAAGCCACCTAGTAGTTTGCTTACACCGCCCTAGATATAAGCACGACATTCTTTCCGCGGGTAAGGACTACAATCGTGTCCGCCGCGCGATCTGCTCTGGTTACTTCCGTAACGCGGCGAAGAAGGACCCACAGGAGGGCTACAAAACCCTCGTCGAGGGCACGCCCGTCTACATCCACCCTTCCTCCGCGCTCTTCAACCGGAACCCGGAGTGGTGCATCTACCACGAGCTCATCCTCACCACGCGCGAGTACTGCCACAATGTGACCGTGATCGAGCCCAAGTGGCTCGTGGAGGTCGCACCGCAGTTCTTCAAGGTCGCGGATGCAAACAAGATCTCGAAGCGCAAGCGCCAGGAGAAGATCGAGCCGCTGTTCAACAAGTACGAGAAACCGGACGAGTGGCGATTGTCGAAGGTCAAGCGGAGTGCGCGTTCGGTATGTTCACTGTTCAACCTTGCCACACGGGCGCTTGTGCTGACTTGGTTTCGCAGAGTCAAACGTTCGGTTAGTTGCTCTACGGCATTGGTTCGGGCTTATGCTGCTCGTACATATTGGAGACGTGTTGTATCGGTACATGGTTGTAATGCTAATTTCTAAATGCCTATTCATGCCGGGAGGCTATGCCCGCTGTTTTATCTGGGGTGTTGACAGTGCATATCCCGTCTGTGGCAGCAAGAGCGATAATCCAAAGTTTCGGGTCTAGCATGAACCCCGTGGTGCGAGCCGAAGACTTCCCCGCGTTAGCCTTTCAGACTTCTCGCCCACACGCCGCACCCTTTCGGAGTGTGCTTTTGCGCGAACTTCTCTACCTTATTGAACAAACGGTCGCTACAACGTGCTGGACACATGGCCCACGTGGGACGCGGCAGCGAGGCTTGACGCCAGGTAGCATGGAACCAAGGGAAAGTGAGGATGCTGAAAGTCCATGTATGGCCAAGATGTAGACGAGCGACGAGCCACGTCGGCAGAGTAATGTACAATCTGAGTTTGCGTTGACACCGCCAGATAGCCTCGCGCGAGATACGGATCTCCGCGAGCACATTCATAGTCCGGCACCCCGTGCCTACCCCGCAAGTACGACGCCCGCACGCTCCAGTGGCGGCGGCGGCGGAGAGCCCCTGGGTCGAGGCTCGAGGACCCGCCGGCTCAGCTCAGCCGACGAAGCGAAGCGCGTCCGCGGTGATGTAGTACTTCGCGACCTCGCCGCCTTCGCGGGGGGCGCGTTCGGGTCCGGGGCGAGCATGAACGTCTGCGAGAACACGCGGGGGAGGCCGTCAACCACGGAGCGGGGCGTGTTCGCTGGGTTCGCGGCGGGCCCCTTGCCGTGTGTGACGATCCCGGAACGGTGACAAGCAGCGAGGGCGGCTGGCTTCCTGTGTGTGGGGCGGATAACGCTTAGCCGAGTGGCGAGGATGTGAGAGGGGCGGGCAGGACGGGCGTACCTGGGATGGGGTGGCAGTCGAACGACTGGACCTCGTGTTTGGTGGAGGGGATGCCGGCGACAAGGTTCCGGACGCCGTCGACGCCCTCGAAGGGCTTGCCGTTCCATGTGAGCGCGGACGTCGGCCGGTAGAAATTGGGCAGGTCCTCGACACGCGTCGCGGAGTCGTACGTTGTGTAGTAGAGGCGCGTGAAGTTGTCCGCCGCGCGAGTGGCAATCTCGATGCTGTGTTGCGAAATGCCCGGTCAGTTCGTGGGAATGAAACGCAGGGCGAGAGAGGGGAACGGACTCGTTTGTCGTCAACGTGCTCATGTTTAAGCAAGCAGCCGAATGATCCTTTTTTTCGCGGGATGTGTTTCAGTTGCCGTTCAACTACCCGGAGGATGCTGTCGGACGGTATGCGAACTACCAGAAGAAACATGAGCAGGTGTGCGTCAAGTGCAAAATTTAGAGTGCACACGTTATCGAAGACGTAAGGTACCGTTTCAAGGTAGTTTTTGGACGAGATATCCTTGGACGAGTATCGAGGACTCGAGTAGATGGCGGTCAGGTTCAAGTTGAGTCGGCGCTGCAAGCTCTCGGACCCGGCGCCGCCGCGGCGTTCTGCGGCTGCACAGCCACACGCTACCAAGCGCCTGTAGGAAAATGGACTACGTTAATGACACTATGGGCGAGAGATTAATTGCGCATGGATAGGACATGTCAATATCACATTAAAATATAGTGAACAACAGAGATGAAGGTGCAACTATTGGTACAGACTACTAGTGATACTACAAATAGCAGCGTAGCGTGAGCACACTGTGTGAGACATAATGATAAGCGGATAAGTGGGCTATAAGCTTGAAGGTCTGGTCGAGGAGAATAGACGAAGACGAAGGAGACTGGATTTCCTACATCATGCTGCCGCAGAAATGACTCCCTGAACACGCCCCACGGTCGCAGGTGGCTGATGCTCGGTGCCCTTGCTCTCGGCCCAAGTTTCAGGACCCTGAGGCGTTGTAATAGGTGTCAACGGGGGCGCGTTACGTTCGCCGAGGAACACACGCACCTTGCGGTTCTTCAACCTGAGCTTCCTAATCCGGCGCGCCGTCCACTCGCCCGCTGTGGCACCGGTGGAGAATTCCTCCCGCGGATGGCGTGTTGCCGCCTGGGCGATGAGGGCGCTGTGCTCGCTGATGGGCCGCAGGACGACGTCGTTGTTTGGGCGTGTGAAGAAGGCCACCGAGTAGCGCTCAAAGCGGGCCTGTGGGCCAGGTGGGGGCCTAAGACGGACAAGGGAGTGAGTGAGCGGAGGGCGATGCGACATGACCAAGGCGGTGACGTACATGACGCGGTGGAGGTTTGAGCGCAGGATGCCTCCGCTGAAGATCGCGAGAGCGTCGCCGATATTGCAGATAGCGTGGCCGGGCAGGGGCTGCGAGTGGCCGCAGGCGCATTCAGTCAGGCGGTAGTGCGGATGGGAGCTGAGCGGACGGCTCACCTTCACGTACAGCCATTCGTTAGTCCCGGGTGGCATGACCTGCAGGCCCCCAAGTCGGTTGTGGAGGAAGGTCTGGATGGCCGGATGCTTAGTTACCGAGATGGCATCGGCTCACGGGCACTTACCAGCGTCCCAAAGTCCGTGTGCGCTCCGATACCGGCGGTGCTCTGGTTCGGGGGCGTCTTGATGACTCGCGCCTCGCTCCCGCACATTGAAGAAGTGTCGTGGAGCGCCTCGAGCGTTCCCTTTGGAAGACACAATCGACGCTCGAGGATGTCCAAAATAGTGTTGTTCACCGCCATCGATTTACGAACGAAGGGAATTATGCCGTTGGCCATGCGTGCGTTGACCGTCGAAGGGTAGGTCCGGTGACTCGGGCGGGGCCAAGATAGTACATCGTCCTGGGCAATGTTGAGGAACTCTACGGTATCCTTGGTGCCCTTCAGGTCGGTGGCAATGGTTCCTTTCGCTTTGTAGCTGCGTGTTCGGGTCAGCGTTCTGCGAGACCTTAGCCGATATGGATGAGGCAGGCGAGAGGCTCACCCGAACGAGTCGCCGTTGTCGCCCTGTTCGAACTTCATTTTCTCTGACAATGGAAGCGCGAGTGTCTCCGCTCCGATCTCGAACATGGCATCGACCTCGTCGTCGACACCGTGGTTGCTGAGGCTGGAGAAGCATCGTGCGTGAGAACGGAGACATCGGACCGCTAAAAGAAGCTACACTCACTACCAGAAGCCCAAATGGGTGGCTACGTGCCAGAGCTTGGCGATTTCATCCTTGTTGCCAGCACGCAGAAGCTCGTAGTTGAGAACAACAAGCGAGCTGGTTGGGACGTTGGAGGGGAAGGCAGGGGGGATGGTGAGGCCGGGCATTGCGCGAGGTGTGCAGCGGGGTAACGACGCAGAAAGCAGGCTCGGCTTTTATTTGTACGGGAAGGAAAGGACAGCATGACCGAGTGGACCGCGCCTGGACGGGTTAGGAACGAACGCTAGCCGGTTTGAGCTTGGTGATACTCCCCCAACCCAACCAAGGCAGCAGTACCCGGGCGGTGGCGGGAGGCGTCCAGGGACCGGCGCGGTTGGCGAGACGCTTGCCGGACGCAGAGACAAGACACAGATCTAGCGGATCTTTGAGAAGCGCTGCCGGCGCGCGGGCCTGCACGAACTGTGCAGGGACTGGCGACCATCCGGCCACCCGCAGCCCCCGCTCACCGCACAGGTGCGCGCGCAGTGCACCCCGCCTCCGGTCTTCTGGAGGATAGTCCGGTGTGGGTACGTAACGAATTGCGCGATCGGACGTCGGGGCTAGTGTGGACTCCGGGTGGGGGCGAGGAACGGCGGGTGGGATCCATGCCGAGCCGAGCCACAGGAATGCACCGTGGCGCCCATGATGAGGACCGCACCCACACTGGAGACCCTGTCAACGCTAGTGCGCGCCTGGAACCCGGTGGAGCGACAGGGCCCGGGGAAGATGTTGACCGTACAATTCCTCGGAGTATCCGCCCGCGCTTGCCCATGCCAGCGCGAGCTAGCTGAGAATGGCCAAGGAGAGCCGGGCTGGTATGTAACAAGACAGCCGGATAGAGCTAGCGTAGGGACCGTTATCAATCACTGTATGGCGGTCTGACAGACAAGACCCACATTCCGACTGTCGCGGCTGAGTAACCGGGAGGTCACTGAACTGCTGCGGCGTGGCCGGCACATGAGAGATGGGATCATACCAAGACCATTTCTAGACCGTACCTCGTCGACATGACCTCTTGAGAAAAGGGTCCATGACGCTCCCCCCACGCATATGCTATGCGCTAAAAATTGGGCCCATCGGACTTGCATAATCTGGGAACCCCACGGGGTTCGTAAGGCAATGCTTGCAGAAAGAGGTGTCTTCGTGGACGTACTGGCATCCATCCGGTGACCATGCTGAGGACGGAATAGTCCATGGACGATCGTCTGACCCCCGGGTGGCGACACTGCGGTTCATCTGCGCTCCGTCTCGAAGACGTCTTGGGAAAAGTAGCCGGAAGATCCGCACCACCGGCATTCTGCACGGACATTGCGGGCAGTCCATGGGAGTGTGGGTTCGTTTTCCAGTCGGTTGAGAAGCTGGAGAAGGCGTTCACCTTGCAAGAAGAGTCAGGTGCTGCGACATGTCACTGAGATGTTGCGTATCCGAGCCGCTTTTTCGCAGATCTGCCGGTTGAGTACCGAGGAAGTGTTTGAGAAGACGTGGACGGGAAGGGGCGCTTCGTACAAGCAAACGGCGGGCCGGGGACCGAGGCTGCGAATGTCTTGCCGTTTTCGTCCAGTGCGCCAGTCGAGTACTATTGCGGCATATGGGCGACCCACAGTGAGCAGGTCGTCATCCTCACCGGTCTCGGCGCACACCCCTTCGTTCCTATACCGCTCTCCTTGCTTATCTGGATACCGACTTCTCTGCTATTGGACTCTCCTCGGGACTCCGGTACTTGTATGCGCATTCGGCGACTGTGTGGCTTCTCAGCCTCGGGCTCTCCACAGTCAATCTCCCAATCGACTCTAAGCAGTTCACTTGGCCTCGCCGGAACGTACAATTGAAGCGGGATGTGGAAAGGACTCTGCAAGATCTCATCCGTGGGCTGCGCGCAAATAAGAAAGATGAGAGCAAGTTCATCGCTCAGGCTGTAGACGAAATCCGGCAGGAGATGAAGAGCAGAGACATGGAGATCAAGGCGGCTGCGGTGTTGAAGCTGACATACGTGAGTCTTGTGCTACTATGCGACGTTCGGCCATTCAATGTGGGACATGCAGCTACATATGCTGGGGTACGACATGAACTGGGCTTCTTTTCATGTCGTGGAGGTCATGTCTGCTCCTCGAATACATCTCAAGACGGTCGGATATCTGGCCGCCGCGCAATCCTTCCAGCAGGACACCGACGTCATCATGCTTACTACCAATCTCCTCAAGAAGGTATGTCGTTCCACCCTTCCGCTCCTCCAAGCCTTACACCGGGATCCTAGGACCTCGGCTCGCGGCCAGACGAGGCTGCTGTGGCTCTCAATGGCCTCTCGCACATTGTCACGCCAGGACTGGCCCGCGACCTTTCTCCGGAATTGATCGCAATGCTGAACCATTCACGGCCGCACATACGCAAGCGCGCCGTTCTCGCAATGTACAAAGTGTTCACCCAGTACCCCGAGGTTCTGCCACAGAGCATGAGTAGACTCAAGGACAAGCTTGATGATGATGACCCAAGTGAGTTGTGTGTGCCCTCTGAATGAAGCCGACGTAACGATGCCATCAGGTGTTGTTGCTGCGACGGTCAACGTACTGTGCGAGCTGGCCCACCAAAATCCTCAGGATTATCTGCCGTTGGCCCCTCAGTTATTCCACCTATTGACTACGACGTCGAACAATTGGATGTTGATCAAAATCATCAAACTTGTGAGGCGTGCTACCTTCCTGTGGGGGAGTGCTCCTCTAATACCGCATTCAGTTTGGGACTCTAACTCCCTACGAGCGTCGCCTCGTAAAGAAGCTCCAGCCACCTATCACCGACCTCATCTCGACAACGTCAGCGATCTCGTTGCTGTATGAATGTGTACGAACGTGTATTATCGGGGGCATGTTGGAGGGTTCTGCAGGGAATTCCTTGGCCCGAACATGCGTAAGCAAGCTTGCGGGTTTCCTACAAGATCCCGACCAAAATCGTGAGCGTAAATGGGTGCACTTGTCATGACGTTGGTTGACGACGTCTTTGTAGTAAAGTACATTGCCCTGCTCGCCATGGTCGAGATCGTACCCACATATCCTGAATTGGTCGCTGAATATCAAGACATGATCTTATCCAGCGTAAATGACGAAGACATCAGCATTCGGATGGGCGCCCTCAAACTTGTCTCTGCTATGGTCTGGCCTCTGTTCTTCGGTTGAAACATGCTATGCTTACCACATCCCCGCTAGGTCAGCAGACACAATCTGCAGGACATCTCACAACAGCTCCTCTCGCATTTGGTCAAGTCAGAGAGCTCCACCCTGCCATCGGCATCGGAGGCACTCTCTCAATTCGCCTCAAGCGCGGATCCGGCGGCTTCCCGGCCTGCGATGCTTCCATCCCAATCGCCGGTCTACCGGTTGACACTAGCTCAAAACCTCCTGTCCCTCGGCGCACAAAATATGTACGAGCACGTCACCGACTTCGAGTGGTATGTTTCGGTACTTGTCGACCTGGCGTATGTCGCGCGAGCGAACGTCGGTGCAGAGATCCGCGATCAACTGGTCGACATCACCGGCCGCGTGCGCGGGTTCGACGGTACGCGGTGCAAGTCATGGTCAAGCTTCTCAGCGACGACACTTACCTGCACAATGCCTCGGAAGTCGGCGGGTGTCCTGAAGTACTCTGGGCCGCAGCATGGATTTGTGGCGAATACTGCGGGTAGGGCTGTACTGGCTTTAAATCGAGCGAGGCGCCTGGCTGACCGAATCTGTGCATCGTAGCGAATTGGCGGAGCCCCACAAACTATTGACGCATCTTCTGCAACCACGCATATCATCACTGTCCCCTGACATCATCGCTGTCTACCTTCAGGCGTCCTTGAAGGTTTTCGGCTCCTGGGCAGCGGACATCGCGGATCGCTGGAACGACGACGACCTGCCGAGGGTCCGCAGCGCCGTCGACGACACCCTCGAGCGTCTGTCAGGTTTTGTGACCCATGCGGATATCGAGGTGCAAGAACGGGTGCGTCCGTCTTCCATCGCACTACGCGCCGTCTACCCTGGCTTGCCGTAACTCACGCGTCCTTTTCCCGTCCCCGACGTACGCTTCTCGTGCTACAGGCTGCAGAGCTCCTACAGCTCTTTACGTTTATTCGCGCCGATCTCGCCGCGTATAAGCCGCATGCGCGCGTGGACGGCGCCCTCGACCTCGGGGACGCGAGCACCGAGGGTTTCGGCGCTGCGCCCCCAGCGGGCTCCGAGCCGCGCTTCCCGAAGAGCTTGTACCTCATCAAGCCTCTGTTCGGCGCGTTCGAGCTGAACGCGGTCGCCCCTGCGGCGCAGGCTAGCGTGCCGGTGCCCGAGGGGCTCGACCTCGACGCATGGATCGTACCACCGCCCGAGGAGCCTGTGACGCCGCCCGAAGGCGTGCCGGACGAGGGCGCGGAAGGGAAGAGGGGAAAGAAGGGCAAGAAGAAGGATGGGACGGGGAAGACGAAGGGGAAGGGCAAAAGCAAAGGCAAAGCGTTGGAAGACGCTTACGACGATACGGAGCCGGTCGCCGCGGTCGAGACGGCGGAGGAGCGTGCTGAGCGTGAACGGGTGAGTGCCATCCATCCGTTTCTGCGTGGAGTGGGATCGATGGCGGTGTTCTATTCATGCCATACTTGCTATTTGCGGGGTGGTTCCTCCTCATCTCCGTCTTTCCCCCCGCCACCCTCGTCGCCCTTGCTCAGCTTGTGTTCTGTCACACCTACTGATATATCCCACGCACACACAGAGGAAAGCGGAGCGTCTGGAGCGTCTTCGGGACGATCCATACTATTTGGTCGACGACCGTGCCCCGCCGACAAGGTTGGACTCCGGACCAAGTGCACAGGACATCGACTCCATCCCCGTGGTCCGTCTGGACGACCTACCGCCACTCGCACAGGGTACGTGCCTCATGTCTGTCCTCGCCCGTTCTCCCCGCTCGTTCTCCCCTCGCGCGCCCCTGTTCCTCGCCTTCTAGTCTGCCCCTCCGGTCTCGGTCCCGCAGTCATGTAGCATCAGCCGCTAACGCCCTTGTTTTCTTCCCCTTTTCTCCCTCGCCCACACACCGCGCACCCACAATTTTCAACTCCGCCCGCACGCTACCAACGCTCGTTGGCCACCGCTCGCTCCTCCGTCAATATCCATCCGAACGGGTGTGGTTCTCGCCGCTCTCCGTCGCGCCACCGCGCCGCCCTGCCGCCGCCGCCGCCACGCCGGCGCGCCTTCCTGAAACCCTCGCCCGCGCAACGTTGAACGCCTACCCGCTCCCGCGACGCCCGGAAACACACGCGCCCATACTCGCCAGGACCAGGCACGGTGCCGGGCCCCCGGCTCGCCGCCCTGCGCGCGTCCCCAGCCCCCTCGCCGCAGAGTTTCGTCATCGACCGCGCGGGGGAGATGCCCGCCGGCGTGCCGTACTCGCCCGTGCCCTCTGCGATCGCCTCGCCGACGCCGGCGCGGGCGCAGGGGCGGGAGGCGTCGGCATGTCGCGCGCGGGACGGGCACGCCGTCGCGCTTCCCGGAGTACGACGATGCGGACGCGGACGCGGGCTCTGCGGCGCGGGCGGGCACGCCGGAACCGATCCGGGTGGTGCGCGCGAAGAAGAAGGGCGGGAAGGATAAGGAGAAGAAGAGACGGACTAAGGTGACCGCGCCGGCGGCGTAATGCATGGTATCGGGCGTTGTTGGTCGGTCGGTCGGTCGGTTGGTTGAGGACATGAACTTGAGAGAGCCACGAGATGCACACATGTCGCTGTACGTATAACTTGCGGGGATAATGAGATGATGAGAACCACATAGACCAAAGCGCGGAAGGATGAGAATACACGCTGAGATTACTTGGTGGGGATGGTATGCTGCTGAGACGCTATGGTATACATCGGGGCAATACTACGGTGCCTACAGGGAGCGGGAGAGACGACGGATGGGATGTGGTAGGCGGGCAGAAAGCAAGACACGGGAGTGGGAATAGACTTGGAGGGTTGGAGATGGTGGTGGTGGATGGAACCCGACGGCCACTAGCCGCTGAGGGTGAGATGGAGACAGGATAACACAACACGAGAGAGCGAGGACACGAGAGGATGTGCGCTGGCGGGTGATACATGCAACGATAGGATTAGCAGTGCATGACGAATAGGTATGTGTAGCAATGGGAGATGGGGTTGGGGTGATGGGATGCACGAACGATGTGAGCGGACAGACGGGATGGTGGTTGAATCGGAGCTGGGAGGCAAGGGAGTCTGAAGCGGAGATGAGCAGAAAACAAGCCAGTAGATGAGCACGGGCGGGAGAAGCGGTGGTATTGATAGGGACCGTCAGATGAAATTGGGATCGTGGTCGTCCGCGGACTGAACTAGTGGTTGTAGTGGGAGACGGAAAAGGTGCTATTAAATGCTAAAAAGACAGGCAGGTGAAGAAGCATGGGGTCCGGGACTCATAAACCCGGACGCGGGCGCTGGCATCGCGGGTTGGGTTTCATCGGTCGTCATCGACACGCTCGACTGCGTCAACAATTTCGTTGATGAGCTCCAGGGTGACCCCAGGGATGATACGCTCCGCATCGGTAAAGGCACGCTGGAGCGCGGCGAGCGCAACGCGGGCCTCCTGCGTGGAAACGCGAGGAACAGCTGACAGCCAATACGTCAGCGGCTGCGAGAGTCGAAAGATGGTGGCACGAAATACAATGCCACGGGATAGGTAGAATACTCACCGAGGCGATGGCGGGGAGGACGACCGAATCAAGCATGGTCGTGTCCGGCAAGTCATCGTCAACGTCGTTCCGACCTGCGTACGCGTTGCCATAGTCATCTTCGTCACTTGGTTCACGCCCGTTTGGAGCAAGCCCGTGTCGAATGGTCGCTTGTTGATCACGGTCGTATCCTTTCCTCGGGACAGGGGGCAGGTCGCTCTTATTCGTTGGGGTAGCTGTTGCTGAAGAGTCATCCGATGGACCACGTCTAGTAAACGATGAACCGGATCCGCTTGAGTTCGACGACTCGTCTGAGCGGGTGGTGCCGTTGTTCTCCCACGTAAGGGGTGGGCCAGACACCTTGATGGAGTTCTGCGCTGCGCGGCCAACGGTGCCGCCGCGCCGGACTGTCCCAAAGTCCCAGAGATCCTCGGGGTCGGAGGCACCATTCCTGTCATGGAAAAGTGAGAGGGGGGCTGGACGTGAATAAAGCGAACAATAGATGGAGTGCTGAGGGTAACGTACAGCTCTTCTTCATGCCGCCGCTCTTCCTCCTCGACCCTGTCGCCCCCTTCCGCCTTCCAGCGCTCGTGGCGCTCAATGAGCTCAGTCAGGTAGTTGGTCTTCTTGGCCATCCTGACAAATTTGTGCTTAAGCAGTTCCCGCGCAGTTGGACGCTAGTTTAAATCATTCAGTATGTGAACAGCAGGGTCTGGAAGATTAACGTACGTCCTTCGGATCGCGTTGCAAGCAACAGGACACGAATTCACGGAACGACTTGGAGAACGGGCCTTCTAGTGTGGGTGGGCTGTTCTTCGGAATTAAGAACAGCACCTTGCAACGCCGATGTAAGTACAGCAACCAGTTAGCAGATGTCAGATACCGGCTTACTTTCATGGGGTGCAGTTCAGCATAAGGGGGTTCGCCTTTTGCAAGCTCGATGGCGGTGATACCCAAACTCCATATGTCCGCTTTGTGGTCGTAGCCACTCTGCTTGATGACCTCTGGCGACATCCAGTACGGCGTGCCGACGAAGGTGTTCTTCTTGGCCGAGAGTGTGCCTGAGAGCTGCCCAGAGACACCGAAATCCGCCAGCTTGACCTCTCCATTCGCAGACAGCAGTATGTTTGCGGCTGGACCGGCGCGTGAGCATGCCGCCGGGGGGCGAGACGCGAGGACGCACCTTTGATATCCCTGTGCAGCTTGCCCTCGGAGTGCAGGTACTCGAGACCTCTGAGCAGCTCACGGACAATGATGGCGATGTACTCTTCGCGAAAGACGCCAGGTTTCATCTGTGATGATAATCATATGTCAGCACGGGCGGGACATAGAGTGATGTCATTACCAGGTCTGAGCAAGAGCCGCCGGAGCAGTATCTGCGGGGGCGCGTGAGCGGAGATCGTGTGCGACGGGGGGTGGGGGACGTACTCCATGACGATCCACAGATGGGATCCCTTTAGGTAAGAGCCGTGGTATTTGGTGACATGGGGAGAGTCTAGCTGAGACAGAATCTGGATCTCCTGCTGGATGTCTTCAATCTCGTCCTCCGCACTCTCCAGATCGATGATCTTAATGGCCACCGTTTTCTGGGTGCGTTTGTCGTAGCTACGGCCGCGTGAGGGAGGGTGCGGATGGTGCGGGAGAGGACATACCCTTTGTAGACCTCTCCAAACGAACCCTTGCCTACAAACCAACGAGCGGATCAGGCGGGGAACGGTGAATGTATGCGGGGATCTGCGCACCGATCCTGTCCTGCTTGACATAGAACTCCTCCGGATCCTGGCGGCTATCCTGTGGACGACGGATGAGCAGCCCGAGGAATCGGGCCAGCATCGCGGCGCGGGGGGAAAGAGAGCACTGACCATGAGGACGAAAGTGTCGTGAGAGGCTTAAGTGGGCGTGTGTGGTCGTGAGGGTGGTAGGGAGGGTGGAATGGAGAGCGGCTGTCGGGTCCGGGTCAGGGACGACAGAGAGAGCGAGAGCAGGAGCGAGAGCGCGAGAAAGCAGGGCGGCCGGAGAACAGAGCGAACAGTCCGTGGTCGCTCTCGACGCCAGCCGCGGTAGGCCGCGGTATCGACAAATCCGGCCCAGACTCGTCCCGCGCCATCCCCGGCGCCTCCCGTCTCAGCCTCTCCCGCTGACCAGTGATACCTCGCCCTCGCCCTCCACCTCCCCCGACGGCCCGATCGTTCGTAACCGTTTCATCCATGGCTCCAAAACGCCGCGCTCCCCCCATACTGCCCCCCGTGGCCAAGCGTCGCGCGACAGACGAGCGCGACGAGGACAAAGACGAGGACTCGCTTGAGTCCATCCTCGCGCAAATCAAAGCCCAGGAAGAGAGCGAAGCCCTCGCGCTCCGTCTTCAGAACGAGTGGAACGCGTCGGCATCGGCAGACGCGTCGCGTCGCGCCTCAAGCTCGCGTACCGTTGTGCGCGGTGGCTCCAGTCGCCACAACAATCGTGTCGCACCCCCAGACGCCATCGAGCTGTCCGACGATGACTTTGAAGAAATGCAGGAGCCCGAAGACGATGAGGCCATGGCTCGTCGCCTCGCGCGCGAGTGGCAGCTGGAAGACGATGCCCAGGTGCAGTTGCCCGTTACACCCCCTCCGCCCGCTAGCGCTGCCCCAGAAGGCAAAGGCAAGGGCAAAGACGACGCGTCCTGCCCTGACTTGCTACCTCCGATGGCCAAGTTAGAGGAGCACCGAGACGTATTTACCGGCGACAAGCTCTGCCCCTGCGGTGCGACGCTCCCGTCTCCCCGTGGCCAGGTACGTGCCTCGTTTCACAAGCCCGCAGCGACGCACTTACCCCAGGTCAGGTCGTGTTCTCCGCCACCACAACGCCGCCACGATCCTTGATCCGGCTCCTCCATGCCTACTGTACGTCATGCAAAACGAACCACTGCCGGGGCTGTATGGCCCCCGTCCCCTGCTCGAAAACATGTAAGGGCACCGAGGAGAACAATGGAAATCGCATTTGCCCTGTCCCCACTTGCTGCACCAACGTGCGTGCAGTCGCCTTGTTCGAAGCTCTTGGCGGGTTTGACAAGCAGTACCTTGCGGAACGCGATATGTCTGATCGGCGAGCGCGTGAGGCCGCCGCAAAAGCACAGAAGAACAAAGTCGGCACTGTGGGGCCTGGAGGGACCGGGTACGGGATGGACAACCGTGGATGGGGCGTTGAGTATCCGGCGCGGCGAGGACGCAGCGCTCGAGGACGAGGAGGCGGTCATACTCAGCCGCAGATGACCACCAGCGGTTTGGGTCTCATGTTTGACGAGATCATCGTACGTGCGTTGAACACAGTCACTGGCTTTCTGCCCAGCCCCTATGCCGACGACCCTCAAATCTACGACATGTTGCCCCACCCATCTCTCGACGCACTCATCCGTTTATCTCAGCT
Organism: Epithele typhae; assembly: GCF_022376455.1. Lineage (NCBI taxonomy): Eukaryota > Fungi > Basidiomycota > Agaricomycetes > Polyporales > Epitheliaceae > Epithele > Epithele typhae. Next base: position 250,407 of record NW_025954215.1, on the reverse strand, counting down.
TCCTGTCCTCTTGGCCGATCTCCTCCGCAATGATTCAATAACGGATTGGATTGCCCGGATCGACGTCTACCACGCCATGCTTTCTTTGCTGCGCCGTCTGGCGGACTGCGAACTGACCCTCGAAGTACAACCTGCTCTTTCACCTGTCTCGCTACGCTCATGTTCGAAATTGTCAGGTGCTGGTAGGACCTCGCTGGGAGATCTGCAAACCGACCGACCTCGAAAGCTATCTTTGGCAAGAGTCCGATATCGTCTGCGCTCGCGACCCGTCCGGCGCCCCCGTCCGCGACCCGCCGCTGTACACCCATTTTGCGAAGCTGACGCGCCAATGCACGGCCTTCCTCGCTGGAGCGACAAGCATGCTCGCGGGAGACGAGGGGGACGAGGATGGAGAGACCGCGGTCATAGCGACGTCTCTCTGCGGAGACATCGTCGCCGCCCGAGACGACATCGAGCGAGCGATGAGAATCGTGGGTAAGGATCCCGCGAAAGTGCTCGCCCAACTCGACGAGCCGTCCCAGGACTCGGAGCCCTCGTCACCTGGCGGCCACGACAGAGGCAAAGGCGGGCGCGAAGCCACCACACCCGCAAACAACGGCAAAGGCAAAGGCCGCGACCCCGCGATCGACCTCACGCGCGCGTACGCACGCGAGTGCGAACGGCTCGCCTTCCGGCACTGCGCGCTGTCCGAGCCCGCGCCGTCCGGGTCCGGGCTCGCCTTCCCGAACTACAAGTACGCCGCGGAGCTCGCGGCGACCGCGAACGGGACCCGCGCCCCGCGCGACCGGCTCCACCTCGCGAAGGAGCTCGCGGTGATGGCGACGAGCCTCCCGCCCGGGGTGTGGGTCCGGGTGGACGAGGTGCGGAACGACATGATGTGCGTCTTCAACGCTCTCCGTCTCGGCCCCACGCGCTCACCGTTTGCACTGCGCGCGCAGCAAGGTCCTCATCGCAGGCCCCGACGGCACCCCGTACGCGGGCGGGCTCTTCGAGTTCGACGCGCACATCCCGCTGCAGTACCCGCACAAGCCGCCGCTGCTCCACCTGCGCACGACCGGGCGCGGCGCGGTGCGCTTCAACCCGAACCTGTACGACAACGGCAAGGTGTGCCTCTCGCTGCTCGGCACGTGGGCGGGGCGCCCCGAGGAGATGTGGGACCCCGGGCGGTCGACGCTCCTGCAGGTGCTCGTGTCGGTGCAGAGCATGATCTTGGTCGAGCTGCCGTACTTCAACGAGTGAGTACAGGGAAGAGTAGGGTGTGTGGATGTGACTGACGTATCTTTTCCCACAGACCGGGGTACGGGAAGGCGGTCGAGAGCAGCCCGGCGAGCATCACGTACAACAAGAACATCCGCCTCCAGACGACGCGCTGGGCCATCGTCGACTGGCTCCAAGACGAGCATAAGAACGGGGTCTGGGGCGTGCGTGTCCTCCCTCCCGTTCACATGTGCGCCGTTGACGGCTTCTCTCACAGGAGGTCATCGCGTCCCACTTCCTCACCCGCCACGATGCAATCCGACAATGGTAGATATCTCAGTGTCGCCCACGCCTCCACGCACCGCTGACCGAGCGATCGTCTCCCCACCCTCCGAAGCATCCGCGGCTGGGCCAAGAGCCAGCCCGCCTTCCGTAACTACAACGCAACCAGCGGCCGAGCGCTCCACGCCAGTCCCTTCATGATCTCCCAGTCTCCTGCGCTTGCCAACTTGGCCTACGAGTCCCACTTGGATCTCGATGACGGCTTGCTCTGGGATGCGCATGCGCCCATGTCGTCGCACGCTTCCGGGAGTATTTACAATGGACCGGGCAGCGCGTGGACCGCGCTCCCCATGTCCTCGTCATCCGCCGTGCCAATGTCGCCATGGGCCACGGGCATGCCCCACGTCCTTCCATCACATCCACGTCACGCAAGGGCTCAGGACGGGTCGACGCCCCAAGCGAAGGGAATGGATCTCCTCGAGGAGTTCGACAAGGGCATAGCGAGGGTGCGTGTATGGACATTCGAGGGAACAGAGACCGATTCGTAGACGTAACAAGGGTGCGTTCGCAACTCAAATGTGTACCGTTGTACCGTACTGCCCGCCAAGACCGTGGATTCAACTCCGATCGAACTTCTTCAGTGCGCTCTGCGGTGTTCCTGCGAATAATCACCGGCGTTTGGTCAGCAAGACCGGTGCATAAGCGGAAATGAAGGGCGCGCACCGGAGCGTGGTTCGTCTCGTGGTCGACGTGGACAAACGTGCGCTCCACGCCTGGGAGGGCTTCTATTTTGTCCTGTAGCCTCTCACCAATGTCGTGCGCCTTCCAGAGCGGGGTCTCGGCGTTCATGACTATATCGAGCTCGACAAAGTAGTCCTGATACGAGAGGTGACGGGACGTTAGTTCGGTGCAAGGGGGATCGATAAGAAACCCGCGAGAACGCACAGGGCCGCTCTGTGGGAAGCAGTGCCAAGTCAGTGGGTGCAAATGAGGTGATGTGGGATGGATGTGGGACTGACGTGGTACGCCCGGACGGTGTCGATCTTGTCGATCTCATCACTGAAGGTGACAGCTTTGTAGATGATGAGCTGGATGAAGTCGTGCGGCGCAGACTTCCCAGCCAGGAGCTCAAACTGGCTATGAATAGTGATTCCCCACGAGATGATGACGCCGAGCGCAATCTATGAAACATAAGCGATCAGGAAAAGGACTGAGTTATGTTGACGCGTACGATCATCGCTCCTAGAGGGTCCAGATCTGACCACGGTGAGGTTGAGTCAACGATGCGATGGCATTTCTAAGGAGGCAGACCCACACCAAACGATCTTGCTTCCACCAGCAGACATAAGAACGCCTGGAAAGTTGGAGAAGGATGAGGGATCGCTGTCGCTGCATCTGCATGCCCACGCACCGAAGCCGTTGATCCACAAATCATTCCTGTGGTCTTCCCACAAGACCTGGACTTGGCTAGAGCGCTTGCGCAGCGAAAAGCAGTACAAGAACAGAATGAACTTCACGCCTAGAAGCACGCCAAGTGAGAAGGGCGATAACCTGCGAGAAGCCGCTTGGCGTACCCCATGCTGCGGAGACCTCAATGAGCGAAGCAAGGTGGAGAGCGTTCGTGTCCTTCTCGCTTTCTCTCGCAAACATGCTGCGCGCGGATTCTATGAATACCACGATGTTGACGGTACCCATGCTGCAGGAAAGTGAGACTCGTCGAGCGGTGCAGGCAAACAAGGACCTACAGGAACCCTGCCAAGAAGTCAGCGTCCAATTCGGTACCAAAGGGCTCGCGAGGTGACTAACCATATAGGATGTTTCCGATGGTTTCCAACCGAGCACCTCCGACAGGCCACTTGTCCTTGTCCATGTTCAGCGCTTTGTGATGGAGCCAGACAAGCAGCATGTTGCTGCACATGTCGAACACGGCGTCGATGCCAGTAGACAGAAGAGACAGCGACTCAGAAACGATAGCCGCATACACTAGTTGAGGCAATGTAAGTGGCTATATGCGTGTAGATAGGCATGCATGCATGCATACTTTGCAAGAAGCATAGAAAGATGTTCGCCAGGAGACTTGCCCATATAGCGATTCGAACCTGGTGACCCGCGAGATGTGAGACACTGCGCAAGACGGTAGAGAAAGGTGCTCACTTGAGTTTGGAGAGACCCGGTGAGCTGCTTCGCATCCTCGGTGTGCTCTTCCATAGGCTTCAGGAGGGAGACGATGAGCTATGGACGCGTGCAGTGAGCACTTGAAATGAGGGCGCAGCCGAATCAGACGACAGCATACATCGTTCTGCTTCTCGTAGAAGCTATTGATGCTCTTGCTGCGCCGGGCACGCTTGATGGCATCGAGCTCATGGCGAGTCTTGTATCCGCGGCGGAGGGCATAGGGATCGTGGTGGGCGGAGGCAAGGGCGTCGTCCGGCGCCACGCACTCTTCGTCCCTGCGTGGGCCATGATCGGAGCCAGAGTGCTGTCACTGAGATCAGATCGGCCCTCAAGCGCTCAATGGTTGGCGCGTACCGAGCTGCCTGGGGTCGCCGCGGCGAGGTAGTCCAAGTCGGCGTCGTCCAACTCGACGAGGGCCATGATCTACCAACATCGCGGTCAGCGAGGGCCCGGGCCGACGTGGGAGGGAGCAAGGGGCGGGGCACCGAGGGATCGGTAGCTGTAGCAACTAACCACGGCCGATTCTCACTCCGCTATTTCGGGGGTCCGGATTAGGAAGGCGTGTGCTGCGAGTCGGCCGTCACTACTCACCGCAGCGAGGCAGTCTGGGGCGAGTGGGGGATGCGCGCGAGGTAGGATGGGATGGAGACGGCGAGGGGGACGTCTTAAGACCATCTCCCGGTTCTTCTGCTCGGCTGGAAGCTGGCGCGAGCCCTTCACTGTTCGCACAGTGAGCGGCGGGGTCCTCCCCTCACATATCGCGCACGGTCGTACTGAAGCTCGCCACGCGTCATGTGCCCGCACTCTGGACGCCCGCTCTGAAAAACAAACAAACCCGCATTCTCCTTAGCCTTCCTCCGCCGAGGGATCCAGATGCCCAGGCGAGACCTCGGCCTCTCCACTTCCCATCTACGCCGTGCGAGGCTCTCAATCGACCTGACACCCTATCCCGGCGCTCCACATTGGAGGCGCGTGAAAAGCCAACGAGCCAAGCTCCCCCTTCACGCGCGACCGCGGACGGGCCCGGCCGACCGACTCGCGTTACGCGTCACCCTAGGTGCTCGCTCGTGTCGAGCCGGTCTCGCAGCGCGGACGTGTCGAACAACGTCGCACTAGAGGCTGAACCGCCCATCCTAGCCAGCAGTGAGGTGCCCCCAGCTGGCCCTCCCAGAACGGAAGTGGGCAGGACGGGGATGGGCGGGCGGGCGAGGCTTCGACGGCAAAGTCTCGGGGACACGGAGACTCACACCGGGTTGACGACGGACGCGAGCCCGAGCAGGCTCGCGATCATGTCGACGACGCACGTTGACGAAGGTAGCGCCGCACGAATCCGGCGAGCGACTCCTTCGCCCGCTCGGCGGCCGCGAACGCCTGTCGTGGTCGCGAGCACGGATGTCTGCGATGGCCCCGCGGACGGTGACGGTAGGATGGCCGCGCAAAGCCCATGAAGAGGACGCGGGGCAGTACCTACGAGACGCAGGCACGTAAGAATATTGTAACGGGTTCCTTGTCCAGGGTTCGCGCACTTTTAGTTCAGAGAAGGATGCATGAAGAAGCGGCTACTTCATGCAAACGCCTTCAGGCCGCGAGGTCTGGACGCACCGAGGTCTACATTCAACAGTGGTGGCGAGGACGATGTGAAGGTCGGGAAGTGTGTGCGGGGCCCAAGCGCGACGGAGTCAGCCATGTACTCACGCGACTGCGCCCACGATGCCGACCCCGGTGTGCCGCACGACGCGCACGCCCATCGCACGCACAGCAGCCCGCAGTGTCGGCACGAGCAGGGCGGCGGCACGCGCAGCGGCGGTGGCAGTGGTGCACTGGTGGCCGCGTCCACGAAACCGCGCAAGATCGTGGGCTCGGCGAGTCGGAGGGCGGAGGGGATCTATCGCCGGGCGGTGCGGCAGCGCTCCTTGGCGGGCGCAGCCGCCGGGGTCGCGGCCCCCTGCATGGTCGGTGGCAGGTGCCGCGGTATGGTCGGTACTTAGCCACGGGCAGAGTGCTGGCCGCGTCCGGGTCGGCCGACGCCTGCACAAGTCGTGCCCAGCGGCCTCTTTATCGTCGGTGTTGCGGTGTCCGTCGCTTGCAGACTCGCCAGAGCGGCGGCCTTCGACCGCGTCGACATTGGATATTGAGCAGCGGGTGGTGAACGAACACGCGACGCGCCCTCGAGGATCCTTAGAATACGCGGCAGCAGCGTCGCATCTCCGCGTCGGCCGGAACTCGGCAGAGAACGCCGACGGGCGCAACGTCGACGTCGGCGGAGGAGTATAACACCGATGTTGTGACGTCCACATGCTGTAGAGCCAAATGAAGAAGCCTCGAGGACTTCGAGAGCCAATACACTCACCCGAGCGCGCTGTTCAATTTCTTGAGAGCGAATCGCCCGGAACATGTCGTATCGACCAATGGGCTTGGGAGGAGAACGCCGGCGTCTGCGCGGTGCTTGGAAAGCGGCTCAGAGAGCCACGGTATGTCAGGAAGAACTGTAGACAGCGATGCAATCAACGTCTAAATACAAAGGAAACCGAAGAGCGTGCTCACGGATGAACATTAGCATCTGGAACGTCGAGATTTTGGGTGTCAACGATGGAAGGGACGCCGGGCGTTATGCTTGTAACTTCCTCCGAGTTCTTCGAACGCCGACATGACAGACAACACGCCGCGAGCTGCCGTTGAACGCAATGAGTAGCCGAGATGATAGCATATACAAACGTAGACTCAGTCCGTGACCAAGCATTACAGGGGAAGTGTAGGCGCCTAATGCGACATATTACACGTGCGCACCACTCGCGCTTTGTTCGTCATAGCTCTGTCGTTGGAGGGCGTGATATAGGGAGGGAGATAAAAAGCGCTGCGCGTTTCATGGGTATCAGTCCCTGTAGCCGGCGCACACCCTGGTGTCGTTTCTACAGAGTCTTCGCCCGGTGCTCCTGTGCGTGGAATGAATATCAATGGCGACTCCAGAAGGTAGCGTTAAGACGCGTACGGGACTGTGTGTGGTCTCGTGGTCGACGTGCACGAAGGCCCGTCCGACGTTAGGCAGGACTTCAATCTTATCTTGGAGGTTCTGGGCGACGTCGTGCGCCTTCCACAAAGGGGTGTTTGCGTCCATTACGACGTCGACCTCGACATAGTAGTCGGGACCGCTCTGCAGGAACCGCGCATTTAGGGGTGCACTCTTGATCGAACCGAAATAGCGGTAAATCTTACGTGGTACGCGCGGACAGTATCGATTTTCTCGATCTCATCATTGAAAGTCATCGCTTTGTAGATGAGGAGCTGGAGGAAGTCGTGTGGGGCGGACTTCCCGGCGAGGAGCTCGAATTGGCGGTAGATTGTGCGTGACCACGCGACAATGACACCGAAAGCGATCTGCGAGGATTTTCGTGTGAGCATTCTTGTACTTTCTCCGGGAGAGAGTGAGCCTACGAGAATCGCTCCCATCGGGTCGAGCCCTAGGAGGGAAGAGATATAAGCGAATGATGCTAGGGATAGCCTCACACGCATACTCACACCACGCAAGCTTGCTGCCACCCGCGGACATGAGCAATCCTGTGCGTCGGCCCCACCGTGAGTGTTTGCTCGACGCGAAGCGCTGATGTGCTTACCGAACCCGTTGATGAACAAATCGTTTCGGTGGTCTTCCCACAGCATGCGGACTTGGCTGGACGCGCCACGGTACCCCAAGCAGTAGAGGAACAGTAAGAACTTGACGCCTGTGTCGTTGTCAGTCATTTTGCCGCCGGGAAATCCGGATCAACGCACCGAGAGCAGCGCCGACAGCGATGAGTGAGGGCACATGGAGTGAGTTGGTGTCGTCGCCCGAGTGATCAATCAAGGTACGAGCCGACTCGACAACGACGACCAGGTTGACGGAACCCATCCTAGAAAAATTTTCAGAATATTCCAGGGCACACGTTGGGCAGCAGCGCTTACAGGAAACCTGCGAACTGGCTGAGCGAGCGATCTTACATGGGATAAACATTGATTCACGAACCGTAGACAATGTTGCCGATGGTCTCGAGCCTGGAGCCACCGACAGGCCACTTGTTGACGTCGAGGGCACTGGCCTTTCTGTGGAGCCAAACGAGCAGGACGTTGCTACCGATGTCGAAAACGGAGTCGATGCCGGTGGCGAGGAGGGAGAGCGACAAGGAGGAGATGGCGGCATACACTGTGAGTGGAGCGAGGTGAGTGGCGTGGGGCGGGGCGAGAGGAGGACATACTCTGGAGGATGCATAGGCTAAGGTTGGCGACCAGACTGGCCCAGACAGCGATGCGGATCTAGAAGCGGGTATGTGTTAGCCGCCAAGAGGGCGGTGGACGGTGCTGGATGGGCGCTTACGGCGAGGCGAGACTGTTCCTCCTCCTCGCGAGCCTCGTTTGTATGCTCGTCCATGGTCTTGAGGAGGTCATCGATGAGCTATTTTGGGAGGCGTCAGTGCGTGTGGAGCGGGTGGTGGGGGACGATGAGGACGGCTGACGTTGTTCTGGCGCCGGTGGTACCTCTCCAAGGGCTTGCCTTTGCGCCGCCTGCGGAGGGCGGTGAGCTCGTCGGGGGACTTGTACGCGCCGCGAAACTTGAACGGATCACGGTCGTCGACGGGCGTGGTGGGCCCAGACGCTTTCTCGACGGCGTCGAGCTGCTGGAGCAGATCGGGTACCGTTGTGTCGGAATGCTGGGGCGTGCCGTGACTACGGAGGCGAGCAAGGGAGAGAGAACGACGTACGTTGAAGTCGGCGTTGGCGGGGGGCAGGGCGGGCGTCGGCTGCGGGCCCTCGGTGGACGAGCTCGCGGTGTTGGACATGGCTAGGGCCGGGGCTGGGACGGCGCGGATGAGCTCGGTGGGCGGAGGAGGGGGGGAAATGGGCAGGGACATGCGGGACCCAAGGGAGCGGTACTAGGCGCGAGTGGTTCGATCCTCTGTTCTGGACGGCGCCGCTCCCGCTCCCGCTCCCTCGGTCGCCATCTCACACAGAATCCAATCTGCGTTCCCCGCACGATCTGCCCGCGGCCACGGCTACTCACCTTCGGTCGCGTGTCGGGGCTGCTGGCTGGGTGATGGGCAGAGACAAGGAGCACACAGCGCCACCCTGTGCTGGCATCGCGCCTATCTCCCCCGGCGCCTCCACCGCTCCAGCCTCTCGGCCCGGCGTTTTTTGCCCCCTCCGCTCCAGTCCGTGCGCGTGCGACGCTGCCCGCGACGCTGCCCAGCCCGCCCTCCGCCGCCCCGGTCCCACCTCCGCCAGCTCTGCCACGCTCCACGCCCCGCACTCACGTCGCATCTTATCAGATAGCGGTCTTCACACCCTTCCCCCGCCCGATCCCCACGCTCCCAGTCGCGTCGTCCACCGCGCCATGGCGGACTCTCCAGCGAGCGCCCTCTTGCCGCTCTTCGCCCTCCTCGCCGTGCTGATGTGAGCCGCGCTATTTCTGCCCCGATCTCCGCCACGCCTTCCCAACGTTCTCCCCCGCCAGATTCGCGCTCTTGGCGTGGTGCCTCCTCTCCTCCTGCCTCGGCCGCCCGATCGTCGCCTCCCTCGCCGACCTCTGGGACTTCATCCTCCTCAGCGCACGCGCCGCTCCCGGCGGTGCCTACGTCCGCCGTCGCCAGGATCGCTCCGAATGGGAGGATGACGATCTGCAGCTGCTCGAGCTCGAGTATCGGGGGCGATCGAGGATGTGACTCGGTCGCGTGCGGCCACACGCGGTGGGTTGTGTCCGGCCTGCTGACGTAGCACGTGGCTGACCTTTTCCCGGCCTGCCAGCTTCGCTCGTGTGTATTACTCTATAGAGCTATTGTTGTCTCGGCTGACGCTGCTTTAATGCCCACAATCTGGTTCGTTTGACACCGTCCCTCGTCATACCTGCGCGGCTGTGCGGCGTTGTGCGGCCTCTCGCTCGGCGTTTGGCTACCTGCGGCGGTCGGATCGTCAGCACCTCGGCATCACTCGGCAGCGTAGCCATGTTCAGCGACATGAGCGACGAACTCGTCTGCACTCGACTCGCGAGGTGGCGGCGAACTGCTAAATGCGACCACAAGTCAGCCGTCTATGGTGTGGTCAGCCCCCGCCAGGATTGCGACAAGACGCGTGATATGCTTTGCCTTCTCGTCTTTTCTCTTCACTCTTTCCTTTTTCACCGCGACGTGCTCTTGAAGAGCTTTACTTCTCCTCCTCTCACCCGCGATGAAGGTCTCTTCCAGCTCATCTTTCCTCCTGGCCGCACTCGCCGTCTCGTCCTCCACCATGGCGCTCGCCGCGCCCAGCATCCCCGATCTCGCAGAGCGGGACGCCTTTCCCTCGTCGTCCAGCTATCGGTCGGTGGCTCTCGCCGGACGCCACGAAGACTTCGACAACGACGTCCACGCTAGAGACGACGCCGGAGGACTGGTCGCCTCCACGGGAGACTTCTTCCCAAGCACGTTACGATCCCGTCTATACCCTCCGACACCCCTCGCTGACGGACTTTGATAGTGGACGATGCGAACGACCATTCGATCTCCCGACGGGGCCAGGTCCAGCTCGGCGACATTCTTGCCCTCCTCGGCGGCGTCCCCGCCGTCGGGCCGACCTTCAGCGAGCTCCTCCAGGCGATCCTGGCTACCACCGGCGCGCTTCCAGTTCAGCCCCAAGCCGGCGTCCCCGCCGCGCTCACCTCCGCGCAACTCGCCGCCCTTGCGAAGGTCCTTGCGGATGCTGGAGGGAAGCTCGCGAGGCTCTCCGGCGCCGCCCTCGTCAACTGACATGTGTTCAGCGGGCTTCCGGAGCGTCCTTAAGGCCCCGCACTTTCTGTATTCATGGAACAGCGTTGTCTCGTTCAGTGCAGTGTCTATGGAGTGCAGTTCTTGTCGGGTCCAAGCTTGCGTTCTGATTCACGAGAGCACGCGAGGACGGTCTCAGCGGGCCTTCGCACGCCGCCATCCTCGGAACGTCCCTACGCGAAGAGGCTGGCACCCCGTCGACTTCGATCCTTCGACCCAAGCTCGTTCGATCCGGGCCCGGCTTCCACCACCGACTCCTTCGGAACCGAGGCCGCCAGCCTCAAGAGCCAGGCCCGTCAGCCGGCGACCCCGGCGACGGGGGCGTATAAGAGCCCTTCGCGGGCCCCCGATGCCCCCAGCCGCGCTCATTCTCCTTCCACCACGATCTCTTGACGAGACCGCCCTTTACGCTCTCCTACCGCTGTCCTGCCGCTTAGCGACCCACCCCCACATCACTATCCACCATGAAGGTCACCTCCAGCTCGTCCTTCGTCTTCGCCGCCGCCCTTGCCGTCTCCGCGTCCTCCTCGGCACTGGCTGCTCCCACCGCCGACGCTCCCGACTACTCCGTCATGGCACGCTCTCCGAGCACTTTCAAGATCGGTCGAGACCTGGCCCTGAGCATCCGCAGCCCGGCAAGGACAGGTCGGCGGTAGAGTACCCTTCGAAGGCTTACTCAGACCACTATGGTACGTGCGTCGCTCCTCGTCCGTGATCGCCTCTCTCAACCTCTGTCGTTGTAGACGACAAGTACTCCGACAAGTACCAGTACCATGACGAGTACGAGCACTCGCAATACCGCCGACAGCTTCCCATCCTGGACCTCGTCGGTCTTCTGGGCAGCATCCCTGCCGTCGGTGGCCCCCTCGAAGGTCTCGTCAAGACGATCTTGTCCATCCTCAACCTGCAGCAGAAGCCCGCTGGCGGCGTCCAGGCCGAGAACGCTGCTAGTGCGCCCAGCCCGGCCCAGCTCTCCGCCCTCATCACCGCCCTTGCACAAGCCCACTCGCAAGTCGTCTCTCTCAGCGGCCTCCCCGCTGAAGACAGCGCGATGGCACCTCCAACTCGAACGCGTTGAAGGAGGGTGTTACGGACCCAACTCGTTCCTGGGCTCGTGGAGAGGACTGTCGACGGACGTAATTTGTAAACCTTTAGAGTATGCGCAACGACTATGACGATGATGACGATTTATGACAAACACTCATGGGGGCTTGTCTGATCCGCGGATGATCAGAGCGTCGCAATTGGCGTGAACGTCGTTCCATCGATATGTATCGTACACCACTGTGTTTGCCGTCTGGCTTGTTCTTAGGTTCCGCTACTCGTCCGAGATCTTGTAGAGGAGCTTTCCGACGGTGCTGCCGCCCTTGGTGGTCAGATCGGTCTGCGCTTGGCGGGCGCCCTCGGTGGTGAACGGGTATTCCTTGTAGATGTTGATCTTGAGCTCGTCCTTGGGATGATGTCGAATAGCTTCTCGCCGTAGTACCGCGCCTCCTCGGGGGTGTAGATGTAATTAGCCATGCTGGGCAGCGCGGGCCGTTAGTTCGCGGGGTGGACAGACGATCGAGCGCACGGCGACTCACGTCGGACGCATGAGCTTGAGGTTCTTCTCGACGAGCTTGAGGGGCGCGATGGGCTCGACCGCGCCGGACGCGTTCCCGACGCTGATGAGTGAGCCCTTGCGGCGGAGGATCTTGAAGTTGTCCAGGAACCTGCCGAGCCAGCGTGGTCAGCCTTGACTTCCCTTGGCTGGATCCGAACACCGTGGGTGCGCGTCGCGCGACGTGGCCTCGGGTTCGCGCGGCGCACCGCTGTGGTCCCGTAGGCCAAGAAAAAAGGAGAGCGCGTCATGGCGGCTCTCACGACAGAAACCGGACGGCCCTCCACCCGATTCTCCGTGACACTGCAGGCAGAAACGACACGCACGTGTCCTTGCCCACGCCGTCGTACACGACGTCGACGCCCTCGCCGCCGGTGAGCGCGAGCGCGCGCGCGACGACGTCCTCGCGGTTGTACAGGATGACGTGGTCCGCGCCGGCCGCGCGCGCGGCGGCGGCCTTCGCCGCGCTCGAGGTCGTGCCGAGGACGAGCGCGGCCCCGGCGCGCTTCGCGAGCTGCGCCACGAGGAGGCCGAACCCGCCGGCGACGGTGTGGACGAAGACGCGGTCGCCGGCGCGGACGGGGTGCGCCTCCTCGACGAAGGCGAGCGCGGTGAGGCCCTGGAGCGTCGCAGCGGCCGCGGTCCGGAGGGAGACGGCGGCGGGGAGCGGGAAGACTTTGGGCCAGGGGACGGAGGCGTATTCGGCGTGGACGCCGAGGAAGTTCTGTGTGGGGGAGAGGCGTGAGCAATCGGTGGGTGGGACGGGACGGAGGACGCGGAGGCTCACGACGGCGACTCTGCTGCCGACTTGGAGGCCGCGCTTCTGGAACTCGGCGGACTCGGTCTGGAGGGACGCGGCGTCTGGAGGGAGGGCGACGACGGTGCCGGAGGCCTCCATGCCCAGGATCTGGGGGAAGGACTGGATGGGGTACAGGCCTTTCCTTCAGGCGAAGTCAGTGTTTGGTTGGACGCATCGCAAGCGCGAGCAGAGTCGCCGTGCCTGTAGTAAGTGTCGATGAAGTTGATACCGCAATAGGCGACCTAATGTGCACACACACGCACACGAGCAGGGATGAGCACAACGAAGTGACCATTTAGCAGGCAACATACCTTGATGATGACATTTCCTGGCGTGGGCGCGGGGAAAGGCAGCGTCTTCACCTCCAGGACATCGTTGATGTCGCCCGTTTTGTCGATCGCAATCGCCTTGATCGTCTCTGGAAAGCTGGACATCGCGGGCGATGTATCGTTCTTGGCGCACGGAGCGAAAGTACCGGTGCCTGAGAGATGGCGTGTGAGCAGCCCGAGACGGGAGGAAGCCAGCGAAGCGCGAAGGAGACGGTCGACCTGGAGCGGTGTGGCCTGGCGCTGCCAAAGAGAGGAACGCAGAGCCATCGGGAAAGCGATCACACATGGGGGTGATATATCGCCACCAACTGCGAGTTCCCACAGGGCTGCTGATTCATCCTCGACATCGCTGGCTTCAGAGCTTCGACGGCCAAGGGATGGCGTCCAGATGACCGTCGTCGTCCGTGGGCAACTGTCGGGACCCCGCGCGGATCAGAGCGCTCCAGTCCCACGCCCTGAGGATGACGTCACTTCCTACTGCACACCCACAACACTTGTCGCCAATTCGTACGTCCCTCATACAGTCGCTGTAAAACACAACACACGTACATAGCCATAAAAAGCGTGAATTTCCCACAGAGAACAAACCTACTTCGCTCCCTCCTTCCCCTTCACGTCCACCAACGCCGAAATCAGCGTCTCGTACACCATCAGGATCTGGTCGTCCCGCTGCACCATCCCCGGCCGCTGCTCCCGCAGCGCGTCGATCTCCTGCGCCACCAAGTCGCTCTGCAGCGCCCCCAGCGGCGACGGCGGCAGCTCTCCCGGGGGCCCGCCCTCGACCGGCGGCAGCAAGCCGCAGTGGCGGAGCAGCGAGCACAGCGCGATGAACGCCCCCGTCCGACCCACACCCGCGGAGCAGTTCACCATCATCGGCGGGTCCGGGTCCAGCTCATCTCCCCCGCCTCCGTCGCCCTGCCCGCCCTCCAGCTCGGCGTGCGCGGCGAGGTCGCGGTTCACGTCGTGCACGAGGCGCGCGAACGCGAGCAGCCCCTCGCGGTCCTCGCGCGCGGGCACGCCGTGGTCCGGCCACGACGCGTACAGCAGGTGCTGGAAGACGACGCGGGGCCCGACCGGCGCGCGCGACGCGGGGTCGAGCGCCTGGACCGCGACGGCGCTGTGCGCGGCGTGCGCGGCGGGGACGTCGTGCGCGCGCAGGAGCGTGACCGAGATCGGCCGGTTCGCGGCCGGGGGCGCGGATGCGCCGGGCATGCCGGGGGCGGGGTCGGGCTCGACGACCCAGGACTGGCCGGGGAGCGGGGGGAAGTAGACGTGCGCCTTGCGCTTGCCGTGCTCGATGTTCGGGGTGAGCTGCACGACGGTGCGGATGCGTGCGCGCGCGCGGAGGGTGTGGGTTGGGTCTGCGCCCGTGGAAGTGGAAGCGGAGGGAGAGGGGGACGAGGAAGAGGGAGAGGAGGAGGGGGGCGGAGAGACACCGTCGAGGAAGACGCTGAGGAAGGCGTGCGCGGTGTGCGGGAGCGGGGCCTGCGTCGCGACCCACCACTTCCCGCCCGTGCGCTCGCGGACCCAGTTCGCGTTCAGGTAGCGGCCGTCGGCGCAGTCGCTCGAGCAGGCGTGGCCCACCGCGCCGGGGCAGACGACGACGCGCGTGCGGTCGTAGGGGAGGATGTCCACGTAGCGGTTGGAGCGTGCGTTCGCCGTGTCCGCGCCCGCCGAGATCGAGTAGTGGTCGGTGCGGGCCGCCTTCGTGTTCATCGCCGACGCGATCTGCGCGATGGTGTGTCTCTTCTGCGAGCTCGCCTGATAGAGCGAGGCAGCGCGGGCGGCGGAGCGCAGCCCCTCGCGTTTGCCGAGCGTGCGGATGACGTCGGTGAGGTGCTCAGCGTTGTGGGCGTTGACAAGCCATGTCGGGATCCCTGCGTAGTCGTCGGACATGGGGGAGGTGGGAGAGAGCTGAACAGGCTGTATGTGGGTCTGGCTATTATGATGACATTGCGTCACATGACTGGACTTGTCTGTTACTCTTGTGTAACTCTGCTCCAGGACAACTGTGCTCTTCTACTTCCAAACTTGATAATCCTAGACGCTCCTTCGAACCGATACCCCGAGCCTCGCTGGAACAATTTGACGACCTCCATGGCCGCAGCACTGCACTCGCTGATTAACTCGGAGACCAAGATCAAGTGTGTGTCTTCGCCAGATCTGCGGGATGGAGTCTGACCGTAAGTCCGCTTGCAGAGTGAGCTCGACGCTTGACAAGTCAGTGGGGAAGAAGAACCTCACAGATGGCAGCCCAGAGACATGCTGGACATCCCAGCAGGTACGACCCCTTCTCTCGTTTGCGCCATCCCTGCCCTCTGAAGCCTGCCCAGGGAACACCGCAGTACATCCAGCTCTCCTTCCCTGCACCTATAGCCTTAAGGCATGCAGAACTCACCTTCCAGGGCGGATTCGTCGGGACAAAGTGCTCCGTGGAGGCTCTTCGAGCGGGCGAAGAGCGCAAGTGGGAGGTGCTGACGCGCATATATCCGGAGGATGTGAACCGCAAGCAGAGCTTCGAACTTCTACCGCTCGATGCTTCTGGAGAGGATTGGGCGGTGATCGGGCTGAAGTTTGTTTTTGAGGAGAGCTCGGATTTCTTCGGTAGAGTGACCATGTACGACTTGCAGCTTATGGGTATACAAGAGAACTAGACCGTCATAAAAGCTAGCGTTGGTGTGCAGGAAAGGTTGCAGAGACATCTCTGGTCGCGGACCCGCGTGTGGATTACGATAGCCACACCGCTGGCCAGGCAGACTCATCAGTTCGTACATCTAGCGAGTTGAGGCAAGCAGTCGCCAGTAGAACCCAAACGTATCTATCAACCTTCAACGCAGTAAACTACATGCATACATCCCTCGCGCAAATAGAAAAGAATAAGTTAGTGGGCCTCCAGCGGCCTCCAGGCGGAATCACCCTGCCCGCTAGGTCCACGTCCACCCAGCGCGCCCGCTCCGGGTTCGGGTCACCCGAATAATGTCCCGTTGTCGTCGAACCCGAACGCGCGCTCGAAGCCAAATCCGAGGCCGCCATTCTGCAGACGTTCGACCTAGATGGCGAGAAGAGTCAACAAAGCGGTCAGCTGAGACAGATGTCCACCCACCCTTCCATGCACACCGTCGCTCCCGGCACGATCTGCCCGGGGTACGCCCACAACCCACCGAGCATCGCGAGGTCCACGATGGCCCCCCGGGTGAGCCTGATGCGGTCTTCTAGCGATTCTTGGTTGAACTCCAGCTGCACGTACTCGCGTTCCGACTGTAGCGCGCGTACGGCGGAAATTGTGCTTCGTGCCAAAGAGAAAATGGCAGTGGCGGGCGAAAACGCGGATGCGAAATCCTTCGCTTCGGCTGGGGAATCTGAGGCGAACCACATGATCGGCGGTGCAGGGTACTTGTCGTCGTGACCGAGACGGAGGCCAGTAGGAACTTCGTGTTCCGCGATGTCGTGAGCGTCGACGCCGGCGGGCTCGTCGTGCTCGTGGCGCACCGAATGGGACTTGTTGCCGTAGAAGCGGTCCCAGGTGGTGCGCGCCCCGTCGATGAACTTCTCGAGAGGGATGTGGCCTTTAGGTGGATAAAAGCTGATGCCATCCGCTCGACGATCTCCCCGACGGACGTGTACGCCGATGTAAGGCGCGGGTGGGGAGTTTTATGCTGAGGGTCGTAGTCGACATTGTGGTCGCCGTGTCGTCGATCATGGTGGTCCGGCGAAGTGAGAGAAAGCGTTGAGACAATCTCGTCCCGTACAGCACGGATGAGGAAGTTATTGCGGGCGCCGGGACGAATGACCTCTTCAAATGAGGCGCGAGCGTTGTTGTAGATTGGCTTAGCCCGATTCATATGATGGCCGTAGCTATTAGAGGTATGAGATAATGTTAATGCACAAGTGGAAGGAAGACGTACGGGTCTTCATACTCCTCGTAAAACGGTTCACCGAAGTGAAACCCTGATGTTTTGGCGCTGATTATCTACGCTTGTCTTATGAGGGGTCTCTCCAACTTCCGACATGTTGCGTGCTCACCAAATGCCTGAAAAAGTGTCAGCTATTGTATGCAAGTTAGACGTTAATAGCTCACCTAGCAGTTCTAGGACATGCAACGAGTTCTGAGTAGGTGAATACTAATCAGATATGCTCAATTTCGCTCCACGTCACTCACCACTCGGTGGAGGTGGCTTGCAGCCAGGCTCCGGACCTCGTTGAAGCAGGCGAACGTTTTGGAAGTGATCCGACCACCTGAGCACCAAGTTCACGCGAGGTAGAGAAGATAGGGTAAGATGAATAGTACTCACGAGCCACGGTTCCAGTGCCTGTCTTCGATGAGAAGAGTTTTGTTGCGCTATATGTGTTGTTAGCGTTGTTAGCCAGCCATAGGTTCTGTATGTGCTCACCTCGCGAGCAAAAGAGGCGACTTGGGCCAGTAGAGCCAAGTCGGCGGCAAGACCAACAGTACCGTCGAGCATATAAGTGATGGTACTCGTGCAGAATGGCGTGTCGTCGCCTTCGGTCTTGGCCTCCGGCTTTGAATGCGCGACGTCGAGAGGGCCCGCAAAGGGTTCTTCCCAGTATGCTCCGTGAGGCATGAAGCTTCCCATCAACTTGTGGCATTCATCCCGATATTGGTCGGGAGTGAGAGGGAACTCGGTGTAGTTCTCGTAGGATATGAGACGCAGAGGTGCTTGAATAGTCTCAGGATTTGTGGAGGACGTCGATGCCGGGGGTACTTCGGAGGTGGCAGAGGCGGAGGGAAACACTGACTGAGCGTTTGAAACAACTGTAGTAGACTCTTGTCCGAGTGATTTGGAAACCGATGGCGCGGTGCCGTTCTTCGTTGAATTTCCGAGGAGGTCGGTGGCGTTACCGATATTGAGGGCGACTTCGAGTGTGCCAGGATCCCGCCACGAAATGAAAGTGGCGGCGAGAAGGAGGAGAGCGACCACGAACCCAGCAGCAATAGGCATCCTTTTTAGAAATGTGAACACAAAGGTGGTAGTGGACTGCCTGTCCTGCTCATGGGCATCGTGGTTGTCGCCGCGAGCTCTGTAGCCGGGGTAGAGGAGCCCTTGAGACTCTTGAATGAGCTGGCTGCGGTAGTCGTTGGCTTCGTCGTCGTCGCATGCCTCGCGTTCTTCCGTGGTGAACCCCTCCTCCGCACGGCCGGCGCGGGAGTGGGGAGTCCGAGGTGTCAGGCCTCCCGAACGGTCATAGAAGTCAGAGTGGGAGGTAACGACAATTTCCGGAATGGGCGTCGAAGGAGGCATCCAGAAGAAGGTATTGAAGAAGCTGGCCCGACAGATGAAAGGGGCGGTCAACGCCCGAGGAACGAATGAAAGGTGGCGATGTAGCGGACCGCAGGACTACGCGTGGTTGTTGTGGGCAGCGCTGCTGCGCTGAGCACCGCCCAGATGTTCTCGCCACCGGCCATGAGAACCACACGCAGCCTGCTTTCGTCGACCTAGCCTTCTGCCTTGACGCCACACAACCTCAACTGCTCCTGGCCCTCTGTTTTTAAGGACGCATAAAGTTTTTTTCTTATCTGCGCCAAAGTTTGAGTAATCAGGACGGGACGGTAGGTATCTATGCGAGTCTCGACATGCACCCGACGCACCGCGCGCTCGCATGCTCACGAGTCTCTGTGTCCGAGTTGGAAGCTAACTTACGACTGCTCTTTGTCTTCCGGCAGGGTCAGAATGGCAATCTGTCTCCGTATCGATGTTCGCAAGGTGATTTCTCGGATCGCGTGTTTGTCGGTTTGCCGAGGTGAGAGTACTTCCGTGTCACACCACTGCCACTTGGGAACGACTGACAATGCCATCAGGAACGATGGTTTTACTGCCAAAGCACACATTTTTTCGCCGAGATTCCAGGATAATGGCAAGATGATGATCATCTCAAACCGCAAGACAACTGGCGTAACAGAACGGAGGTGATACTGACAATGGATTTTTTCCAGAATTATCGGGCCAATCATCGGCAAGGCGAGAAAGACGTTGCACCCCTCAGCTACCAATCCGTACCGATTATCGAGGAGAGCAAGGCCAAGATGAGGGAGTTTGACGGTTACTGGCCGGACAGCCCGATGGGTCTTGCCTGCTCCAGGTCCTGACTCTTGTGGTATGCATTCTAACAGTGCAACAGAACAACCCCGCCCAATGGATTCTACAACACCCTCGGCCCATTGCATCGCGAAGACCATCTTGATCCTCAACATGACGGCCATTCATGGCACATCGTCTAATGTGCGTATATCTAATTAATATGGGAACAACGTTGCATATATCCTGACCCATTCTTCCCAGAGCACCATCCATACCCTCCATCGTCTCGCTACTGAGCCTCAGTACCTTTTCCGCTTCGTGAGGAAGTCGAAACCGTCATCACTGAAGAGGGTTGGACCAAGGCGGCTATGATCAAGATGTGGAAGCTCGATAATTTCACGAAAGAGTCGCAGAGCCAAACGGGATCAGCATGACTATGCGTTGTGCCTGCTCTTCTGCCCACGCAACTCGATGATACTGCCCCAGCAGTTTCCCTGTCGCGCATGTTACGCGGAACGACGGTGGCATCACCTTTGACGGCTTCCACTTTGCCCGGGTGCGTGAGGGCGAGGGGACGAAGCACGAGTCTGTCAACGCCTCGGTTAACTATGTGACCATCGTTCATGGAAGGCACGCGTGGTATGTTGTTCCTATCTCCTGCATTGTGATAGGTTTACTAAGTGACATGTTGTGTCTTCTGACAGCACCAGTCGCTTCTCCGCCGCAAACGAGCTAAAAGTAATGATTGTCTACATCCTCAACTGCACCGACATGGATGTTGGTGGAGACGGGCTAACGGCGCTGCATCATCCACAACGGAACTGACATCATCCCCGCGTTCGATGGGCAAATGATATTCAGGAAGCGTGAGGGTGCCCCCTTCGTCTGAGCTTTGTCACATACTATACAAGTTACCTTTCGTCGTTTTCCCCGGAGCCATGATCGGAGGTGTGCATGTTGGATCAAATGGGTACAGCTTGCGGTAAGAAGACACTGTGGTCATTGTGACGAATATAAGCAGCCGTGTACACTATATACACGGCCTACAACACGGTGTTCGATCGGCAAGTGGTTGCCTCGGGTGGCGAGAGTACGCATGGTGCATTGCTTGCATACCTGATGTATTCGCCGACGGTGTTACCGATATAAGTAGTAGCTTCTATGAAGGCCCGCGCAGGCGCCGCCGGAGGAGGCGGCTCTTGCCGGCCCGGGGATTGCCAGGCGAGCTGTAGCCCCGCGTTGGACGACGTCCACCGCCCTTTCTCTCCCCATCTTCGACATCTGCCTCAGCTCATCGTCCAGCATGTCGCGCCGGACATCAGCCCTCCACTACCCTCCGGCCATGATGTCTCCCGTTGACACCGCATATACCCTCCTCTGCCTCTCAGAGTACGCCCATACTCTCGACAGCCTTCCCATCGACCTCTCTCGCAGCTATGGAGACCTCCGCGAACTTGACGCTGTCCTCTCTTCCTCCATGACTCTCCTCACCGCCAAGATCAACGAGCTCATTCACATGATTGAGACCAAGACCGGCACCAACGACGACCGCCTCTTCCTCCTCACCGAAATTGCGGAGGAGGCCGGCCGGTTGAAGCTCGGTGGTGAGGACAAAATCCGCGTCGCCTGCCACGCCGCCGATGGCCTTCGTGCGCATCGCAACAACATGAACGCGCTCCTTGAACAAGCCTCGGACAAGGACTTCTCTGCCGCCGCCGAGGCCCTCGCGCGCAAGACCGTGTATCCCCACGTCGCCACACACAAGTTCTACCCCCCTGGCATGACCGGTGAGGGAGGCCGTCGCGCCCGACGGGCTCCAGGCGCATCCAACGGTTATGGTCAGCTCCTCTCAAATGGTGTGGACCCTAGTCCTGCGAAACGGAGGAAGGTCGCCAAGGACGACGACGTCGACGTTACGAGAACGCCCACCAAGAAGGAACGCGGCGACGCCGCACCAGCCCAACGGCCTAGGAATGGAGGGAGAGCAAAGAAGTGAGTGCTTCTACTTATCCTTCTGCATACGTCCTAGTTTCGGTCGTCTTTGGCGCTACTCCCCCCACATATTCTATCTTCGTGATGGAAGTGTCGGGGTGGATGCCCTAGTTCAATATTTTTGTGGTTGCATATTCCCCGATTTAACCGAGACTAACAGTCTACCCTCTAGAGTCGCGGACAGAGCAGCGTCCCCCACCGAGTCCATCGCGTCTGTCGCTTCTCACCTTCCACAAGCCCTTCCGCCCCACCCCCTTCTGTTTCCGCCCGTCAAGGCCAGTCTAGTCGTGCCGCGAACAACAGCGTGTCGAACAAACGCCCCCACCATGTCGAACCTTCCGTCAGCCGTGTTGCCTATCCCGCTCAGCCGCCTCCTTCGAGCCACCCATCTCTCCCAGCACCGTACCCTCCGCCTCGAGGCACGCCGATGGTCGACGCGCATGCAGTGCGCGCTATGAGCAACGTTCCGGACTGGCCCCATGGACAACTCGAAGGCCCGGGCATGCCCGTCGCGCGCGCGTTCCAGCAGCTCATAGGCACGAACGACGTGGATCCGGGTGCTGTCAGTGGTGCTGGAGAGGGCGAAGGAGAGGTGGACGACAACAAGACTTACTGCTTCTGCAATGGCGTGAGTTATGGGGAGATGATCGCGTGCGACGACAAGGAGTGCGAGCGCGAATGGGTACGTGTCCAGTTGCTCGCTGGAGAACGACGCTGACACTTCATCTGTGCATAGTTCCATCTGCCATGCGTAGATCTCCAGTTCCCTCCGGAAGGCACCAAGTGGTTCTGCAGTACTTGCCTGGAAAGACGCGCGAATCGCGGAAGGACTAACCGAGGAGGGAAGAAGCGTGCGGCTGGAGGACGTGCTGGTGCGAAGAACACTTAAGGGACCTGCGGTCTTCCGGTCGTGCTTTGTTGGTATAGCGGTACGTTTTCCTTGGGTTTCGAGCGTACAACTTGGACTCATGAACACGCCAGCGTGTGTGTTAGTGTTCTTATGATCTGTCGCGGGTCTTGTATACTCCTGTTCAGTGTACATTACGCCCTCAAATGTGCTCCCTATAATCTTGACCGATATCGACAGTTATGTGGCATAAACTAAGACATGCACCTATCGAAGACCGCCGTCGTCACGGGCTCACTCTTCGTCCGAAATTTCGATCGCCGTGGACTTCCGCGCAATCTCAGCATCTATCAGCACCTTCTTCAGCTCTCGCCCCAGGGCTTCCCCAATCTGCCACGGTACCGCATTCCCGATTTGTCTCTGCATCTGTTCAACAGCGACATGGAGGCCATCAACCGGATGAGATGAAGCGGTAAACACCTGAGGACGTACCGTCTTGACCTTGCCGTCCTCCGCGACAAAGACGAACCAGTCTGGGAAGCCCTGGGAGCGCGCAAGCTCCCGCACGGTGAGCGTACGGTGGTCCTGTACAGGCAATAGCGATCAGCATCCGTCGCGGACAAGGACGTGGTGCGCGAAGGTGTTACGCACCGCATAATGGATCACGTAGCTTTGCTTCGCAGTCGGTTCGACATTGGTCACGGTGGTGTGGAACCAGCGGTTACGGTCGAGGCGGCCGTAGAGACCCTTGCGATAACCCTCGCGTGCGATGGCGGAGAGCGGGTTGCTGCTCTGCCAGTCCAACAGCTCGACACTCAGGTCTGCGAGGGATGAGCGCGTCAGATCGACGACCCACGAGCGGACGAACACAAGGTTCGTACCTCGATAGTCTGCTTCCGGCCTCACAGGGATGCTGACGACTCTGAAGTGCGCGGCGAGAGACTACGGGTCAGCATGGCTCCTGCGCGCGACGGAGTCGCGGACGGTGACACAATAGTGCTTCGCACGCACCTCTCGACGGTCTCGGGCTTGTACGTCCGTGTGACGTGCTGGAGATCCGTGGTCGGCCGCTCCCGACACCGCGCCTGGTACGACGTCCGCGGCTCCGTGTCGTACTCCCGCCCGCGCGCGAGCGTAGGTCCGCACTCCGCCTCGTCGGGGTCGTTCTTCACCGTCCGGTGGCCTTGCCTCCGTCGCGGCCGCTTCTTGTTGAAGTGCTGTGGGTGCTCCCTGATCCGATATCTCAAATCCTGCACCCCGAACCGTCACAGGGAAGAGAAGACGCACCAATCGAACGACGGGAGGTCCCCGATCGCGTCCTCGATGCACACATACCGGTGCGCGGCGGTCCCGTTCGTCGTCAGGATTGGACGGATGGGGTCCGTGATGTCCGGGTCTGGGAGGTGAATCTCGAGGCTCTCGTTGAAGAGCGAGCTGTGTGTCGGCTGCGGCATTTGTGGGAGTGGTTGGCCCTGCTTCGCGGCGATGAGGAAGAAGCGCACGCGACTCTGAGGGGTGCCGTAGTGCCCGGCCTGTAGGAGTGCGAAGCGAACTTGATACCTGCATAGACATAGATGTGAGTCGCGCAGCAGGACGGGTGGGAGCCGTTGCTTACTTGAGCTGCACAAGGGCGTAGACAAGGAACTTGAGACCGCCCAACTTGATACCACCTTTGAGCCGGTGCTTGCCCGCTTGGTGTGCGTGAAGGCGGTAACTGAGGAAGCCTTTGACGTTCTCGAAGAAGCAGAACTTCGGCTTGAGGAAATCAACCCATGAGAGGAGGTTCAAGATGAGATGGCTCTTGCGGTCGTTGGCTTTCTGGAACATGTTTAGCGTGGAGTGTGGTTGGCTAAGATATCCTTCTGCTCAGGACACTTGGTTCAGAGGGAAGAAACTCAGAGGACGTACCATGGGAAGCCCGCAATGATGCAGTCGATCTGGGATGGAGTGGGTGGTGGGGGAAGAGGCTTCTCTTCCTTGATATCCTTGAGCCGGCCACTTGGCTGTCCCTGGTAAGTCTTGATGGAGTGCTGGAGGACCAGATTGGAGCACTGGTTGTAGACTGTTGTAGATGGAGAGTTCTTCCTATAATCTGCAGTCTCAGTATGTAGCAGTCACCACTTCAGTAATGGGGACTCACTTCAATGCTGTGGCTGCACTGGGGCTGATCTCAACTGCATGGGTAACCTTGACAGATCCCGTGGCTTCCATGGCCATGCCAAAGGCTCCAATCCCTGCAAAGGGGTCAAATGCCCTCAGACAACCCTTCGGGGTAGGTCCTGAGAAGAGCTTTTGAGACTCCCTGAATGCATCCTCCTGCTCCTCATGGCATGGTGGGCAGACTGGCACTTCTGATGCTTTGAGCTCAGTCCTGTGCTTCCAGCTGGCACCAAGGGAACGGAGGGTGTACTTCAAATAGAAGTGGAAAGGAGATCTGGCTAGCCAGGTTTCTTGACAACTAGTGTGATGGAGGACATAGCATTTGTTGAGGATATCAACTGCTGGAATAGTCACTTGCTGTCGGGTGTGAAAGAGTTCTCTCTGAGGCAGAATGTCATATATAAATGTGGAATACAGCTCAAACATACAACTGTACCTCATGCTTATAAAGGCTGTCTGGAAGATCCTTTAGGTCAACTCCCACTCTCCCTAGAAGCTGGACAGTAACCTGTGTGGCCTCAGGATCTAAAGCTGCTCTGGCAGCTATAGGGGTATGGATGTCAAGTATCCTGCCAACTGAAGCAGGGAGGTTCTGCTTGCTCTGCTGGTTAGCATCATCAGGCCTGAACAAGATGTAGTCATCCTGGTGGTAGGTTGCACCTAAATAATAGAGTGCATGGTCAGATGCAGTGGCAGCTGTCTCATGAGAGAGCTGATAAGCTGCACAGCAGACTGGACAATTGTCTCCAGCAGGTAGGGGAGCAAACTCTGGGATGTCTGAGAAGGATCCATCCACCTCAGAGTAGATGAAGCTAGAGTAACAAGGGTTCATTTCACCAAGACTCAGGCTCTGTGGGGAGGACTCACTTGCAGAAGAACTCTGCAGGATTCAAGAGCTTGTTTTGAGGGTGGTTGTAATGAACAGTCACCTTCCCGCTATGGAGGAGCTCTTGAGAGAGATTGGAGGGTCACTGCACATGTTGCATAGGAAGAGCTCCTGTGGGTTCGAGATCTCTCCCAGAATAGTCTTCGAACTGTGTTCAAAGTATTGGACGTGAAGCTCGGCATTCTGTTGGTTGATGTAGATGATCTTCGCAAACCTGCAATATATATTACTCAGCCTGGGATTACCGTACAGCTAGGTAATGCGTACCAAAAGTAGTCTGCCACAGAAGCGGTTTCCGGGATATCTTCAAGGTCGGTGGGTATCCGTGCTGCTGATCGACCCTTCCAGCGCCCCGCCTGGATGAGCACACAATCTCCCACCTGGATTGAATGAGGCTCGTGTTCAAGCGGACGAACAGGTCACTCACCTTGTACTCTTCACCATCAATAGTGACGGCACCCCAAAACGGCTGTTGACTCAGTCTATGCCTGCCTGCCCAAGATATCTTGTGTTGCTCAATGCTGACTAGGTGAGAGAGGAGTTTGACGAGAAAATGAAATCTGGCTTTCTGTCTTCTCTTGAGGTCCCCCTTGGTCGGGAGTGGGAGCTGAGCACCGACAACTTGAAGATGCTCGTGGAAGAGGCCTTGAGCAAGAGCATCAATAAGCGGAGTCACATGGGTTGGGGTTTGGTTCTGAGGCTGGAGCACGGCGAGATCGAGCGAAGCGGCAATGCCGATGGAGAGTCGAAGGATGCGCTGAGCAGCAGGTTGCGGAAGCGGAGTTGATGGTGGGAGAGGGATGTGGAAGGAGGATTGGGAACTGAGGATGTGCTTCACGAAGGCGCACTTTCGCAATTTTGTCTGTAGCGCACGATCTAAGTCATTGAGCACGGTTTCAAGGAGTGGTACCTGAGGGCATGTCAGAATCGCGGCGATACACGGCGGCAAACACCCACAGCTCCGATAAAGTCCTCCATTTGAAGATGCTCGTCGAGAGCCGGGTCCCAACTTCCGATGTACTCCTCTTCGAAGTCACCATATTGCATGATACGACCTTCAGATGCGACTGAGATAATTAGCTGGACAATCCTGTGGGGACGATAAAATTGCACAAAGGTCCGACGATAAGTTTGGGAGGGCCTCTTCAGGCAGTACCATGCAAATTGGGTTTCGATATAAAAAGGGCTGAGAAGTAGACAAGTCAGTATGATCCACACTGGAGAGCGATCACTCACTCATCCATCTTGCAGTAGTCGAGGGAGTAACCCTTGAGCGACTCCGTTCGGAGATGCTGCAACCCCTTCGTGGGGTCGTCGTCGTCGCCTCCTCCTTCTCCGTCATCTTCTTGCCCAGCATCTTCTTCGCTGATGAATACCGGGGAAACGAATCCGGCCGCCTGACAAACACCGGAGGACCGGTGTAGTTCGTCTATACCGACGTGCTTGAAATGGCTACTTGGGTTGAAGACTTCGAAATTGTCGAGGGCCCGCACGGGCTTGTTGTTGGCATCGTGGAGGTCGTCCGGGTCTTCTCCGAGGACCTCGATGGCTGCGGTTTCTGGTATATCAGTCGAAGTAGGGTGATACGAGACGTCTGACAACAAGTGCGCCACGGTAAACCTCCAGTTCAAGAAAGGTTGCAATGGCCTACCGACGACAGTGCTTCCCAGCTTTCTCCGAGGTTCTACAGGGGCAGGGTCAGACCCTTCTCTTGGCCGTTTTCGCCTCTGCCATGGACGAACAATTCACCGAGGCGCATTCGATCGCAAAAGTGCAAGCACGTACCTCCTTGGATTGACGGCCAGTATCTGAGGATGCTGCTTCATCCTGGGAGCCGACCGACAGCCGGTGCGCTGACAAGTCGCTGCCGTCGTCCGACCCAAAAGACACACCAAACGCGGACGGTCGCTGTGGGCGCCGAGGCATATGGGGGAGGACTGTAGAATCGAATGTTGAGGGACGCAAAACGACTCACACGGATGGAAACGTACCTTGGAAAGTTGGGATCGGAGCACAAATTCAAGCCTGCAACTCTGACTCGAGTCCTGAGAAGGAGGGGCTAGCCAACGAAGAGGCAGAATCGGGAGTGCCTTGACGGAAACCGAAGTGCCAGATTTTGTGGACGGTCCCGCGGCCAAGCACAGACACGTCGTCAAGCGAAAGAGGGAGCTAGATGTCGACAGAGGTGAACGAACAGGGCTCGCGACCTGAAGGGACTGCACTCGCTGCACGGCGAACGTCAACTTCGGGCTGAAACGAAGCTCGAGGAGTCCCGCCGCAGAAGAGCGTAACTAAACCGATCACTCGAAAGCGACGGTGGTGCTGGGGGACAGGGCCGCGTGAAGCGTGAGTCGGAAATGAAAGCAGGTGGATGCGCAATGGGATGAGATGATGTCGTGGAAGAGAGACGCTAGCACGCGACGCGACCCCGAAAGTGACGGACTTGCCTGCTGCGACCGCCGCTGACAGAGCGCGAGGCGCGAGGCACGAGAGCGCAAAAGACGCCTACTACGCCCAGAACAGATCTTCTACCCTCATGACCCTCTCCGATGATTTCTACGGCGTTCTCTCCATATCGCCGTCAGCGAACGCTGCCGAAATCAAAGCCGCCTACCATCGCGCTCTGCTCGCTCACCATCCGGACAAGCGTAGTCAATCAACTCCCCGGCCGAACCCCGTCGACATCGATGTACTCAAGCAAGCCTTCACCACGCTACACTCCCCGGAGCTCAGGAAGGCGTACGACGCGGCTCGCATGACGGAGAGAACGCGTCAAGTTCCTCGACCCGCCCAGATCGTGTCCCTGGAAGACTTCGCGAATGAGTCCGATGGGAGGTGGACGCATCCGTGCCGGTGTGGAGGCACGTACGTCTTCGTCGAGACGATGCTCGATGTTGGGGAGCACCTTGTGGGCTGCACGAGCTGTTCTGAGGTGGTATGGGCGGGCTATGAGCTACTGGAGGAGGGGGGTCAAGACGAAGCCTAAAACTTCGTAGGTGCGTCTCTCGTGTTCCATACGATCGTGGAAGCTGAGAGTTAGAATGTCTATCATCACAGGACCCGCCCTGTTAAGTCAGATGTGCGCGCGGCCTGATGGACGTGAAAGGTTTGCGTCGTGTCGCGCGTTGCCCTACGTGGGCCCCTGGTGAGGTCGATGTTCGCGCCCGCAACGCGGTTGAAGGCGTTGAGGTGGGTGAAGGACCATACAAACGCACACGAAGCCACCGCCCAGCATGTGCCAAGAGATGGATATGAGCCTCTCATGAGGTAGGTACGCCGCCATCGATTCTACGCATCTCCATCTCGTGGTGTTGATTTCACCGTTAGTCACAACTCCTTCGTGCCGTCAATGTAAATCGCGCCAGTGAATACCCGCTGAACGGCTGGAAGTACTGCACGGCGTCCTCCACCTTGCAGGATGTTCTACTGTGGACTCAATGTGAGGGCAACCGCTCATGTGTTGCGAATGACTCTCATATTCGGTGTTTCGTTAGCACATTTCCTTCCAAACCAGGAGCGCGATGTCCACGACGCCAGCGGGAGGTGGTGAAGCCTCTGACACGGAAGCTGCTTGAGAGACGGGAAGAGGTGACGTTTTGGCCACGGTTTACGTGCACATCGTGAATCCCATGACGAGCGAATGAAGCTAGCCTCTTCAGTTAGATGTTTTGGGACAAGATCTGCGGTAACAGCCCATCAGGTCGCATGCAGTCTCCTCCTAGCATGGTAACCACCACGAGGTATACGAGATCTCCTATCACAGGGACTAGGGACATAATAAACAGTAGCTTGTGATCCAATCCACCCAAAAAAGTACATCGTACACAACGCTCAGATGACGGGGGCGTCCTGCCGCTTCCTGAATAACACTTGCCCGCCGAACGCCGGGGTAACACCGGCTCCGTGGTAAATGTTGCTAGGACGCTTGCCGTCCCCGCCGATCTTCAGGTCATAGTTGATAATGATGTAGACAAGCATGGC
Source organism: Epithele typhae (assembly GCF_022376455.1). NCBI lineage: Eukaryota > Fungi > Basidiomycota > Agaricomycetes > Polyporales > Epitheliaceae > Epithele > Epithele typhae. Next base: position 221,354 of record NW_025954215.1, on the reverse strand, counting down.
CTTGAGCTCGTTCGCCGCGAAGAAGCGACCAGGGCTATCAGACGGAGAACCTTAGTAAAGAATCAAGATATCATGGAGCGACAAGACATATCAACGTACCAGGCGTGCCTGCCGTGGCCGAAGGTCACATACTCGACCGAGGTGTTCACGAACTGGTGCTTCGTACCCTCGCCCTCTCCTTCGCGCATCCGAGCGAAGCGGAAACCGTCGAACGTGTCGGCATCGGCGTAAACGTTGTCGTCATGGTGGGTGTTAAAGGCATCCGCGACAACGAGGGTGCCCTTCGGGAGGAATGTGCCGTCATTCAGGGTGATATCCTTCATAACCTTGCGCGTCAGGGAAGCTTGCGAGAACGTTTGTGCGTCAGAGTAGGTGGATATCAGATGTAGACGTAGCACGTACTCATGCTGATCCCGTTGATCCTCTGCGACTCTTTCATGAAACTGTCCAGCTTCCACATCTTGACCATGGCAGCCTTCGTCCAGCCCTCCTCGACGATGACGGCTTCGACCTCCTCGCGAAGCGGGGCAAGGTATTGGGGCTCGGCGGCAAGATGGTAGAGGATGTGAGTAATACTCTGAGACCAAAAAATCAGTTTGACTGCAGAGTTCCCGGTGTAGCCACGAGCAATACGCACGTTGGAAGACGTGTGGATGGCGGCCATGTTGAGAACCAAAACAATTTTGGCAATTTCAGCTGCTGAAAAGCCATTGTTCGTCTGTTCGAGCAACCACTGGACGAAGTCATTCTACGCCCCACAGTTAGCAGCCATACAGAAAGACCCAGAGCTGTATTAACTCACCGGCTTATCCGTCCAGTCCCCGCCAAACTCGCTCATCCGAGACTTCCTCTCTTCGATGATCGGCGCCAATTCGGCAGTCGCAGACCTCAGCGTCTTTCTCGCCTTGCTGATCATCGGCCCGTAGAGTCTAAGGAATGGTCAGCATGGCTCTTGCCCCGCTGAATAGATGCTCTTACGGCTTGAGGAACTTCGGGACACGCTTGAGTTTGTCATTGTCCTGGAAAATTTCGACGGCAAACATGATACCTTTACGAAGGAAATCTTCGTTCCGGCCTATATCGACGGGGTCAGCCAGTCGCAAATCCGTGCGGCGACATGAGCACGCACAGGTCGGCAACCCCACGAATACGCGGTTCGAGATACGAGCAATGATCTTCTGCATAGCGGGCATTACGGTGATGGCTTCCCATTCTGGATCCGTCAGAATGTGGATGGCGGAAATGAGTGGTGAGTTATTCTCCGCGACGCGGTAAGCAGTAGCAATGACGCACCATCTCCGGTGACACTGATGTAATCGTCGCTAGCTGCCTTGAGCTCCTCGATAATGACGGGCATGAGAGCGGGCAGCGACCTCGTAAGCTTGTCTCTGATGATGTCGATGTGCACATGGCGGTGCTCTTCCTCGTCATGACCGATCATGTGCTGCATCTGGAGAGTCTGTTTTCGCAGCATTAGCATTTAAGGGGGCACTATGAGCGTAATTGCATGCCTCGTCGACGCCGTCCAGGAAGGATACCTCATCATCCGGCCGTCTCCTCAATTCATCGACCATCTTTGGTCCGGAGACGACGACAAGCCAGTTGTCATAGAGAGGGACCTTGAAGGCGTGTCCATGATACTGAAAATTGGAACAGTTTAGTCTCGAGCTGTTGGCGCAATAAGTCCCGTCTGAGTACCTTCCGATAGCCCTCTTGGAGCAAGGTTTTGCCATTGCGCATGAAGTTCTGCGCGGCATAATGCGACAAGATGGGTAGGTCAGAGCCTCCCAAGGTGGGAATCGCACGGAGCTTCATTGTTGGAATTTGTCAGCATACAGTCGAATTCGAACGACAGGAGATACGCTCACCGGATGCATGTACCATCGCAAGGCGAGACCGGCGAGGACGAAGGCAGATGTATAAGCGACTACTTGCAGAGTGTCCATACGCGGACAATGAGGACGAGAAGGCGGAGGAGAGGGCAGCCGTCGAGTATATATAGGCGAAGAAGGTTGTCTGCCACGGATGCTTCTTTGACTGTACGCGTAAAGACGATGACTTCCGCCGCCGTGGAGCCGTGACAGTTGAGGCCCGACGGCGCTGCTCCGAGTAAGTATGTTGGGCTGCGGGTAGCTGCGCCGCGCATTGACCGAGATTCTTGAACCTGTGGCAGAGCCGGTGGACGCAGCCGTGAGAGCCTGCATAGTAACAGACGGAGGAATGAGCATTCTTGGGCAACACGGGCACATGTGAAGACTAGTCCGCCCGCATGGGAGTGTTCGCGGGTGGGAGACGTGATCGTGCCAACGCAGGGCTCGGAGCGAGTCCGACGCAGCAACGACTCTGGCGGCGGAGCGCGGGCCGGCGGCGGGATCGACCCGCAGGCAGACGCGAAGGTCTGCCCCCAGTGCGTCGCCCTTCGCTCTACGCTCAACGTCCTTCACCGACGATGGCTGGCCAACCAGCAGCCCGCCGCCTGCACCTGCCCTCGCGCTGCCATGGGGCGCGCCGCCCCAGCAGCCCCATCCTCCCCCGACGCTCTCTCCCCCGACCTCCACCTCCCTTAGCCCTTCCCATCCCAACCAATGCTCCCAATGCACCAGACCCTCCCGTTGCAAGACCACCACCCCCCTTCCCAAACAACCCATTGGAGCCAACGCCTTTCCGGACTGTCCAAGACCCGCTGTGCGTCGCCATGCTCCTTGCTCTCTGACAACGTCGTATCTCACCCCGGTTCCCAGACGTAAAGTCAAAGAAAAGTCCCTTTTCTGCTGCGGCGAAAAGCATCTCTCTGCCGTCTCCCACAAACGTGCTGTTCACCAGCGTTACACCAAGATCTCGTTCAAGAACCACCAAAGTCCCGACGCGACCTTCACTGTCCGGCGCAACCCGGATTCCAAGTGCTTCCACTGCCCCAAATGTAGCTTTTCCTCAAACCTGGCCACGCACGTCCGAGTATGTTTTGCGCTTTCTACGTCTGATGGCTCTGACGCTGCGCATATACTCACAGGATCATGTTTTAAATAAATGCGACTCATACGCTCATTTCCGAGGTCCCGTCGGTGAATGAAGTTTCATCCTCAACCCGTTCTGTCCGTGCCGACAAAGGTGGTCCTCCAGAAACCTGTGACGGGAGATCGACCAAAGGTGCGTTCTCTTTTTTCTCTGTATAGGACGAGCGTCGACCTGCATCCGTAGCGCATCCCTCTCCTGTAGTTGTGACCGGGCTTGCTCGCCCGCAGCAGTCTGCAGATGCCGAATCCTCGGACGTTAAGCACCCTTATGAATCGGTCCTGCAGTATCCGGACCAACCCGTTGCCGTTGCTCTCCCAAACCACTCCTTCCTCGCCCCCAAACAGCGCGGGAGGGCCACGAAACTCCTGGAGCTTATCTTTCTCATCTTCAGGACCACACTCTGAAGAAACCACGCAGTGCTACTCTTCGACCCGTGAATTGGACGCAGTGCGCCCAGCCACCTCAGATGCTTCCGCATAACCTGGCTGCTCGCGACGCCTCTTTTGCTCGTACCTTTCCGGCGCCTTCTCAGCATTCCGCCAGCTTCAAGTGTTCCCCTCCAAGTACCTCTCATGTCTGGCACAGCAACTTCGTCAAGATGGAACATAACCCTACCTTCGCTCTGCCGTCCGCCTCCACGTTCACCCCCCTCCACACCGTCCAACCTAAACGCGAACCAGAGCTCGGCTCTAGCGGGGCTCGCGCCTTCCTCGACGGACTTCGACGGCCTCTCGGACACCTCGCGCCGCACATGCATGCCCTCGGGCTCGTCACCGATGCCGACCTTGACTTGATCTGCGCCCTCCCTTCCGCTTGGGACGAGCTGGGGGAGATGCTCCGCGTGCGCGGTATGTCGGTGCTTGAGTGGCTGATGATCAAGGAGGCCTTCAAGACTCGCTTCGGACGGGGGTAACAAGGGGTCTCAGTCGTTTCTTGGAGCGTGTGGTACCAGTAGCCTGTATCCATAGTCATTCGTCGAGGCCGCACTGCGGTCCAATGTATACTTGAAGCACAGCATCATATGTTCCGTGTGATTGACTCCGAGAGGATGCTCCGTTGCTTTATGGCGCGGCCTCCGTGGAGAATTGCGCGCTACCGACACAGCGGCGCCCTCTCATCTCGTACGTGCGTTGTCAGGGAGCGAGATCGACGTCGCTGCTTGCGTGTGCATAGACCGATCTATATAGCGAGTGCAGTAGCGGAGGTCCTTGGTGCCCGCATTCTGGTAATGCCACTGTGTGCTCAGAGGTAGATACCTAGGATTCCGAAGTCGCACCTGGCCATGCGGCCCAGGATGCCACTGGATGCCAGCGCTGTTCATCGCACCGGCTGCCATAGTACCAGCTACTGTACACATCACCCCGCACCCCGCTAACTGGGGACGCGCCCACTCAGGCCCATCGCGGCACCGAGCATGTGGTCAGTGCTTTAAGTCACGCTCGCCGCTCAGCGCTCATGAACGACCTGCACAGGAACGATCAACCCCCGGGCGCGCGTGCGAGAGCGCGCAGGCACGCGCGTTCTTTTTTTGGAACCGGAACGTGACTTTCCCTATCGTTCGACCCAAATCGAGTACAATCTAAGATACATCCGAGGCCTGCGAGAACGACTGAGTGAGCGAATGAAGGGCGGCTGGGCGAGCTAGTTAGCGAAACAGCGTGGGGGCGCGCGGTGTGCGGGCGCGGCAAGGGGTATGGGCGGGGGTCCATCGAGAGTCCGCGGGGTAACGGGGCGGGTCAAACGGTAAGTGTCCGAAGGGAGAGCGGGGTCCGAGGTGGGCGGGCGTGCGTGCGCCGGCGGAGAAGCGGCAGGGGGCGGCGGCGCACGGAGTGGCAGAGGGCCGTGAGGGCGCCGTTTCGGCGCGCGGGCGCGGCGCTCACTGGGTGACGAAGGTGGTCATGCCCTGGAGGTTGTTCCGGCCTGTGGGTGGGCAGAGACGGAGGGGGGAAGGAGGGGGGAAGGCAGGTCAGTGTGGGGGAGGACACGCGAGAGGCGCGGACACGCACTGAAGTTGATGTTCGAGGCCTTGAAGGGCCCCGAGACGTCGAGCTGGTCGAGGTTCTTGCCCTGGCCCGCCTTCTGGATGGAGAGCGTCTGGACCTCGGTCGCGTTCGCGCCGAGGACGTAGAGGAAGTCGTCCCCGTTGATGCTCGCGACGTCGTCGTCGAGCGTCGCGGAGCCCTTCGTCTGCTGGTACTGCTTTACGACCGTCCCCTTCAGGTTGTTGTCCACGTTCACCTCGGTGACGATCGCGGTGCCGATGTCGGTGAGGTAGAAGTTGCCTGTCTTGCTCGAGCGCGCGGTCCAGCAGACCGCGGACTGGCCGTCGACCTTGACCGCGCTGCTCTTGTTCCCCTGGAGGTCGATGATCGTGAAGCCGACCGCGGGGTCCGCAACGAGCACCGCGTTCTGCCCGGGGATGATCGACATGCCGAAGGGCAGGCCTCCGCCGGAGGGCGGGTCGATCTTCTTGAAGTTCTCGGAGAGCGAGCCGTCGTTGGCGACGTCCCACACGGCGAGGAAGCCGGGCTTGTTGGCGGAGGAACCCTTGACAGAGGCGATCACCTGCTTCTCGTCCTCGGAGAAGAGGATGTGCGAGACGGTGTCCGCGGGGCCGCTCGGGGGCGTGGTCAGCTTGAGGTTGAGGGAGCGGACGGAGTTGGCGATTGGCTGGAGGCCCTTCTTTGAGTCGACATCGAAGCAGCTGCGGCGAGCGCGAGGTCAGATCCGCTATGCACGGGAGACACGGTAGTGGGATGCACGTACGCAACGCCGTTGACCGCACCACCGTTGAGAGTGCAGAGGCGGTCGCCGTTCTTGTTGAACGCGAGCGAGACGGGGAACTCACCGCCCGACGAGATCGGGTTGCTGATAGAGTCGATTTTCGTGGGGTCCGCTGCGTCAATCGAGAAAAGGGAGAGCGTGTTCGAGCCGGCCTGCAAAGCGAACAGCGAATGAGGATCGATGTCGCGCGGCACTGATCGGTATAAAGGTGAACCCACGTTGACTGTAGCCAGGACCTTCCCCTTCGAGGACGCCTTGACGGAGCCCTTGATGGATGTCAGCATTGTGATTATGGAATCATGTACCACACTCTAACGTACTTGCGAGAAGAGCGCATCAGGGCCGTTCGCGTTACCATGGCCGCCATTGCCGTCAGTGGTGGTCGCGCGATCAAGGTTCTACCAACAGAATCAGTGATTCCTGTCATAAGAGAATAGCTGCACAAATCGAAACATACGACGGTACCATCGGTGTTGATGCTGGCGGCCACAATCTGGTTGTTGTCACCCTCGTTGGTTATAACTGAAACACAGAAAACGCTTAGACCTGGACCGTGTCGATGAAAGGGACGACTCACAGTAAACAGCGCCAGACGTGTCAAGCCGGGTGGAGGAGCTCGCAAAGCTCATGATCTCCGTCTTCCGGCGCTGCAGCGGGACGGCCGACACCAGGCTCGACGCCGCGACAAGGGAAACGATGAAACCCGTGGAGAAGTACATATCGCTAGCAAGAAGAGCCCAAGTGAAGTCGAGGCGAACGGAGTCAAAGATTGAACCGGTTGGCCAGCGCAGCTGCCAAGGAAGGAAGGAACGAATGGGAAGGAGGAACGAACGAAAGGGGGGAAGTGGGTGTCGACGCGGACCTGCCTACAACTTTATACCCGGGGGCGTGTCGCGTGAACGGCCGTCGAGAAACGGGATCAGTCGAATGCGGCCGGGAGCAGCGCCGGGCACCAGGGAGAACGAGCATCAGGGGCGGAGGGTGGCCGAGCGGTCCCAGTGCAGCGGGACATCGACCCAGGGATGACAGAGCGCGTGGCGACGGCGGGAAGCTAGAGAGCCCATGACGGTTTCGGGTCGACAGCGCTAGCAATTGACAAAGAGGCGCCACGTCCGGCGGGCTGCCGGTGCCGATACCATATGGGAATTCGGACTCGTCAATGGCGGTGCGGGCAGAGACTAGACACAGTGGGCGGGGAGATGAGGATGGGCGGGGATACGACCTAGCACAGTCCAAACAATCATTCGTGTTTCGAATGGGCGTAGATGGGGGATAACTCATCGCATTCCATCGAGGGTTTGCAATGCCTTGCAGATGGTGTCTGGAGATGGGTGACAGTGACTCCAGCCAATCTTCAAACAAGGCCAGAGTATCCTAGAGCATGATAGATCAGAGAGACCTAGTAAGAAACATAATTACCAGCAGTGCGGCGCCCGGGTAGAACATCAGGATATTCATGCACCGGAGAAGAGGACGCGGAAGGCGTCGCGGCGGCGCCGCAGACGAGCCGGGCGCCTCCCGGGCGCATCACCGCCGTGCTGGCCTGGCAGCGCCACCGGGATCACAAGTTGGACGTTCGGCCACAGCAGCGCGCGCTCTCGTCGCCGCCTTCCGTCTTCAGGCATCCCGCACCGGCGCGCCGTGCACGGGCCCCGGCAGCCTACACCGTCGTCCAATCGGCACGGCAGCTACTTCCTCAACGATCGTCCACGTGCCTCTTGTACGTGTGCCCGTTCCTCCGGGTTTCCCGGAGCCTTGGGTCCCTGATCAAGCCAGCACGGAATGCTCGTTTTGCATCAACAAGCCCCGTCAGCATTTGATCCCTACCAGCTCTGCCCCGGGCTCACCTGGGTCGTCCTTGCAGCCTCGGGCTCTCTCCAAATCCATTGGGGGGCTCCAGCCTCCCACCGGTCATATTCTGCACTTGCTTCGTGTTTGAGGCCGGTCGTCAACGTCTACTCTCAACCAGCATGTACAGGCACCGGTTGCCCCTTGGATTCTGATCCGGCGAATTTGGAAGCCTGTTTGCACGACTCTTCTCATATCGCATGCCGAACGTCTGCCGCTTCCCCCGACCTGCCCGCCCCCAGGTCGCCCATCCGCCTCTGGAAAATCGGCCATCAAGGAATGCAAAAGCACGAAGACGGGTTCCGACTCCTGGAACCCAGGGCCTAGGGTCAGGAGCTCTCTCAGCTCTACCCGACGAAGGGGTTCTCGGAGAGTCGCTTCATCGCGGCCCGCGGCAAGCGTACCAGAGGCCGCATGCGGCTCCGAACCGAAGAGCCATCTGTTCGCCAGCGCGAGCGAGCGTTGTGGTTCTCGTACGGCGTCTAGGACAATCAAAGTGAGTGCGCCCGTCCAAGCGAGGCAAACTCACCAATGACCATGCGCCCAGCAGGCCAGCACCGTAGATCATCGCAAATGCGCCACCCCCTCTCCTCGTCCTGCCCTCAGGTGCTTCGTCGACCATCCATTCACTCATATCAGCGCTTCGGTTCGTCTCATCCTTCCACCACTCCGGCGAGAACGTAGTAAGCTCGATCCCGACCTTCCGATGAAACGTTTTAGCCATCATTCGACACACTCACCAAGCGACAGATGTGCATGACCCTCCCCGGTGCAGAGCCCCGCGAAGATCATGGTGTGGACGCCGCGTTCAAGCAGGAACACGCAGTGTTCGACTTGCGAGCGTTGTGGAACATAGCTCCGCGGGGTAATCATGAATGATCGACGCACTGAATATCGTGATAGAAGGCCAGGTAGTATTGCACAGATCCGTACCGCCGTTTTCTGCCAGGACAGTGGCAATATGCATGAACAAACCGGATTGCATTAAGCCAAAATTCTCACAAGCATGGTCTTAAGGCTGATTGGCGCCATACCGACCTTCGTCGCTGCGCATTTCGCTCATAGATGGTGGACGCATATACTTAGTAGTGGCACAATGTAGAGACCCTCAGAATGCACAACTTTGAGCTTCATGGTATCTCCGAAAGATCGCCAGCCATATGAAATGGTCGGCCCTGAACTTGATGAGGTGTTCGAAGAATAAGACGTGTGAGACACTATATGTACGAAACACGCACGATTTCCTATCCACAGTCAGCTTAGATAAGAACGTTGGCGCGATCATTCCAGGAGTACTCGTTGTTTTCCGTCGAGTTCGGTCCGTCACCCTGCAAGGCCACCAAGAAGAGGCTGATGCCGCAAGACCCGCCTCACAATATACTGCAGTGAAGAACCTGGTGCGGGAAACATCAGACTTCAAGAATCGACCAGTGACCCGCATTGAACACGTAACGGACGTCACTGTCGCAGGATCTGCTTGATGAGTACACCATGTGCAGGGAACGAGGATACCAAAGTGTACTGACCTCGAAGTCACATAGGGAGCTGAAGTCGCCTAGCGAGTGAATTGAAGTTTGAGCGGCTGAGCTCGTGTCTGCCACAACACCACTGAGTATGTGCAGAGCCACTGCGGCGAGAGCAAGGAGCGTGGAGGCTGACGGTTGGTGGCCAGGGTTGCGCAACAAACACTGAAGTGCGGTGACTGTGACGACGAGTTCGCCGAGCGCTAAGGGTGCAAATCAGAAACAGGCAGGAGTCGTCAGCACAGAATACCATCCACGCTTGTAAAGAACCAGGTGAGCATGGATAGGCTCGTTATCCAAAATCTTCCAGTTAGAACTTACGAAAAACACATCTGTCCGGATGTAAGAAGCAAAATACCCGACGCCAGCAGGATTCGAACCTGCGCCTCCAAAGGAGAACAGATTTCTAATCTGTCGCCGTAACCACTTGGCTATAGCGCCTTGAAGACTCATGATGTTTTAATACTCTATTCTAACAAATACCGGACCTTTGGAAACTGCATTCCATTCGTCTTACCACGCAATCTCTACGTCCTTCTCCCTCCATCACGTCGCTGCTGTAACCTACACCGACAGTCTGGCACCCTTCGCATCGTCCGAACGGTGCTTACTTTGCGATTAAGATGGGCAGTGGATGTCGAAGAAATACTCCAAGATATGCCGCCTGAGATGTGGCGTTGTTCGAGCATCCCTATAATTGTTGGGTTGTCGTTCCTCAGCGTGATGCAGCACGAGCCAAGCACAAAATCTCGGAATTACATGTGAGCTGACGTTAAGAGGCTATACGCCATGCTGCTCACCGGATCGCATATGACAGAGAAGAGGGTTGCAGGTATATCATCCAGCTACCCACACGTGGATTCGAGCACATGGTTCACCACCAACGTTCTTCTCCCTCTTGGCTTCCTCTTCTTCTCTCCAAGTGCAGACTTCGGACGCACACGGGTACAGGAAACGTGCCCGCGTTTGGAGCTAAACGGGTGCGCAAATCCCCCAGGTCTCACCCGTCGCATCACCCGTTCCCTCGCAGTCCCTATGAACCCCGCGCGGGGTCCACGTTCTGAAGGCGGAAGCGACCTATTTGCAAGTCGCCGTTGCAAGCATGCGGTATAAAAGAACGTTACTTGCGCATCGAGAAGGCTTGAGACCTCATTCGACCGTCGCTCCGCCCCCAGCCCCGGCACTCGTGACGTAGTCAGATGATTGGACTCACTCTTTCATCCTCTCGACCTCCTCTTCGCGGTCTCCGCCACGGCCTCCCGGTCCGTCTCTCGCGCCGCGCGGACCCGGTTCCAGCGTTTGTGTTGGCAAACGCTCCCTTGTCGCATCTCTACTCCAACGAGAGCTGGTGGCCGTCCGACGTCTCGGAACATGTCAAACACGTCGTCCCAGAGGTCAACTTCACTCGCGTTGCATCATCGGTTACTCTGGAGACACTCTCCACATTCGGCAGCGACGTGTTTCTGACGTCGGTGGATGATGTGACCACCAGCCATCGTGGATTACGAGCCAAGTTGGCATCCCGGACTCAACTGGCCATAGTGCTGCTCCTGTGACCATCGTATTGGTCGAGAAGGCGAACAACACCCTTGATGCCTTCTTCTTCTACTTCTACTCGTATGATCACGGAGGAAAGGTACCCATATACCGCATTATACTCACTTTGTGCTTCACTCTAACACACTTGAAATCTCAGGTTTGGGTATCGAGTTCGGCGATCACGTCGGTGACTGGGAGCACACTATGGTCCGTTTTGTGAACGGCGCCCCCACCGCCTTCTACCTCTCCGCCCACTCCGGTGGCTCGGCCTTCACCTTCGATGCGACGGAGAAGACGAACGGCGTCCCACGAACTACATCGGCGTCGGCACGCACGCAAACTACGCGACCCCTGGCCAACACTGCCACGACCTCCCCGGCGACCTCCTCTGCGACCAGACGGACGCCGGCCTCCTGTGGGATCCGGCCCTCAACTACCGCGCGTTCTGGTACGACCCCGCCGCGAACGCGTTCACCGCGCCGGTGGCGCCGGTTCCGGTGGCGCGGAGATCGACGCGGAGGGCGCGAGCTGGCTGAGCTTCACGGGCATGTGGGGCGACGAGCAGTACCGCGTCCTCGAGCACGGTCAGTACTGTATCGTCATCGGCGACCTCGTCAACGAGTGCCGCTTCTCGAGTGGGCCTACTGGTGAGATTCGATCTTGCTTCGTGCATGCCAAGTGTCGTTTAATCCTTTGCTCGCCGTGCCTGCAGGTCCGATCGCGAAGAACCTCAACCGAACGGCGGTGTGCCAGAAGGAAGACGGCTGCACGGTTGAGACCTCGCTGTGATCGCCGTTCGCTAGTCCGTCTCGGACGGTGGAGGAGTTTGTGAATAGTCTCACCGCGCGTGACGTTGTTGGGGGTCTTGTATCCATAGCCTGCTGACTTCCGACGGAATATACCTTGGATGGCAGTCGCCGTGACCGACTTCCGTGTAGGATGCCGATATGTCCGGCTAAAGGTGCCCTCGAGGCCGATGCGTACGTCTGCCGGTCTTGCCCTGAGATCACCGAATCTCAGGTCCGGTCGGTATGTATTCTCCCGTGCCGGCCGGCCCCATCGGCCACCTCTCAAATGTTCACGGTGTCAATGTTGTACATTCTCAATGTCCATCCTGTGTTCCTGCAAGGCGCGCGCCTTGAGTCTCAGTGGAGATTTCTTGTGCGCACAAGATGTAACATCATCACTGTTTTTGACTGATGAACGACGGCCAACACTTCAAGGGATGTCGATGGGGGCTACCAAACAGATTGATGGCCTCCAATGGGCATGCTGCTGTCGGCATGGCTCCGAAGTGACAATTGGACCGGCTGGACATGAGAAATCCGGCAAGCAGACGGGGGACGGCAGCTACAGGCTGCATTTCGCGGCGTTACCGCCGTGGGTGTTCACCGGCACCACCGATCCCCACGCCGTGTTGGAAACAAGCAGCGACGTATTGTATGAGAGGGGTGGATGGAAGAAAAAGGTGAAACAGAGCCGATGTGTTGCATGACGCTGTGGCAAGGCGTTTATATATGCACTACCCGAGAGCGGCTGAGCGGCACCGTCGGGCAGCAGAGCTCTGCAAGCGACGCCTACATGCCTGAACACCCTCTCGTCGCTCCTTAAGCTCTCTGCCTTCCTCATCATCACCGCTGTGCGTTCTATGTCATCCTACGTGCTCGTCGTCCCCCCCACCCCCATCAGCACCCCGGGTCCGCCCTCACCCCGTCCCCCACCAGACGACCGCGCCCTCGCCCTCCCTGAGCTCACCCACTCAAGTGAGAGCTCGTCATCAACGGATCGCGTACGCAGCTCCTCCGAGACCGCCACCATCGTCACTATTTATTCTATGTATGAAGAGGAGAACGCTAGCAGCTGGTCTGCCGCCGCCGCGTCCGCAGTCAGCCAGGCCTCCCAGTCTCGCCCAGTCAGCCGCGCCCTCAAGGACTCTGGCGTTCACTTTCCGAGCAGCAAGAGCCTTCCGGCTTACCACGGCTCGTTTTTACACCAGGACCCTACATCTACGGAGGACAGTGCGTTCTCCGACTCCTCCGCATATGACCGACGGAGCGCCAGCATGGGCAAGCGACTCAGTGTCGCGGAGAAGTCCCGACAGTCCATGGTCTCGTCAAACGGCTCCGTGCAACTTGCGTACGCGGAAAGTCGACCACCGTCGACCTACCGGCACTCGGCCGTGGAGAGCATGGCGAACGGGGTCGCGTCGCGGCGCAGTGCAGGTTCGGATACCCATCGCCGCCCGTCCGGTGCCCGGAGCAGAGCATCGTCCATGCACAAGGCTTCTGACTCTCAGGCAAGCACGGAGAGTAAGCAGGCCCCTTTACCGCTCTCTCTGGACTCCATCGACCACAAGCCTCTCCCCCTTCCTCCTCCACTGTCTCCCTTTGTGATCCCCCCGTCCACCGTTGGCACGCCCGTGCAATCCCCTCTCGAAGCCGCATACCCCTCGCCATCGCCCTCCCCAACACCCTCACTCGGCGTCCCACCTTCCGGACTCCTTTCGGCAGCTTCGTCACCACGAAGCTCGTCATCGGCGGCCAGTATCCCAGAAAGCAAGCACTCCGCCGTCGTGCGTTCGGTCGGTGAAGATGCGGACGCGTTCCACGTCCGGAACACGTATGCGCAGCTTGATCAAACTGGGGTCAGGGGCGATGGCTATGAAGAGGGCGTAGAGCGCACCCGGGCGCGCGTCGGTGGGAGCCGTGCCAGTGAAATTCGCGCTCAGCAAGCACTGGCGGACGGGAGCGAGAAAACCCGTGACTTAACGCCTCAGGAGCTGCAGTTATTGGAGAGCCTGGATAGGTACGTATATTTTTTCGGTACCTATGAACAATGTGGACTAATCCGTTGTCTCGTTCCTGTCTCATTGCTCGACGTACGACTGCTCGTTTGCTTACACAGGTATGGGTTCTTTACAATCCCCTCTCACGAACGCCTCTTGCTCCTCGCTGCGCCGCCGCTCCAACGTCCACTCGCGATCGCCAACACCACTGTTACGTCTGGGACGTCTAGTCCTCCTCTCCTTCAGCGACAGCCGAATAGCCCCACGCCGGCCAAGGAGACCTCGCGGACGGGCAAGTGGGGGAGAATGCTAGTTCCAGCGTCTCGCGACACTGGTGGCAACATCGACTTCTGGGGTATCAAGCCTTCCAAAGAGCGCAAAATTCGCGAGCGCGTATACAAAGGTATTCCTGACCGCTGGCGAAGCGCTGCTTGGGAGGTGCTCATGTGTCGCTTCTCGCGCACGGGCAAGGAGGAACTAAGGCAGTTGATGCGGGAGTATCGGGAAGGATTGGACAAGCCGTCATCCTATGACGTCCAGATAGACTTGGACGTACCACGTACTATCAGCGGCCATGTCATGTTCAGGACGCGGTATGGGCAAGGGTAAGTGTTCCATGGCATATTACAAGCTCGGTGTTAATCGGTGAAAAACCAGTCAACGATCATTATTCCACGTCCTTCATGTCCTGTCACTGCGCTGTGAGGCGTGTGGCTACTGTCAAGGCATGGGACCTTTAGCAGCGACTCTACTCAACTATTTCGAGCCGGAACGCGCGTATGCATCCCTCGTGCACATACACGACGCGTACAACATGCATTCGATCTTCAGTCCGGGTTTCCCAGGACTGCTGGAGGCCATCTATGTCCAGGAGCGGTTAACGGAGCAGATGATACCTCCCGTGTATGCGGCTTTCAAGAAGCACACGGTGTCCACAACGTCGTATGCGACGAAGTGGTACATCACCTTGTTCGCCAACTCGGTGCCCTTCCAAATGCAGTTGCGACTGTGGGACGCCTTCCTCCTCGAAGGGCATGACTTGTTCGTCATCGTCGCTCTCGCGATTGTGTGGGTCTATCGAGGTGAGCCCATCTGCGGCATCTTGCATCGCGCGAATCTCAACGACGTTACTAGATTATATCACCTCCGCTACCGCCAACTTCGAGACCATTCTGTCCCTCCTTTCCTCCTTCTTCGTCCCCGAAAATGAAGATAGCGTCATGTTTTGGATCGAGAAGGCTCTTCGGGATCCCAAGATTCGATCAGATATGACAGGATGGAGACAAGACTGGGCCAAGTTGGTCGAATCTGGGGAGCAGCATTCCGCACTTCTGTAGCATCTTTCATGAACGTGTTGCTCGATGGACATATGCTCTCACTCGCATCTCGCATAGACGCACGCTTTCGATCTCGTTGGATCCGCATCCGCATCATCGCCCACATTCACTGCATACTGGTTAGGTTGTATCCTCGGTGTTTCCACCAGCCACATCTACCTTTGTCGATATCATTCGTTTCTCTCATCCGGATATCCCTGGTTTCCTCTGGCTTGCATCGTCGTCGTCCTCCCAGTCCACCGCTTGTCTTGTCCGATACACATAATCCTACCTGTCGGATGCTAATCGCGATGCCACGCGCTTTACAGTATACACCGCTTACCATAGCCTACAGAACTTGACTCGAATTGTACGGATTGTGGTCGGCGGTACCCGCACGTACTGCCCATTGACCTGGAATACAAGGGCGGTGAAGAACCTCAGAAAGTAGACGTCAGGCCAGGTGGCTCTCCAGACAAGACCAGTCGTCGGGTAAAAGCCTTACTCACTTCTCGAGTCAACGTCCTGGTCCGGATGAAGGTGAGTGCGCTCGGGTTCCCTGCAGCTTGCCGAGTACAAGGTTGATGATTACGTTGAGTAGATCGTAGGTGCACAATTCGAGCAATGTCTCGGCGCGTCGTACGGCGCGATGAGTCCTCTGCGTCCACTTGAGTGCCCGCAAGAAGTCTGATGGCCTCTCGGACCTGCACACGATCCCATATCTGCACACTCCCTTGAGCCGCAATAGGCAACTCGCGGGGCGCGTGCCAGGAGCCCGTATGCCCGATATGGCAACATCCTTGTACTCGCCACGACGGCGCGCTCGAGTACAGGAAAGGAAGGTCTTATGTTCCCACCTCCTCCTCACCATACCTCGCATAAAAGACGGCGATCATCATGCGGCTGCCCTAGGCTTTGCTTTGCCACACAAACAGCCACCCACCTCTCCCCCCACCTCCACCTCCGCCGCCCCACGACCACGAGCCCCGACGCGTCGAGCCCCGCTCCGCCTCGCCTGCAGAACCACCTCTCATCCCCGCCGCCGCCCTCGCGCCCCCTCGCGCTCCCGCCCGGCCCCGCCGCGCGCACACACTGCCCATCACGACGAAACGCCTGAGCACCATCATGTCCTCCTTCTACTCCTCGCCGCCCTCCTCGCCCCTCACGGGCTTCTTCCCCATCGCGCCCGCGGCCCCGCACGCGTTCGCGTCCTTCGGGCAGCAGGACCCGCGCACGACACACGCGATGTACGCCGCGCTCGCGTCCAGCAACGGGCACAACACCTCCGAGGGCCAGCGCCAGCGCCAGCAGCAGGACCAGGCGGCGTCGCTCCGGAAGAAGCACTCCAAGTAGACGACGGCTGCGTCCACTTTGCGCTCGCCAGCTGCACTCGCGCTTGTCCGCGACAATGCGCGGGGTGTCGCGGCGGCCACCGCGTCAGGCCACGCGCGATGGGGCTCCTGGGGCGGAGTGCCTGTCGGCGTTGCTGCGCGACGTCCGCGCCCGGAGGTGGCCGAAGGAGGCAGGATGTGGACTCGGCCACCTCGACCCGGATCAGTGACAGAAGGAGTCTTCACATGCGCGTATTGTGTACTCGTATTCCGCCGCACTTCTTGTACCTCGTCACCTCGCAGAGTTCCTGGCTGTTCCCCCACGCATACGGCATATGTCCATACCACGACATCTTCATAGGTTATTATCTTGCATCACATCCGCATCTCGTCGCATCTGTAGACGAACCATCCCTGTATCCATACCATTCTTATTGTGTCGTAATGACTAGGTTTGACACCCTCTTTGTCTCGCTTGTATGCGACCCCTGAGAGACGCTTGAGCCTTTTGTCTTCAGCATATTCCGTCACTCGGTTGAGCTCCTCACAATAATCATGGGGACTTGGGAGGCTTGTCGAACTTCCACAATCCTCAGCTACTGGAAGTACTACATCCTCTCACGGCGATAAGATAAGATAAGACCTCGGCAAGGAACGTGCGCTTGGGTAGCAACATCGCTGAAGCGCTGAGCGCTGAACATCGTTCCTTGTACTACTACACGCTTCTACGTATCTGTTGGGCCGGGTTCTTTCAGAACGCGCAAGTCTAGTTATCCGGTGAGTGCTTTGCCCCTAGAAGTATCGAGCACAGCGCGCCTGATGAATGCGAGGCGAAGGAGCAGCCCCTGGCGTTGGACGTGAGCGGCCGTGCCGGTATGTCGATGATCAAAACCACGGTCAGTGATATGTCCAACCTTAAGCTTTCAGACCCACTGCGTCCGCACTTCAGCGCTTCAGCTCTCGGCTTCGAAGCTCGAGGTGTATTTCCAGGCATCAGGATAATGGTGGCCAAGTCTCACTTTCTTTACCCTCCATCTCCACCTTCACGCGAACGAGGGACCACTGCTGTTTCCGCGGTCTGACATGGCATCGAACTTCTTAGATCGACATTCCGCGTGACTTTCTCAATGTTGCAGATGGCCGCCCATGGGAGCGCTGGGGAGCGGAAGCACGACCGCCGTTGTCGACCGACTGTCCTCATCGAGCCTTGATCCAGGCTGTCAACTATAAGGCCTTCGCACCCAATATGGGCCACGTTCCCCCCTCTCCTCCTCCCTCCATCGCGGGGTCTCCTCGCGCTGCCCGCGTTGCCCGCAATGCTCGCTTTCCTCTTTGCCCTCGCTACCGTGTCCGGTGTTGCTCGGGCTTCGTTCACAATTTCTCCAGCTGGGAATACGGTGGCTCAATGCTCGAGCATAGATCTGGTCTGGACGGAACAGGTGCGAGCATATAGCAGGTCTTTGCGCCCCAAGAAATGTCACTGAGCTCCTTCCAGTCCCCCGTTGTATGTGCCGTTCCGCACTACGATCATTCACACTGCAGCTGAACGGCTTCAATCTAGCACGTATGGGTCGCTCCGAACCGCGAGATTGCCCCAGGTGACCCAGTTCTGGAGGATCTCGGTATCATCAACCAGCAGTTCTTCCTGTGGACAGTCGATCTTCCTGTTGGTATGTCCACCGTGCATGTTTGAAAGCATCGCCGCTAAGATCCACTAGGACAAGTCGTTAGTTTCACATATGTTCGAGTTGCAGATCAATTCACTGTATTCTCTTCGCGTAAGTGTCTCTTAACGTATCACTCTCTGCCATCATCCTTATGTACGTCGGCTGTAAGCACAATCGTACACTGTCGTTGCTGGAGAGAATTCAAATTGCGTTCCCGGAAACCCGTCCGATCCTTCTACCTCCAACACCACTCCTTCCTCGACGATAACTTCTACCTCTACCTCTTCTACCACCCCGACGTCCACCCCTTCCCGACCAACAACGACGTCCACCCCGGTGACATCCACATCGACTCCTCCGAAGACTGGCCTGACGACTGGAACCTCCTCAAATACAGCGACGAGTTCCATCTCTCGCAGTACCACCCTTGCAAGCTCGGACTCCCTTCTTCAAACAACTCCGCAATCAACATCTACATCATCCTCTACCCCCGGTGTCACAGGCACACCCTCGTCCGATAACGCGGAAGACCCAAGTGGACCATCAACAGGAGTCATCGCAGGCGCGGCAGCTGGAGGAGCGGCGTTTTTCGTCGCGCTCATCGTTGGGATAGCGGTGTTCGTCTGTATGCGAAAGCGGCGCCGGGAGGCCACCCACGGGATGCTCGTGGACCCCTTCGGCAATGAGCATACTACGATCTCCCCAAGTGAGATTTCTGTCAATTTTGTAGCTTGTGCAGTCTGCTCAACACCGCGCAGATCCGGCTTCCAGCGACTTTGGACACCGACCACAAATGAAGTACGCACCTGTGCCGCTAACCCCGGAGGCATCACACTATCGCGGACGTACGTGTTTTGCGCTTGTCGCCAGCGAATACTCGCTGACCGTCCGTACACAGAATCGCAGGATACCTCAGTGCCAGGCCGGAATGGAGAGTCGAGCCAATATTACCAGCATGCAGGTAACGTGGGCGTATATGGTGGTACGTGGCAGCAACTACTTTGAAACCAACTGCTCGTTAAGATTGTCATCTCAGATGCAGTAGTAGCGAGCTCCATAGCGGGAAGCAGAGCCGACCTCGTGTCAAACTCAGGGGTAGGCCCAGAACCACGACCATTGGCCAACGTCCCTCTGTCGCCACGCGGAGACAGTCTCGCCAACGCCTATCCACGACAATCCGGTCTTGCGATGATGGGTAGCCGCATGAGCGAGTCGGAGATCGTGATGTCGGATTTCAGTTACTCATTGGCGTATGGGTCGGACACTGGGTCGTCAGGTGAGTCCCCGTCTCCATCCGCCCGTCTTCTGCGTCCCTCCTCGTGACACCCCCTTTCCAACCCGTCATCTTTTCACTGCCTCGAGCCCCGTCTGCTTCCGCGGATGATGCTGAGAACACTCCAACAGCCCCCCTTCGCCCATCCGCAACTGCCACGACGTCTCCCACCTCCAGTAGTACCTCGAGGCGCAACCGCGAGGTCGACGCGGGCAGCGTGCACATGGACGCGGAAGGCGTTGCAAGCGCACGGCAGACGCTTCCACCTGCGTACGAGGACCTGCCAGAGAGTGCGCACCAGCGGGCGATGCAGAGGAACGTGCCGCCGCTTGGCCCGCTGCGGTCATGGTCTGGGTCGAACGGAGCGCGGTCGTCTGTGGGCGCGAACCCCGATGGTGACAATCTCGCGCCATTAAGGACGAAGTTTTGAGGGGTGAGACGAGGTTTGAAATTTGGACCAGGAGCCGTTATGGACTATATGATCAGACTGCAGTATATTATCTCCTCAGGTATTGATTCCAATTCGCTTTGTGCGGAGCCTGGCTGTTCGATACTTCACGCGCTGTAAGTGGGGTTCTCCGGACTGTCATGCAAGTCGCAACTAATCTCAGACCCGTGGCGAGCTGTGGCGAGTTGGCGACTCAACAATCTGTTATGCATCAAAGACATGAACGGCACTCATAAGTACTCATGATTAGATAAGATTGTACCAAATATAGGCGCCGAAAGAGGCTGACGTTACACGCGAGCGCCTCCCTTCGAGGTGTCATCATCTGCCATCCGCAACCAAAGCTGGGATGTCGTTCCTCGACCCCCCATCACCGTCAAATGTGGTCAAAACCTCTTCGGAACGGAATTCCAGTGTGCATGCCGAACATAAGCCCACATGGTGAACGTTTGAATTCCATATGCTGTGGCCTGAGGAGTGGCCCACGCGCGACGCGGTCTCGACTGCCGCACTAAGCTTTGGAGTCTACGTACGGTGAGTGATGCCACAACCATAGAATATCGCGCCCAGTGCAGATTTTGCTTTCGCTCGCAGTCTCCACGCTCCATGTTTTCCCTATGCTTCCTCAAAGGCCACAAGGGTGATCTACGCCGTACTATTCAATGTTGTACGACTCCCCAACATCTGCCCTAGGTGGCCGCGATCGTCTCAAATCACATTGTGTGATGTCAAGAAAGACCTCGAGAAGATGATGGCCGTCACACCGGAAGAGGAGGCCGTGCTTGACGCGTCTGCTGAACACGCTTCGGACTTTTCGGGAACGGGAAGATGTGCCAGTACAAGTGCTTCCAGAGCAGCACGAACTCGCTCAGTCGAGTCCCGATGACAACGCGGCTCCACTCCGAGTCGCATTGGTCCAGCATGCTTGCGTGTGTCCGTCCCTCATGCACAAACCCTCCTCAGCCTGTACGTCATTCCCCTACTCATCCTCGTCATATTCAAATGTTTGTATGTCATAACAGGAACCATGCACACTGGCACCGGAGTCATGCGACGTGCGTAACGAGGCCGTACTTGTGAGGCTGTACTGAGCTTGCGGCTTGGTATGGCGTCGACGTTTTGATATTTCCATGATGCTGATTTTCCCATGGCCGCTCTCACATACTTAGAAACCTAAGCGTGTTCAAGGACGATATCATCTCTGGCGGCGTAATCTAGCTCTGATTCCGGCTCTCAGTCATAAGGTCCTCGCGCCCAATGCAGGCCACGATCCCCTCTCTGCCTCCCTTCCTCTATCGCGGGACCTCGCTGCTCGGGTTCCTCGCAATGCTCATTTCTTTCTTCGCTCTCATTGGTGTGTCAGGTGTCGTTCGTGCTTCGTTCACAATTTCCCCGGCCGAAGATACAGTGGCTCAGTGCTCGAGCATAGATTAGAGATGGACAGAGGAGGTACGAGCACAAAGCATGTCTCTGCACTCTGAGACTTCGCTGACTTCCTTTTTTCAGACACCCGTTGTACGTGCCGTTGTGTATTACTGCTATTGGAACGGGATACCGATCAACTTCCTAGCACGCATGGGTCGTTCCCAACCGCGAGATTGAGGCAGGCGACCCGGTTTTGGAGGATCTTGGGATCATCAGCCAGCAGTCCTTCCTGTGGACAGTAGATCTGCCCATTGGTATGTTCAAGCTGCGCATTTGTGAAGGCGCTACCGCTCACATAGAAATCTCTGCTAGGAACTGTCATTAGTTTCACGTATGTTCAAACTGTATTCACCAAGACTGTATTTTCCTCTCGTGAGTGTCTAGGAGCCCGTCTCTCCGTCTCTATTTCATCTACCTCATGCGCAGGCTTCTAGCACAATCGTACCTTGTAGTTTCAGGAGACAATTCCACATGCATTCCCGGTAGCCCGTCCAGCCCTACTACCACCATCTCCACCTCTACGGCCGGTTCCACTTCTACAAATGCTTCTACCTCTACGACAACCTCCACCTCCACATCCACTCTTTCCTCTTCAACGGAACCCACCACAAGCTCACCCTCCGACACGACATTCATTTCAAACGCTGAGCATGGGCCATCAACAGGGGTCGTCGCAGGCGTGGCGGCAGGAGGGGCGTCGTTCCTGACCGCGATCTTAGCGGGAATAGTGTTCTTTGTGTATGTGCGGCGACGGCGCCGGCGCCGGGAGGCCGGCAGCAGCGTGCTCATTGACCCTTTTGCGACCTTTGGCGGTGAGTGTTCGAACTTGGTAGCACTCGCAGTCCGTGCTGAACGTCGTGCAGACGCCGCTTCTAACACATTCAGACATCGGCCACAAATGACGTACGCGCCGGAGCCGTCAACTCCAGCCAGGACATCACGGTGCTGCGGACGTGCGTGTTTCGCTCCGGTTGACGTCGAACAGACACCCGCCGACCGTCTGTGTGCAGAATCACAAAACAGCTCAGTGTCGGACCAGTATGGAGGCCCGAGCCGATATGGTCAGCATTCATCGAACGTGGGCGTGTATGGAGGTACGTAGCACTAGGCACTTTTTGGCCCGGGTATGGCTTGAATTCGTCTTCTTAGGTGCGGCCGTGGCGAGCTCTGCAGCGAGAAGCCGTCCCTGTCTTCCGCGTCTCAATATCCCCATGGCGGTCCCTGGCCCGTACGCGGATCCAACGGCGACTTACACGTGCGGCACCTCGGGGCGCACCCGCGAAGCAGATGGTGGTAGTGTGCCCATGGGCGTGGAAGAGGCGTCGAACGCGCGGACGCTTCCGCCAGCGTACGAAGACCTGCCTATCCGAGAGCGTGGCCCGCAGCCTTAACCGGATGGAGTGTGGTAGTTTGTAGACGCAAGCCTAGACGGTGATGATGGATTACCGCGCGCTGTGGAGAACGAACGTTCGAGGCGTGAGTCGATGAGGCGAGGTCGTCTAGTAACAACGTTCAGACCAGGAGCCGTTGAACATTTGTTTGCTATCTCGAGTCGTTGGTCCCGATTCGCACCTGGCGCCGGTGGTAGAATGGCTATTTATCAATATTATTCACTCGAGCTGCAGCTATGTATATTTCACTGCTTCAGATTGGCTCAGCCATTCGTTCCGTATGTTGGGATTCAAAGTCGGTGGTGCTGCCAGATAAGGTCAGATTCGCTGACATTGCAGTCGCAAGCGCCGAACTTCGCGGCCCGGCCCGCCGGCTGACAACTCACTCAAGCTTGACACTGACAGAATGAAACCCCTGCTCACTGCATCCACCACCGCCACCTTCTTGACAGGTTAACCGCGACCGTTTGTCTCGATGGGTCTCTACCCCCCTATGCAGTGCGCGTGCCATCCACGGAATACAATCAAAATGCTTCTGTCTAGTCTGAGCAAGTCTTCAACTTTGGTTGGTGCGTATGTATGAACCCATAAGCGCCGGTCAAGCTTCAAGCTTCCTCTCTCACCCGTGGAACCTCTATATCAGGACTTGGGAGGATGATCAAAGCCCTCAGTCATTATAGCATCTGTGTTTAGAGTTAAGATGCTGTGAGTCGTCGTCTTCAAATGTAGGAGCTCCGCCCACTCCGCCTTGCGCTGCACATCCGGAAACATTGCCATCACGAGGAAGAACGCCTGCGAGCAGAGTGATCATAGCATCCGTGTTCAGCGTTGGGATGCCGTGAGTCGTCGTCTTCAAATGCACATGGTTGCCATTGGACGGCCCATCAACTGCAGGCGGCCCTTATGGCATGTCGTCAGAGCGCCGTTGCGCAAAACTTGAATCTTTGATTATACGCATGCTGCGATGATTGTTTGGGGCCCACGCACGAGCCTTTTAACCATGATACCCCCGTTAGTACTAGTATGGGCAAGCCTGCAAGGTCATTCCCACTCTGCTGTCTCCGTACCAGTGATGCTCCTCCTCCTTATCGTCGTTCTAGTGTCTGGGGTGGTTCACGCCTCATTCAGCATTATTCCTGCAAATGATACCATCCCACAGTGCTCGAGCGTAGAGCTGATGTGGTCAGACAAGGTACGAGAACGTTATCTACCCAACCATGCTACCACTGAGCATTTTCACCCAGCCACCCGTTGTACGTACCCTAAGCAGCAGTCAGTTATGCGATATGCTCAGTTAGCTCCAAGCACGTCTGGGTAGTTCCAGGCCGCAACATCACCGCAGGTGGTCCGATTTTGGAGGACCTTGGAATCCTCACTGGCTCGAGCACGCTCTGGGCAGCCAACTTCCTACCGGTCGGTAGGTCCAGTCGTTTCAGTGTTTGCATGACGCCCCGCAAACTCACATATGGTCATTCGCCAGGACAGGTCGTAAGTTTCACGTATGTTCAGACAACAAACACAGGACTGGTTCTGGCGTCACGTAAGCGCGTATCGTTCCGCTCCTTATAGCTTCGCTCATGCTCCTCTGTCCTCAGCGCAATCGTACACAATCGTAGACGGAGGGAACACAACTTGTCTTCACTCTACGGGCGCCTTTAACCCGACCACAACCACGTCGGGAAGTTCGACCTCAACCGATAGCTCTAGGAATACTGCAGTTTCGATTTCTGCGCCTGGTGCTCTGAGCAAACCTTCAAAAGGAGTCATCGCAGGCGCGGTAGTAGGGGCAGTCGCAATCTTGCTCGCGGGTGGGGCGGGAACTGTTTCATTCTTGTGCATGCGGCGCCGGCGTCGAAGCCAGCGTGCAGCGGCGAAGGGTCTTCTTGTGCATCCTTTCGTCCCCGGCGACCTTACCACAGAAAGAGGTGAGTTCGCCCGTACCGTTGCCGAATTCCCCCTACCCACGCCTAAGGCAACGCAGGACCTCATGTGAACAGCCCCAATGCGACCTATAAATCAAACACTGTCCCGCTGCCCAATATCACAGCAGGAATCAACTCAATGGTATTTCAGCCGGGGTCTGACTGTGACTTAGGTGAGAGTCTCCATCCAAACGCTTAGGTTCTTCCACGCTGCACTTCGCAGTCTTTCTCCCGCAGCCACATCAATCGCGCAGTCCACACCTCCGCCGCCAACAGTGCCAACACCGCGTACTCCAGAGCGTGCACGCGAAGTCGACGCCGGAAGCATTCGCGAGGATGTGGAGGACGTGGAGGGTGGCACGCTCCCGCCCGCATACGAGGACCTTCTGGAGCGCAGCGGGCGAGGACGGCAGCGCCGCGAGCCCCGGCAGGCTGTGAAAAGCGGAGCTTATGTCAATCCAAACTGATACGGGTGCGACATGCACAGTTCGACGGAGTTGTCGCTGTGGGGTCGCGCTTGGCAGTGGGCAAAGATGATAGGCGGTTCACGTAGAGTATGGATAAAGCTGCTCCGCCGCGAGACCCGATGACTACTTTTCGAACTGCGCGAGCACCCGGGGCGAGTTCAAGAACGCGATCTTCTCCGCGAAGAAGTCTGCGTTAGGGCACCTTTGATCAGCGCGTTGTACAGACGATGGGGTGCATGGAAATCGCTCACCGTCTTTGATGACGGTAACGTTATCGCGCATAAGCTGCAACACACTGCGCGTTTCCAAATCGTACCGCGGCCACGGAGCTGCAAAACAAAAGATCAGCAGAGAGATTGGGCGATCAACGGATCGAGGCCTACCTCCTGGGTCGAGATCGGTGACGAAGTTTATGTAGAAGTGAGCGAGCTGTGCCGCAAAATCGGCCTCGACGTCGGGGAACTGTCCGAAGAGGAGGAGGAGCTCCTCGCCGTGGAACACTGTACTCAAAAATGCGCATGAGCGATTGTCGTCAGGAAGCACGAAGGAAGAAGGGGCGCACCTCCGCGGGTGGGGTCTTGTCCGGGTATGAATTCGGTGAAGAAGTACGCGAAGACGGGCTGATGTGGCGCAGCGGCTTCGGAGAAAAGACGGCGGGGTGCGAGGAACATGTTGTCCGTGTACCAGGCCGAGGCGCGGTCGAAGAGCGAGTCTCCAGTGTTGAATGGTGCCCCAAGGCTGGGGTCGTTCGCGGGGTAGAGCGCATGGATCGTGTCGAGGACGTCTTGGGTCACCGGGGCAGGGTCGATGAGGAGCGCCCTGATGTATGCGTCGAATGCGGCGTCCTCTTGGTCAGTTGGGGTGCTTAGGTTGCGCACCGCTTGGGCAAACTGCGTGCCCTCGTTCAACTATTGGAGTGAGTTGAGTGGGCGAATGATTCGCAGGCAACATGGATCGCCCACGTTTGTGCCGGCAAGGACGGGTACTCGAAGGAAGTTCTCGCTCTGCACGCGCAAACTGGGCCGCTCGGTGACGAAGCTTCCTGGTGGACCGACCGCAGGCTCCCAGAGTTGATTGTTGACAATCTCAACTGTCATGGACGAAGTGGTGTTCCACAGTTCCTATTTGTCTTCTTTAGATCGTGTCTCTTTGCACCTAACACTGACAAACTCACTTCAAATGGAACGTTCTTCAGGCAAGAAAGCGACTCTGGACCAGAAGCACATTCGACGTTGGCTAGCAAACGTGCGTACGGCATGCCCTGATCATCATAGCGGGCTGCTGGGGGAGAATTTTTGCTAGCCCAATCCGTCACGTCAGACTGAAAGTGGATGCATGCGGGAGGGTGGCAAGATTACGCACAATGGTCCAGTGGAGGAGTCGAAGATGGCAGCTCGGAAGAGTGGTCGCGAAGGAGGGAATAGGACGTGCGCCTCGGAGCTACCTGCGCCGGCCGACTGCACAAATGTCAGGAACCACATATGTCCACTAATTTCGTTTTAACACACCTGTCCCCAGATAGTCACCTTATCCACAAATTGTCAGGACAGTCTCCGCCGATCTGAAAAGAGTTTTTACCTTGGATGCGTCGCCTCCAAACACGTGTAGATTGTCTTGTAGGTATGCCAGGGCAGCGCGCTGGTCATGTAGTCCTGCATTCAAGTCTTCTGGTGCAACAAACCGGCTAGCAAGCTGACCACATGTCGGTGCTGTTACAGTGTATACCGTTTTGCGGAAGTTCACTCACAAAGCCGAATGTGTTGACACGATAGGCCCTGAATACCACCTGATTAACATGTATCATATGATTATCGAGGGGTAAAAGGAACATACACCGAGACGAAAAAATCGGCTTCCCGATTGCAACGCTTTGCTGAAGCAGGTCTGTCAGATCTTCGTCAGAGCGATGATCAGGTCAAATGAGCGAGCGAAATGATCACTGACAGGTTGGGTTGAACTCTGGATCACCGGTGTATCTGCGTACCAACTGAGTCTTTTCCCGACTTCACTTCATGAAGAACTGACCCGTGTGTCCAAGCGCCGCCCTGTGAGAACCGTGCGTTGACATCGCGAAACTAGCGATGAAGGTGAACAACTCACGTAGAACCATACCAGCACTGGAAGCTTTTCGTCGGCATTTATACCACTTGGACGCCACACCTAGAAGTTGCACCCTGGATGAACGCAAGCGCGCGGGAACCCGAGAGGAACTCACATTGAGATACAAACAATCCTCCGAGATGGGTACTCCCGACACGCTTGACGGTAGCTGCGGACAGGCATCCCCAAAGACCGTCGCGTTCCGAACGCCAGGTTCAGGATTCATAACAGGAACCGGAGCTTTGAAGCGGAGAGAACCGAGTGGAGGTTGGGCAAATGGTATACCCAACCAGCGGTCCTGCCCAGTTGAGGTCGTAGAACCGCTGAAAGTTCCGGATGTTGTGTGAGCGACTAGTGGGTTTTCTGTGCCAAGGGCTAGCAGAGCATGTGCGAGAAGGAGGAGACTGCGCTTGAACGCCATGATGAGAAACGGCTTGCGGGCGATGTAGGTCGTCGGGAGCGAGTGCAGTACGTGAATATGTAGGTAACTGGTACCGTTCACCCGTGACCCAACGCACGCCCAAATATTCCCCTCGGGGGAACAGGGGAGCGTTTAGCGCGCGACCTCGACCAGAAGCCAACTAGCCAAAGCGCATACGGGGAGGAAACCCCGTCTGTCTGCATTTCCTCCCCTTGGAAGGAATTCCCCTTCATCCCTAGTTTCTCATCAGCCTGCACCCCCTCTCGTGCGTTTCCTTCCGAAAGGCCTAATTCCGCCCCTCAAAGAGATTGACCCCTGCCCACCCCAGGCTATGCGGCGTCAGAGCGCGCGCAAAGATAAGCTCGCATGCACATACATGGTCATCGGTCTTGATGAGAAAGGCTCCGGTTCTCCTCGGAGGACCGGCATGTCTTCCTCCCCGTTTACGCCAGACCCCGTGCGCACTGTAGAGTACCTGTGCGTGCCGCCTCGAGGGCGTAAAACGGGAATAAAACAAACATGAGAAAGGCACAAGGGTTTCTTCGACATCCTCGAGGAGATAAACTCTGAGGTATCAACGCCACTTAGGCTCCGGACGAAGACGGCGCATGGATGGAAGGGAGGAAGGGCGTGCCTTCTGATCATGTGGGTGGGGTGTGCGTACGACTTGATTCTGTGGGTAACTTCTCCACCACGGGACGCCGCAAGAAGCCCCAAGACCGTCAACACCGGTGCGTCTACGTAAGAGAGATCGCACGGATTGCCATTGCCGTATGCAGCATTGTGTGGACTGGCACCCTGAGCAGTCGAATGCTGGCTGAAGAAAGAGGTGACCATGAGCATACGTGCAATTTGCACAGGAAGTATTGACGTACGTTGGTGAACTCGTAGTGCTTCGGTTGTACCGGAGCCACGAGGCCCATTGTGAGATCCTACAATGACCTGGCACTGGGGTGACGCTTGAAGCGCGAAGGCTCGACAGGTACGCAAGCAGACTGTGATAGAGGGGGAGGGAGAGAGCAGCCGTCTACGCCGGCGAACACAGAACGGCGCTGCTTTGGGGCGGCCCGGAGCCGATGACGTCGCCAACATCGGGAAATCAAGGTCGCGCAGGTAACTGCGCCGCATGCCGTCTCCTCCTTAATGGGGTCCCTCAACCCCCTTGGCTACCCAACCTTTCCTCATATACTCCGTCATCTCGGCAGCACCTCTTCATCCACACCCAATCGACCCTGAGTAGTACGCTCTCAATCGCGCGGAAGACTTCACGATGCTTTACTTTCTCCCTCCAGAGACTTGGTTGTACATCTGTGAGCATTAGTACAGTCTTTGGGCGATATTAACCCGCGTTGCTTATTTGTATATTTCAGTCTCTTTTCTTGACCTCCCCGACCTAGCGTCCTTGGCTCAAGCGTGCCCCGAACTACTCCCGCTGGTCGAGGATCCAGTTCTTCGACGCGAGAGGCTCTTGGTAGTCGCCCCGTCTCGCGTTTCTCACTCCCTTTTTGGCACAAGCTCTACTGGGCTTCCCCTTCGCTCCACGCTTCCAGAGCTCGTGCATAGAGGGATAATTCGCGGTGTAGGCGTTGAACGCCGCTGGAGAGATGGTCTCTACTTCTACACGACCCTCGTAAGTCTCCCCCTTCATTTCCCCCTCTTAAGTTATCATGGAGCCTGCTTTCAGATGGTCACCCAATACGAGAATTCGATGCGGCTGAAGTGGACCCATGCGCGTAACGTCCTCTCTCATACTCTCCGTGCTCGCTCCTCCAACCCTGGCGCGCGCACCGCGTTCTACCGGTCTCGCGTCCTTCCCCGCGACGCCGCTTCGACCACCGTCTCTCCCCCTCTTGTCTCTGCGGTCCGCCGGCTTCGATGGGCCCTCAAGCGCGATCATCTCGCGCACTTCGTCAAGGACAGGAGCGATATGGTCAAGAACGGAGGCCTGAACAAGTGGTTGGAAGGCAACGGGCGGGCCGTCATGTGGCGCGAGAATGAGCGTATCAGACTTGCTCTCTGCCCTGGAATCAAGGGGATTGTGAAGTTCTTCGAAGGGCTTGCGCTTTGAACGACCAGCACAGACTCTATCCATGCCCTCCTTCCGCGCACTCGGACATACCTTGTGGACTATTGTAAGAGCCCCCGCCGTTATGCATGTCGTTCTCTTTTACTCCGTGTACCATACTGGGCCATATGTACGAGTGTATCATGAATGCACATATAATAGCCAACCTGAGTCATTGATTGTGCTTTTGCGAGAACTCAACCCAAGCCTCGTCCACAATCCGCCTCACTTCCTGGACCCGCTCCCCATCTGTACGCCATATCCCCCATTCCCCATCGTCTCCAACTCCCATACCCATTCCTTCTCTGCGGAAGTCCATATCACCTTGGATCCAGCGACCACCGCTGAGATGGACCTCGCGGAGCCCACATGGGAGCAACTCTTCCAGGAGGGGACCAATCGTAAGGGCATTCACGCCCGAGCCGACAAGGATGGTCGCCGATGCCGCCATGCGCGAAGCGGCTCGAATGAGAGTTCGCAATCTGGGTAGCGCGGCCGGTGAAGACGCTGTTGAGGCTTGACCGCTGCCAAAGACATATCACTGATAAGAAACCGCTCTTATACTCCGTGATCGGGTCAAGAACCTAGTAAGGATGCGCGTTACTTCCGAGATGCCAGAGATGCCAAGGTGAGCTGCAGCAGAATACGAATGTGAGTCAGATGGATGCGAGTGCAAGGAACATCTCTCGTACCTGCTAGAACATCTTGGCTGCACATGTCATATGCGCGATGGAAGCAGACTGGTGACATTCGTCAGAGACGGCCCATCATCGAAGTCGGGTTGTGCGGACCTTGCATCGGATGGGCCACCTTCGCGAGTCTGGTACGGCCGAGGTTAGCTTGGTATGGAGCCCGGACAGAAGGAGCTGCTGACCTCTCGGTGCGCTCTAGATCCACTTTGCCGCTCCTTTCAAGGAGACCAAAGACGACGCCGTCGGCCCCGGCCTCTTTGAACACCTTGATGTCTTCCTCCATGACACTACACTCCGCATCGGTGTAGAGAAAGTCGCCCGTGCGGGGCCGAACCATGCACTAGTGACGTAAAGTGTCCCCCAGGCTCGTTGAAGACGGGCAGAATTGAAAGGGACGCACCATGATGGGTACGTCGGGAGCCGCAGCGCGGACCTGGCGATAGAGCCCGAGACTGGGGGTCGTGCCTCCGCCCAGCCCGATGTTTCCGCAGAGTTCAAGTCGATCAGCCCCACCACGGCGTGCACTGGTAGCAGATCGAAGCTCGAGGGTGTTATTCCAGATGTGCGGCGGCAGGGAGTGGAATCACCGACGCGATGGCCGACTCAGGAGAGTCTACACAGACCTCGATGAGGATACCGTTCCTGGGCGTCAGCGTCAGAAGTCCTGGATTGTTTGTCAAGAATCCGACATAGGTGCTCACTCCATCTGTCATTCGAACGTCTGCGGTCTGTTGGGCGGAGCGAAGTTGTGCTACGAGCGCATCATCTGGGGAGAGCTTGAAAGGTACGTGCTTCGGCGATTCCGGCCCGCTCCGTATATGTGGGGAGCCGCGGCCACGTGACCGCGACGGGGATCAATTCACGGACGGGATGCCAGAATTTGGTCAACACCTTCCGTTAGAGACGCGTCCGAGGCCAGCAGTCGGCGTCCCGGCTAGGCGGATCTTTGAAGAACATCAGATCTCGCCCCACTCGAGCCAGCCATGGACTGCATGGAGCACCCTTTCTCAGCCACCACCGCGCATAAGAACCCGGCACTCGTCGCTCGCAACGCTAGCCTCTCCTCTCCCCCTCGTCCTCCCTTCGAACTCGCTCCCCGACGTTCCGTTCTCCACGCGCTATCATGGGCGCCGCGGCCGCAAAAACGGAGAAACCCGCAGAAACGTCTCACGGAACGGCTCCTTCAAGCCAAGTCTGGTGGTCGAATGGCACATTCTTCATCTTGGTCCACATAGCGGCGCGGCCGGTATGTGGTACTACCCTCCCTCTCAAGTGCCACGAAACACGCTGGTGCTCGCTGTGGTGCTGTGGCAGGCAGCGTCGATGGGGTGAGTTCGTTGTCTTCCGCGCCCACCCCCACGCTGAAGGCGACGCAGCATTACCGTTGGTTACCATCGCCTGTACTCGCACCGCGCGTTCCGCGCGACCCTGCCTGTGCGAATGTTCGTGGCCGTTCTCGGAGCGAGCGCGTTCCAGGGGTCTATCAAGGTGCGCATAAGTATAGTACCGCTTCGCTTCCCCCAGATTTTGATACGACCTTGCGCAACTCCCAGTGGTGGTATGTCAATTCGCTCCATAGAGACCGTTCGCGGCTCAGCTTGCATTTAGGTGCTTGCGGCATAGATTGCATCATGTATGCGACTTTCGGTTCGTATATCGACCCCGCAGATACTGAAGTTTCACAGCGATTTACAGACGACCCACGTCATGACCCGTACGTCAAACGTTTTACATGTGCGCTCGTGCGCTCAGCAAACGCCATCCCGCTAGGTACGCAGCAACGCGAGGATTGCTGTGGAGTCATATGGGATGGATTTTCTTCAAATCACAGTACGAACGCATGGCGAGCATTGACCGCGATGACCTGGAAGACGACATAGGTATGTTTACTGTCTTGCATCATTCGGCGACTAACCTGCACACCAGTCGTTCGGCTCCAGCACAAATACTACGGTAGGCGCCGAATTCTCCTGGACCCTGACACGTCCTCATACTCTCCGCGTTTGACCAGTGCCGCTCGCCCTTACCATGGGTTTCTATATTCCGCCTATCACCGGGATGCTTTGGGGTGACCCAGTGGGAGCATTCATATATGGCGGGCTTGTATCCAGGCTACTCAGTGCGTCTCCAAGTCATTGCTCGTGGCTAGCGTCACTGACATGCAGACAGTATGGCACTGCACATTCCTTGTCAACTCGTGAGTACATGTAGACGAGACGCGCGGAAAGACCTAATATCGGCCTCAGTCTCGCGCACTGGGACGGGCTCCAACCGTACTCTGATGAGAACACATCGAAATCTAACTTTGTATGTTTCTGGCTCTCGTGCAAGGTTCAATATGCTTAGATTGCGTGCTCCATCTAGGTGCTGGCTCTTCTGACCTGCGGGGAGGGCAATCACAACTTCGTGCGTTTACTTCATCAGTGACATGGTTTTTACTGAAATGTTTCGGCACGCATTGCTCCCACGGACAGCATGTGAGTAACTTATGACACATCGTATATTCGATGCCAACAGTCCGTTCGTGCAGCATAGTTTTCCGCATGACTACCGTTCTGGCCCCTCCCCGTACGACTGGGACCCGTCCAAATGGGCGATCGCTCTGCTGGACTCCGTCGGCCTCGCGTCCAATCTCCGAAGGGCCAAGGTGAAGAGGTGCTCGCCGCCCGAGAGCACATGGTCAAGAAGGAAGCCGCGACGATGCGCGGCAGCAGTCCCGTTCCTGCCCATGAGGACGGCAGTTCCGAGAACCGATGGACAGGCGACATCTGGACGAAGGCGGAGCTGAACGAGTTCGTCAAGGCCAATGCGCAGCGATGCATACTCCACCTTGGCGGCTACGCTGTGGACGTCACCGACTATGTCGAGGAGCATGTGCGTGTAATCCCGTTGAGCTCACCGGCCTTGTTTTCATCGTCTCTCAGCCGGTGGCAGCCACTACCTGAAGCAGTTCGGCGCTAGGGCCACAAGTCCCGAAGTCGATACGGATGTTTTGAATGAGGACACACATGACGCGAACTGGGCTTTCTTCGGTGGTATCAACAAACACTCTCAAGCGGCGAGGAGGAGAATGCGCCGGCTTCGCATCGCCAAAGTGCAGTAGCATTACAGTATGTGATAACAATTAACACACGCGTCTGTTGTTCACCCTCTTTGTTCTGCTCACTGTCTCACTGTAGTATGTTTTCGTACTGAGTACCCCGCTTGTCTCTATGTATGTACCAGACTCTGTTTAACAACGTATTTAACCGGTGTTTCGGGCCAGACCTGGATCTTGCCCTGGATACTAATACGGACCTGCTGGCGGAGGCGTGCAAGCATGATGACGTCCGGCATGTCTAGCTTGCAGCCTTCCTTGAGGGTCAAAGCCTCTTCTCGCATGCAGAGCTCTGTGATCTCTCGAGGAAGCCAATCACGGAGGTCATGCCTCCGCGCGACGGCCAGGCGGTCAACAGGCGATCCAAGGCGGCCAACCGCGCGATAGCGAGCTGCTTCACTTCCTCAAAGACGTACTTGTCGGCGAGAAGGAGCACGGACGCCCATTCGTCGAACGTGCCTGCAGGCCCGCCGTGTCGTGCAGCTTTCTGGCAGAGGTGGAGTCGGTCGTCAGCGGACGATCCTTTGCATGTGCCACCGCAACCCGCCGCCCATGGTGCCGGTGTGTCCAACTTCACGCACACGCTCGCCCGCTGATCTGGCCGCAGAATGCAGCAGGCTGAGCGGCGGAGACGGGCCTTTGGGTCATCCCCAGCTCCCCTCCACGCATGGGAACCGGCCGACCGTCGTGGCAAGCGACGTGCGCCCCTCCCCGCGGCCGCCCCGCGCGTGCGAGATCGTCGAGGGGCCCCGCCGCGAAGGCCGAGCGCATCCGTGCCCGCGGGACCAACGGACGCTCGATCGCTCACCTCGGGTAGAACACGGACAGGAGCCGCGCGAAGTCGACGGCGCGCGTCTGGGGAGCACGATGGGCCGCGCGTCCGACGCGCCCTCGGGCGAACCGTGCGCCCCTGGCGGGCGCTGCTCGTCGTCGACGTCCGCGCCAGGCACGGGTGGGGCGGGAGAGGCGAACATGCCGGCGAAGACGGGCGAGTGCCGCTTGAGGAAGTAGCGGTGCACCCTGAAGAGCGTTTGCTCGACCTGGTGGTGGCTGCGGTCAGCGGGCGGCCGCGCGCGGGGGCCCGGCCAGGGGAGGGGTCAAAGGGGCGCACTTACGAGGAAGACGACGGCTCCCGGCTCGTCGTCGAAGTAGAGCTCGGGGTGACGCTCGGGTGCTGCAGTCGGTGCGCCGGCGGAGGGCGGGGATAGTGCCGTGCAGCTGGAAGCGGGGGTTTCCCACCAGAGGTCAGTCACCGTCGGGCTCTATAACTCGCTGCCTTCACTCGTGCTCACTCTGTGGTCTGTGTGGAAGAGGCCATGGCGAGGGAAGCACGCAATGGTACAGTATCGACGCTCGCCGCCCCGGCTGGAGGAACGGTGCTAGCAGAGTTGAGTAGTCTGTACAGCTTTGTGGACCGCACGCGCATGCCTCGTGGGCCGTGGGTGAAAACGGGCGCCAAGGACTCAATCGGCGCGGGCGACACGTCAACGCATCGAGCTTCAAGCGAGACAGCTTTGACCACTCTCCGGCGACTTACCAACTCGCCATCTTCCGTTTGGTGTCCGACAGCGCGTTCAATGCCGCCGCCAAAGGACGGACATCTATCCAGATACTTTCGCCTGGCGGCTCAAGCGGGTCATCCGTGCGAACGGCCCCCCGCTCGTTATTCATGTTATCGGATGTGGGCCAGATGCTGGGAACAGCGCACACACCGACACACCCCGGCCTGGCGTTCCCACCTACCAGGCTCAGATGCGCGCCGCTCTCCAAGGGATCTGACGAACCCTGGTCCGACCGCCCGGCCAATAAGCCGCGAAGGCCGGTCAGCTGGAGGCCCCGCCCGGCCTTCTTCCCGCCACACAGGTCCGCGCGACATGCCGCGCGCGCGCCCTTCACACCGGTCAATTCGCCATGCGTGCACGACCGGCGGGTGGCGGCACACGATTCTAGTCACCGGGGCCAGGGGCCAGGGCCGCGGCCCGTGCTCGACGCCACCGCGCCGTCGCTCCTGCTGCGGTGGCCGATTGCGCGAGGATGGTGAGCAGCGCGGGTTCCGCCCCATGCCTCGCTGCGAAAGAACTGACCCTCGGCCGCCGCTTTCGGTGCCAGGCCTGGCGCATGGTCCGCCGCCCAAGCCACGATGGCGCAGGTACGGTGGACTTTTGTGGGCGTCCGGCGCCGGGGGACGAGTGCCAGGTTTGTGGACATCTGATAGCATTGCCTGCCCGAAGCGGCTTCACTGACGCGGTTTGCGGGGCCGTGACAGGCTGTCGGGACGTTGCGGAAGATTTCTCGGGCCAGAACATCGCACTCTCAGGAGCGCGGAACGGATATCGTGGAAGGCTAGGATTCTGGTATCCGCTGCCTCCGGCGCGCTCGCGCCACCAGCGGAACCCTTGCTCAGTCTATTCCGAATGGTGGGTGGCTGAGGGGGATGCGGGGTATAAGAACACACCAGCGCGCAGGACAATCGACCAGTTTTCAGCCCTCGGTCCCCTCGCGCAACACAATGCTGCTCTCCGAACCCTCCGCACGCCATGCCCTCTTCGCCGCTTCACTCTCCGCGCTGGTGAGTGCTTCGTGTCCCATTTTGGTGCACGCCGTCGTTCTGACTAGCTTCTGTAGCTCGTGCACTACATATTTAACCGCTACGAACCCCAGCAGGCCAGAATCCATATTACCCTCCTCGTCCTCGTCCCCGCCTCGCTGTTTGCGCTTTTCCTTGGCCGTCTTCCCGTCGTCAATGCGGCGTTGGTAACCTTCACCGCCTACTGGGCCACTCTGGCCACATTAGTTGCTCTCTATCGCCTTTCCCCATGGCACCCCCTATCTCGACAACCCGGACCCCTTTTCCTCCGGCTCTCCAAGCTTTCGATGGCATGGGTCTCTCGCGGCGGCAAGCGGCACTTGTACACGCAAGAGCTTCACCGCCGCTACGGCGACGTTGTTCGCGTAGGTAAGGAGGCGTGGCCCGGCGTATATAGCGGCAATTTGCAATGTCTAATGACCTTCGGTTTACAGGGCCGAACGAGGTGTCGATCAGCAGCCCTCAGCGATTCAGACTCTCTTGGGCACAGCAGGGCTACACAAGGGTCCGCGTACGTGTCCTCCACTATTATGTGTGTGCTTGTGTGCTGCGCTGACGCCGTCGAATGCGGCTGCAGAGTGGGATGGAAGGGTGGCGACACAGAGCGTGGCCCCACTTATCGCCATCAAAGACCCTAAGGAGCACTTGCGCCGACGCAAGCCATGGAACCGAGCGCTCAGCGTCGCGAGTGTCAAGGATTTCGAACCCTTTGTGACGCACCGGGCGCAGCAGCTGCTCAAGGTACTGCCGGAGCAGCACGGACCCGTGAACCTGGCGCAATGGTTCAGCTGGTTCACGTACGTACTCCACGTCACCCGTGGGCCGCGATCGACACGTGCTCACACAGCAGTTTTCGCAGCTATGACTTGATGAGCGATATGGCGTGAGTGCGGCGCTGCGAGTCACTTGGATAACTGCTGAGTTCTATCTGACGTCAGGTTTGGCGGCGGTTCTTCCGAGATGATGTTGAACGGAGATGACGGGAGCGTTTGGCCCTTGCTCGAAGTCGGCCTGGTGTGAGTGGCTTCGATCATTTCCGACGTTCACTTCCGGCTCATCACGCGTCGAATAGGAACTCCGACACTTTTGGACACCTACCATGGCTCGCGGATTACACCCGTTCCATCCCCTTCCTTGGAGCCAAAATGAAGCAGATGCGCGCGTACTGCATCGATCGCACCCAGCAGCGTGTGATGCTCGGCAGCACCACGCGCAAGGATCTCTTCTACTACCTCGTGAGCATTGCCGCTACTCGCCCTGTTGCACTGATATGCATTGGCCGCGCCCACAGAACAACGAAGACGGCGCGGAGCCGACCCCGCCACTTCCAGAGGTCGTCGCTGACGGAACCTTGGCGATAGTGGCCGGCGCGGACACGACCTCGAGCGTGCTGTCGAGTGTCTTCTTCTGCCTGCTCTCTCACCCCGAGTCGTACAGCCGCCTGCGAGCTGAGGTCGACCGCTACTACCCTCGCGGAGAAGACCCCTTCAATCCGAGACATCACGGAGACATGCCATACCTTAATGCCGCCATGCACGTCCTCTCCGCCCTCTCTCATGCCAGACATTCTCTGACCCATACACAGTAACGAAGCCATGCGCCTCTTCCCACCGATTAGCGACGGAAGCCAGCGCGTCGTGCCAGCGGGAAGCGGAGGCCGCGTCGTCGGGAACGAGTGAGTGCCCCGTGCCGCGTTTTCCCTCCCTCGGCCGTCCGGCGGGCGGTGGCTGACGTCGCCTCGCGCGCACCACCAGCTTCCTGCCCGAGGGCACGGTCTCGACGGTGCACACGTACACCATCCAGCGCGACCCGCGCAATTTTTCCCCCCTTCCAGACGAGTTCTGGCCCGAGCGCTGGATCCACGCCGCGAGCGGGGAGCCGAGCCCCCTGGGCGGGAAGCTTATACACAACGCGGCGGCGTTCTTTCCGTTCTCGTTCGGCCCCGCTAACTGCGCCGGGAAGGGCCTCGCGCTGCTGGAGATGCGGATGGTGGTGTGCGCGGTTGTGCAGAAGCTCGAGCTGGCGTTCGTGGACGGCTTCGAGCCGTCGGCGTACGAGGACGCGCTCCGGGATTACTTCATCCTGACGAGACCACCGCTGCCTGTTGTGGTGCGAGAGCGGTGACGCTCGGAGCTCCGGAGTCAGGTGGAGTGGAAAAGAGCGGATATCGCGATTCGCGACGCGGATCCAGCATTATACCCGTGATACATAGATACCTCTCGTACGAAATTCACCAATCATCTGTATAACAAACGTGGATCAACGTTCTTGTCAAGTCGAGACTGACGACGTGCGCTTGACGGATTTCGGACCGCCAGCCACGACGCGCGCGGCACGTGACGTGTTGACTGGGCTGCGCGGCTGTAACCGCCCCGCGGGGACCAGAGCACATCGTGCAGCGGCCAGAGTAGCCGTCCAGCATTGCTGCACACTCCCAGCCACTAGTGCGTTCGCAGCGCCCACTTCCCCCCGTTGTTATCGCACGCCGGAGATGTCGAAGAGGGAGACTCGAAGCTTCGCCGCGTCTGGGGTCGATGTCGACGCCCCGCGCGCCAAACGACGGAAGGAGGCCTCCGCCACGAGCACCAGCGGAACCAGTATCACCATCAAGCCCCTCGTGAACGCGAGTCCGATTGGCGACGCGCCGGCTGGCGATGAAAGCGGGGCAAGTCCGGTGGAGGATCCGGCGGTGGTCAAGGAGAAGGGGCTCGGGGTATGGAACACGCTCAAGGACGCGGTGAACAAAGAGTGCGTGACTTCCGGCCTGCTCTGGTCGCTTGATCTTGACCCGCGACCTTCCTTGCCTCCGCCCACCATCATGGCACTATCCTCTACCACCTCCTTCTCCCGCAACCAGCGGTCAAATCGCCTCGTTCCAGTTCATGCGATTGCCCTCAAGACGACAGTACGCGGACTACTACAACATCATCAAGCACCCCATAGCTCTCGATGACATCAAGTCGAAGCTCGAAAGGCGGGAGTATGCGTCACTGGAGGACCTCAGGCAAGATTCGACACCTGTTTCCGCAATGCCAAACGCTACAACATGAGAGAGAGTCAAATCTGGAAGGACGCTAAGTTCTTGCATGTGAGTACTTGCTGTTGCGGTCTGATTGCATCCTCCCTCCTTCTCACCTCGGAGGGACCTACGGAAACTAGAAACTCTCCGCGAAGGAGCTGGATAAGCTCACCGGCAAGGAGGATCGGGACGGCGAGGGATCTGATGACGATGGCGAGAAGAAGAAAGCTCCCTCCATGTACCGTCTCCTGAAGTCCAGGCTGCAGAAGTTGGTCGACAAGAAGGAAACGAGTATGTGTGGCTCCGTATATGTGCTCAACCAGAATGATAACAACCTCCTCAGTGGCCGAGCACTCTCCACAGAGTTCATGGTTCTTCCCAGTCGCAACTCTGGCCGATGTACTACCAGATCATCAAGAAGCCGCAATGCTTGGACAATATATTCGTGAGTATTCTGCACGCCCTACTCTGCGACATGCCTCGTAGATCTTCCCGTCCCTCGCTCCTTTCTTATACTCGACAACTATAGAAACGGCTGAAGCAGAAGGAATACCCGACGCCGAAGGACTTCGCCAACGATGTCGAGCTCATCTTCTCAAACGCCTTGGAGTTCAATCAGAGCATACACCGATCTGGGAAGACGCGGTGGTACTCCGGGTGCGTGTGATGCATTCTCGCTGTTGAATAGCCTCACCTCGACGACATACAGGAACACTTCAGGAAATTGATGTCAGATCTTCCAGAGCCCTACACAATACCTACGTATGAGAACCCTGGTCAACATTCTACCAAGATCAGATTGAAGGTACCCCAGCTCCACCCCCACCCCCTCCACAACCGGTCGCGGCACCGACACCCAGCCTCCCTTCATCTAATTCCATCGTGATCCCTTCGAGAGCCCTGCCAAAGCTCCTACCAAACCGGTGTCACGTTAACTGCCCCCGCACCATCTCGAAACCCTCAGCGACAGTAGTGGAACCACTCCTGTCATCCCGGCTATCCTGCCGGCATCTACTCCTACGCCCGCGCCTCCGCAGGCCATTCCCTCCCAAGCGGCCGCGGCCGCGAAACCCCCACGCCCAGCCGCGGTTCCTGCAACGCCACTTGCGCCTCTCACGGCCTCTCAGGCAAAGAAGCCGGCGCATTCAACGACGCAGGTGGCGGCAACCCCTTCTCATGCGCCACCGACGGCGAACGGCCTCGTGCACGCTGGCCAGCACCACAACGCCGCGTTCCAGCCGCCGCTCACGCCGTCGACGAT
This sequence comes from Epithele typhae, assembly GCF_022376455.1. Classification (NCBI taxonomy): domain Eukaryota; kingdom Fungi; phylum Basidiomycota; class Agaricomycetes; order Polyporales; family Epitheliaceae; genus Epithele; species Epithele typhae. The sequence goes on along the minus strand of NW_025954215.1, from coordinate 181,378 downwards.
GCCCGCCGTGGTAGCCCCAGCGCCACAGAAGAAGCACCCTCTATATCGCCCGCGGCGCTCGACGGCGGCACCGCGCCTGCGGCCCAGATTCAGCAGCACGGCCCCGCCCAGTCTTTGGCGCAAGCCCGCACTTCTGCGCCACCAGCCGCGGCGCCGCCGCGCCGCCTGTCGCCGAGACGGTGTTTGCGCACCCGCTGAGGCGCGTGGTGATCACGACCCTCCCGCTCTACCGGCGGCTGGTTCTCGATCACGGAGACGGCGTTCGGACGTGGGCCATGAGGCTGGATGGGTCGGAAGCCACGGTGGTTGTTTCCGATGTCGCATTCATCGAGAAGGACAAGACCAGGGCCAGGGAGGAGGATGACGGGGACAGTAGTGCGGACGAAGCTCACCCGAGGCGTGAGGAAGAGGAAGAAGAGGAAGCTGACGAGAGGGAAAGATCTTCCAGCTCGCCCTCAAGACGGCGCACACGGTCACCGCGGAAACGAGGGAGACCGGCGCGCACGGCGAAGAAGACTCAACAGAGCCCTGGGAAGGGCAAGGCGGCAGAAACGCCTCGGGGAGAGACAGAGGTTAAGCTTAACGGTGTGTCGGTCACAGAACGTGATGCGGGAACGTGGGAGGTCCTCGTGGGCGTAGGTTCCAGTATTCTTGAAGTCGGAGAGAAGGGGGGAATGATGTGGAAGGTGTACTTGGACAGGTCTCTGGTCCAGTGAGCACATTGTGCGGACGTGCGTTTGTTCGACTTTCGTTCATGCTTTCTCGATCTGTTATCGCTTAATATTTCCCCCGTTATGTTCGTTGGTATAGCTGCTGTACAATATGATATCCTGTCTAATCTCTAGCAGATAGCCTAGTGCGCTCCGAAGTCCGATGCAAGTCCGCGTCCCCCACATGCGCCCCTCCAATCTCCACCAGGTTACGCGCTGACACTGGCAAGGTCCTGAGCGCGCCATTGCTCGACCTTTACTGTCAGCGGGACCTCGTCTTCCACCTCGGTATCGGGCTCGCTCGGCGGATCTGGCACATAAACATTGTACCGGCCGGGTTCTGTCGTGCGGTCTTCGACGTAGTGTCGCAACATTGCCTCCCGGTCGATCGGTTTGACTTCATATCCTCCGAGCCGCGCCGAACGAACTCCCGCGGACGGCCGGAGCGCGCCCACGGAATAGGCGTCCTCTCGTCCTCGTCATCTTCTCCGTCGGAGTCCGCGGCGTACGGTGCGGGGGTGTCCTGGTGGTAGTAGTCCGGATGATACGGGGGAACGGCGGAGTGCTCGCCGTTACGAGCGTTCTTCCGGCGGCGTGTCTGGGTCGGCTGCAAAAGGGGGTTGACAGAGTTATTCTCGTACGTCCAGGGAGAGTCGGGAAGTTCGAATTGGTGGTGGGGATCTTCGTCCGGGTACTCGTACGCCTCTGGGTCTTTGGGGGGCCATTCTACACCAACAGTACCTGTACGGGGCTGTCAGCGATGAGACGCTAGGGTGACACGATTGAAGCAAAGGAAGGTAAATTCGAAGCAAACGTCATAGCAGAATTGCAAAGATTGTTGAGCACGCTTACATCGTCAACCAATCGTACAGCTCAATGCTTACAAGCCAAGGTCGACGTGCCCGCGCCGACTCATGGCTCAGGAAAATAGCTACCATCCTCATCGAAAGCACCCTCCGTATCGTCCATGCTCATCTTCGCGAGCTTGACCCACTTACCATCACCATCGGCAAGCGGGTACCTCAGGCCTTCCCGGACGGTACGGTAGGCCAACACCACAACCAAGGGTTCTTGCCAAGCATTGACTCGATATTCTTGCGCATCCCAAGGTGGTATGGGTATTTGATCTGTTTGACTAATTCAGCCAAGATGCATGCCGTCCATCTGGCAAGTGCACGTACCTCGTGTATTCTCCCGCGACGGACGAGGGTCGCAACCTTGTCCTTCTCCCATCCCTCAATGGTGGTAGTATTGCTGATCAGAGAGTAGAACTGGTAAAGACTAGGGAGGGCTTAGTTGGTATATCCACAATATGAGGATGCAACGTACCTGAAGATGCCGACAGCAAGCAGTACTGGGATACATGTAGCATAGTTGAGAACAATAAAGATAATTTCCGTTCCACTTGGTTCATCCTAATGTTGCAGGTCGCATGAGTATAGCTCTTGTAGGGTAGATAGCTTGCTTACCCAGAAGGCGTTCGATGCAGAAAGAACTCGTTTGGTGAGCATTACGGCATGATATGAGCAAGCCAGATCGACGAAAAAGAGGAAGCGAATGAAGTGGCCGTAGTTGAAGTAACCGACGCAGTTGTTGACCCACGGACAATGGTGGTCTGTGAAGGAGTATGAGCTAGGCACAAGGTTCCGCACATATGGAACATACCCATCCGAAGGACACAGCTAGTTTATGGTAGTTAAGCACCACGCATATACCCCGTCTATGCAAATGGCGCACCGTTTGCACTGTCTGCAGTGATGCGCTCGGGGTGGCTTGTAGTTCTCGCAGGAACGGCAGTACCGTGGCCCTCGGGTGAGCTTCTTGACTTCGTAGCCATCTTCATCCTGAAAGTCCGGTCTCTAACAAGCGATAAGTGTGCATCAATACCGGAGTAGAGAACGCGCGGTGGGTCTAGCGATAGACAAACGCACCCATGTCGATGGTACATGACCAGGCTCCGTAATGACACACAAACGATAGTTCCACAGCAGCAGGCCCACCAAAACACTGCATCGCAGCAAATATAAGCCAGATTCAGAGGAAGAGACGGCAATGGACCCACTTAAATGGAAGCAGTAGTTGTATGAGCTCAATGGACAGCACCCGTCCGTACCATGGCCAAATGACGAAGATCTGGGAAGAGTACGCGATGAATCCAATGAGAGATGTCGTAAACACCACAAAGAGCCTGTCGGTGATGCGGCCCATGGCGGGAGAAATCCAAGGGGTCCAGGAGATGGGAGAAGGAGAAAAGGAGTACGCGTATGTCCAAGTGTCGTCCGGGTGTGTTCACCGGATTTGCATCCGCGCGGCGTGGCGGAGTGTCGGGGCGCTCGTCGCGCGCTTCTTTATCCAGCGCACCCTCCTCCTCCCTCCCACCTCGGGCAGAGCGTCCATCCTTAGCATGCTCCTCCGCCTTTCTTCTTCGCTGCCGTCCGCGGCGTCCGCTACTGTCAAACGCGCCGCGCGCAATCAGCCGGCTCTAAAATGCCTTGCTCGCTTCAACTCCACCGACGCTTTGGCTGAACCAGAGGTGACGGAGTCTACTGAGCCGGAGGCGACGAAGAAGAGGTCTGTCCCCGTCGCGGACTCTCTGGGGGACATCAATATCTGTGAGTTGACCGACATTTCCTTATGCCGTGGTGGTTCTCAGCTGGCTCTTCAGTCTCCCGTTCGAGGAAAGGAGATGGTCAAGGAGACCCTCCCAGGCGCGATGGTCAACGGCAACGCCGCCCTCGCCCGGAAGGGGCCAACGTTGAAGGCTACCGCGACAACTACCAGCGTCCGCCCCGGCCGCCACGTTCAGACCAGGACAGGCAGTTCAGGCCCCGGGAGCAGCAGCGTAAATATGACGGCCCTCGTCGTCCCCACCAGCAGCAAAACCAGTCTGCGCCCTCAGCGGAGACGATCAAACCAAGCACTGGCGCCGCTGGAGCCACAGATGCGTCGGCTACGAACGCTTCCGCTCCGGCTGCAGCTGCGGACGCTTCTACCTCCCAAGCACAGACGACCCCTGCCCCCTCTGCCGCGCCTATCGCCACGCCGAAACCAGTTGTTCATGTCCAACTCGAGGACCTCGATGCGTTCTTCAAGCAAATCTCCAAGCAGTCGTCTACCCCCGTAGACCGTCGTCCATCACAAGCGGTCAAGTCGACAGCCCTCGCGAACCCAGTTGTTCAAGCGTTCTTGGAGTCCAAGGCCGGAGAGTATTCGCGCTACGTGCCTTCCCTCTATCCGAATATGGAAGTCGGAGCGCTGGGACCCACCAAGCTTGCGGAGTTGATGTTGTCGAGGAACGGCGATGTGACATTGAATGGGAGGGTACGTGCTATGGAGGTTGTCCAAAAGTTCGACAAGGGTGGGCGAGGTGCACAGGCTTCCCCATAGTAGACTTTCAATGTCATCTATTATATCCTCTTGGGCGCAACCCACGCTCTAATCCACTGCATGCGAGAGTCTCGATCTGAACAGGACCCAATAGACATAATTCTCGTTCCCGTCTCCACTCGACTTAAGTTACGACGTCGTCCGCTCAGCGGTCCGGCGAACGGGCCGCCGATAGTCTTGAAGCCATCCGGCGGCTAAATTTCTCGCAGACGAGTGCTGTCTGAAGCCTTTGTGCATTACTTCCTCCACCATGGCTGCTGCATTCTCTTTCGCCGTGCCCTCGGCAGTACCTCAAGATCTGCAAATGATCCACGACATCATTGGCGACCTCCCTGAACCATCCATGAGCAAGCTACCTCACGAGTTGATTGCGTCGAATGAGCATGGGACAGACAGCGACACAGACAGCGAAGGGGAAGTCGAGGCGGATATTACCGCCGAACTTGGAGAAGAAACTGGGAAAAGGTGAGTCTCCGCGTCATTTGCGTTACTGTTACTCCAATGGATTCTAGGGCACCCTCTTCTGAGTCCTCGAGCGATTCAGATTCATCCTCCGACTCTGAGGCGGACTGGACGCGGACTCGGACTCAGACTCAGAACCAGTTCGCGGGCCTCGGAAACCAACGAAGAAACAAGTGGATGTCGACGACAACGACGACGAAGGAGAGCCCGTCGCCGCACCGGACGCACAAATGCGGACAAAGAACGAGATGGTCGATGTCGACGTGAAAGTTCCCGAGATCACCAAGGTCGAGCCGGAAGAGCACCTGGAGCGCGTTGGGGAAGTCTTCAGTGTCTTTGACAAGGTCGCAATTGTTAAAGGCCTGCCTTCACCAATTGCCAACCGAGGTTCTGAGAGAGCATTAGACTCCGAAACCCTGTTGGTGTTCGAAGATCGCACTGTGCTCGGATATGTGAGTGCATCCAGTTGTTTTTCTTCTGGAGGGTACTCAGGTCGTGGCATAATAGGTTTTTGAGACATTTGGACCCACTAGCGAGCCACTGTATCAGCTTCGGTTCAGTCAAGCATTCCCGCTCGACACGGCCAAGGTCCAGGTCGGACGACCTGTGTTTCATGTACCCTCGAAGAGCGTCTACGTCTTCGTACAACAGCTCAAGCATTTCAAGGGCAGTGATGCTAGTAACGTTCATGATGAGGAACCAGGCGATGATGAGCTAGAGTTCTCTGACGACGAGCAGGAGGCTGCTCAAAAAAAGGCGAAAGCCCTGAGGTCCGTCCTTTCCTCCCCCGCTAATTCGATCTCTGACCCCCAATCCACTCAGGCGAGAGGCATCGCGTTCACGGTCCCTCCCATCTTCTTCCAGACATTCTACGCCCGTCCCCTCTCGTATGCGAGACCAAGACATGGTCGATGACCCATACGGAGGGACCACTTACGATTCAGGCCTCTCCTACAACGACATGGACTTGGGAGCGGGCCCGTCGAGGCCGGCACCTATCCCATACGACGACCCTTACTCCGACGCGTATGGCATTGCGCCACCTCCACCACCGGAAGCCGTTCCTAAGCCTGAGGGGAGGGATCCCGACTGCCTCCATCACCAGACAGGCCTCTTCGAGGACGAGGACGCGGGCGAGGGACATCTAGGGATTTCGCCGGTCGGGAAGATGGCGGGAGGGGTCGTGGCCGCGGTCGCCGCCAAAACGACCGTGGGCGCGGGCGCGGACGTGGACGGGGCTCCGCCCATGGGATGTCCGCCGAAGCCTGGATGGCGGACAGCACACGTCTCATGACGAGTACGACCCTTACAACCAAGGGCCTCCCTCCCCGACTTCTCTCGCCATCGCTCGTGCCACCGGCCAGTACTCGGATGGAATGGTCGTCAACCCTCCGATGGGTGCTGGTGGCGGTTGGAACTATCCGCAGTATAATGGCCCCTCATTTGACTTTTCCTTCCCGTATCAGTACCCTCATGTTCAACCTCACATCAATCCTCGGTTTGCGGCGCAGTTTGGTGTCGCCGGGATGGGGACCGGGCTTCCTCTGTATGGCGACCAAAATTATGCATACAGTCAGGACGCCAACGGTTACGCCGTCGGTGGCAGCAATGGCCAGGGTTGGAACCAGAACTGGGGGCCGGGAAGTAGTCAAATGCCGCCTCACCATCAAGGTGGCGCATAGCTGTACATGTACCTATATCGCGTACGTACTATACGTTTTCGACCTCTGTGGTCTTCGTGCGCAGCCTAGTGTGCTGCTGGAGTGGTCTTGTGGCTACCGTGGTAAGAAGTGTGAGGCGAGAGAGGCGTCTTGACAAACCCGATTTGGTGTAAACGCCTCTCGCGAGCGATTGTATGCGCGTAACGGCTCGCTAGCACCCAGTGCACAAGCCTTCCACACAAACTGCTTCTGCCCTCTGACTACCACTACTCCCCCCTCCCATCCCCCCACACATGGTTGCCCCACGCGGCAGGGGGTCCGCGAAGTCTGCGCGCGGCCGACGCGTCCAACTCTCGGAGGGTTCCTCGTCATCCGCACCTCAACAGGAGAAACAGCCACAACTTCCCGCACAAGCATCTAGCTCCAAGCCCGATGTCCAGACGCGTCAAAAACGCGTGCTACCCTCGCGCACGAATCGCGGAGGGCCGCAAGTGGGTACATGCGAGTCGGATGTGATGATTTTGGACACCATGCGACGGAAATGTGCGTTTCTCCCAACTCGGCCCTTCTATGTCCCCTCGCTCCCCCCTCCTTCGCGCACCCTTTCGTTTTATCTGAGCGCGATCCCCTCTCTGACATGCTGGTGCACAGTGGAAAGCGAACCCCTCATCCCGGCGTCGAGCTCCTTCCTCCTGACGACCGACTCGTCTCTCGCCCCACCGCGAGCCTCCACCCCCGCGTCGTCCGCGTCCGCTTCGGGCGAACAGCAAGAGGATGGCCAGATCAATGCGCTCGCGTACGGACGCTACTTCGATCGCCCAGAGGTGCGCAAGGCGTACAAGGAGCAGCTTCATATCCAAACCCCCGACTTCGTCGAGCTGTCTCAGGACGCTCACGTAGGCGGTCGTTTTCGCCCGCGCGGGTCCGAGGAGGTGTGTTTGTTTATGCCCTCTGTGGTTCAAATGTGCGACATGCTGACCTCACATCTCTCCGCGACCTCTTCCCGCAACCCGTTCCGTTCCGTCCTTCCTTTGCGCTCCGCTGCACCATGGCACGATTCGTGCCGTTCAGGAGACGCACGACACGTCGGACGCGGCGTATGAGAAACGACATCGCAAGTACGAGATGTTCGAGAAGCGGCAGCGGCTCCGGGAGAAGGAGAAGCTGCAACATCAGCACTACAAACTCAAAGAGCGCATCGAACAGCTGCGCGCGATGGACGCCTCCGCGTTCATGGCCCTCCCCGCCTCCGACTTCTCGATGGAGCGGTCGGCGAGCCCAGGGCCGTCGACGTCGAGCCCGTCGAAGATGTCCGTCGACGGCGACCTCCTCCACGGGGGCACGACCAACTACGAGGGCGAGTGCCGGCGGAAGGAGATGCTCGAGGTCGCGATGGGCATCGAGCAGCGGTATAGGATGTTGCTCCCTCCGGACCGGCGGTGGACTTCTAAGAAGGCGAGCAAATCCAAAACTCAGGCGGAAGTGGTGCAGATCATCGAGCAAGTGGACGAGCCCATGGAAGAGGTCCAGCTGGAGCCGGAGCCGATTGAGATCCCGGACGAAGAAGAGGTTGACGAAGCCGAAGATGCGGACGAAGCCGATGGAGACGGGGAGGTCGAGCTGCAAATTGCCCTCGAGCCCCCAGAGATAGTGGAGGACGAGATGGAGGAGGTCGAAGAAGAGGAGTTGGTGGATGATGACGAGCTGGCGGACGACGACGAGAACATCAAAATAATCACGGCCGAGTCTGGGGAGTCGGAAGTGGATCCTGACGAGTTCGAGCGCAATTGGCCTAATAAACTCAAGCTACGCATCAAACCTCCCGCTCGAAAACTCTCCGCCAGTGCCAGCGTTGGAGCCCAAGAACGACCAGTCCCAATGCCCACGCAGGGAAAGGTCAAGCAAGTCACAATTTCCCCCTTCCCTGAGGAAGTCGATGGTCGGGTTGATGGTCGTTTTCTCGGCGACGATGACAACGACGAGGAAGACGAGGAAGATGATGAAGACGATGATGGCCCCAACATGTACGAGCCCTCCGAATCTCCCGACTTTCCAGAACATCTTGACATACACGAGTTAACGCCAAAGCGACAACGCCTCGACAACGATGAAGATGGGTCAATCTCTATGCAAGGGACTCCATCACTCGATACCCTGGCAAAGGGGAAATGGAAGGCTCCCAGCGTCGATGAACACGACCTCCCCACTCCCATCAGCCGTGGTCGCGGCCGCGGCCGGGGTCGAGGACGGGGCCGTGGCCGAGGACGGGGCAGCGCTAGCATCAGCGTCGGCGCCGGCATAAGCAGAGGGCGGGGCAGAGGCAGAGGCAGAGGGCGAGGACGCGGACGCGGCCGCGGCCGCGGCTCCGCCATTATCCCTTCCTCCGCGTCGGTATCCTCAGCGGGTAAGCACTCGTTACAGCGCGCCGTGTCTCTCCCACAAAAAGTTCACGCATCCTATGCAGGACTTGCGAGCCGCAAAGAGCCGGCTACAAATCCTTGCGTGCTCATGGTGGCTGCGCTGCGGCAGTCAAGCGCACCGCTCGCACGCAAGACGCAGCGGCACATCACCGCGTTTGGTGCTCAGGTCCCTCACGAGATCGAAGAGGTGCGGGACTTCGAGATCCCGTGGTGGGTGCACAACGACGACGAGGACGACGCGCGCGCAAGTGATGGAGAAGGGGAGGGATCGGAGGACGGCGACGACGACGAATGGATCTCGAGCGGTGAGCAGCGAGTTCCTTCGGCCAAGGATGAGGATGAGGACGAGGACGAGGGTACTATCGATCTTACTGAGGATACATGACACCCTCTGTGATTGTCTTCTTGGCACACCTGTTGTTTGTCGTAGCGTATGTATAGCGTATGTATTCCCTGCTGTCCAATACCACCTTACATCTAGATAATGGCACCGTCCACTATGCTCACTTTTCACGGTTTTGTGAAGTTACCAGCCATTGGAAATGAGAGAGGAGGACGTGGAAGAGCGTCGATTTGGCTTCAGCATCAAAATTCAATTCATGAGGCTGTGGATCCTTTATCACCTCATGGATGGGATTAATAGCTTCGGATTAACCGAGGAGGTAGTTTTCTAGTAGAACAAGGATGCTCACCAAGGACTCCTAGTATTTCTCCGTGTGGTTTTGGTGTGTCGCCAAACGGTCGATTCCGCAGCATGGACGCGAGCAGTCACAATCACGTGAATAGAGGGATCACACTTGACGCGTCACTCCGCGCGCGTTGCCTGGTTCCAGTCTTCCTCAGATCAATCGTCACTCCTCCGCGCGCGCCACTGTTGTGATCCCATACATCTTGCCGTGACATCCCCCGGCATCTGCCATAGTGGTCAGTTCACTGGTTCGGAAGAGGGAGGCCACGCATTGATCGCCGCATACCATTTCTTTAGGACACTGCTCAGCCGGTTGCTTGCTTGGCCAGCGTTCCACTGGATGGCGCATTGTCGTGGTTTCAGCTTAACTTCCTCCCAGTCTCGTGAATCGTGCGGTCCATTCCTCCCTGCGGCCTTCGAACTGGTGCACCGTCGGAATCGATACGAAATGTCGGTGGCGGTGACGGGCAGGAGTGGGGAGGGCCCAACCACGGCCTCTGGGGAGTAGGTTTATTTGACTGTCACAGATAGCGATAGCTTGGAGACAGTTCTGACCTCGATCGCCCGCCCGCAGGCATGCAAGTTCCCTGCGATCGTTGACGTTGAGCGTTGAGCCTTTGCGTTGATTCGCGCTGGTCACGGCGCTCGACGCGATCGACAGCCCGGTGGTGCTCGAGGACGTCCTGGAGCACGAACACTGTACGATCACTGCGCTCAGGTGTTGCCCGCTGCCGCTGCTGCAGCGGCGCCCTCCCCGCCCTTGACCTCCAGAATCACAGCAGCGTCGACGGGCACCGGTACCTGCTGCGAGCACGAGCGCGGCCGCGCAGAGGCCGCTCGGGGTGCTCTCCCACGCGCGCCCACACTGGAATCCTGGCAGGCGTCGGATCGGGGATCCATACGTGGCCCGTGCGATCGGAGCGTCCGATGTCGCGCCACGGGAGGTTCGATCATTCCTGGGGTGGTTGCGCCGCCTGCGAAGCCATCATGCCCAGGGTGGTGGGGCCGGGTGAACATCGACCAAGTTACCAGAGGTCGCCCTCGTTGTTCTATCGCAACCGATAGCTTGATGTACCTGGACCTACTGCACGATCAATAATCCTCGTATCCGACGCATTCTTACGGACACGCGCGTCCAGACGTCCAATCATTGTCCTTGGAGCGCGATTCCAGCCAGAAGGTGTCTTGCTTGAAAACATCTCGCGCGTCGATTCTCCCACCCATCGACTTACAAGCTCAATGTCGAGGTTGCAGACACCTGAAATGGTCGCTTTTTGCTGTTTATTCAACCAAAAACACTCCTGGAGCCCCTTGCACCAGTCGCGCGCGACTGACGAGGTTTGTTGTGAGACCGAGGGTGGTTTGGATCTCACTGCGTTTCCCGCCCCTTCTGCCCGCCTCTGGTTCCGCCCCGCAGTTGTTTATAGGCCGGCAGTTTCGGACTCGCGCGGGGTTAGGTTCAACTTGGTCGGCTAAAGACGAATCTGGTGAGCCGCCGGCTGTCCGCTCGCGTGCCAGCTGACAAGTAAGTACACCGCCTCTGAAGATCTGGTGGCCTGGGTGGCGCAGTTCGCTTTGCTTTGAGGGCCTGGCTCCCGGCTTGGATCGAATGCTTGTGTGGGATCGGACGCAACAGGCGTCGGCTCGTGAGAGAGGGTGACGGAGACTGCCCGTGCGAGCGGGGACACGAGAGATCGGTGACGAGATGGGTCTGGAGGGCGAAGGCAAAGATGGGGAGGGGCTTCGAGATCTTGAGTCGTTCTTGAATTATCCTCCCTCGTCAACAGTAGAGGACGATCAGATACTAAGTGGCTGGGGACGAGACCATACTGGAGATGACGGAATACCGACCGCTGCTTCCCGCGAGCGAAAGCAGGGGCGGCGATGGGCGTCTGTGTAAGCTTCTGGCGGCAGATCTCGGTGGCTCAATTGGGCGGTCGCGTCATCGTTCAAACGTTCAACGCCAGACTCGCCGCCTTGCGCGTCGACCCCCCGCGCTTGCTCCTGATCCACCGTGGTCCCCACACATCCGTCGTCATCCGCTCGTCCTCCACTGACCACAGGAGCTTAACCCCGCCTTATGACCCCCCCGATCGCGTTCTCCCACGTCTGCAGCACCCCGAAACTCCTACACGCGCGACCTACAATCTCTTCGCCTTCTCGACCTTCTTCTGTGCCTTGGCCTGCCCATCTCCGCAGTGCACGCCAACCTTCGGTGGCCTCAACCGCTGGACCAGACGCGTCGCATCTACCGTTGCTCCGCCCCCGGCGTCGGGCGTCCTCCTGCGTCCTCCCTTGGCGACGCCCTAGAATGCTCGTCTCTTCACATGGCTGCCAAATCTTCCGTCCTGCCGCCTGCGCGCGCGCGCGCTGGCGACTGGCCAACCGACTGTCGGCCATTGAGTTCCCTCTGCCACGAGCCGATCGAAATCTTGCCTGCCGACAGATCGCCTCTGGAGATAACCGTCGCTTTGCTGAACACCATACCCTTCGCCTCCCATGCGTCCCGGGCCAGTGCATAGAAATATCCCGCGTCGCCTGCTCCCCGGACTGCACACTGGCCATTCCCTCCCGCTTCCCCGTCCGGTTGTCCACCCTCCTTCTCCGATCTCCCAGACGCTCGACTCGCTATGACGCTCCTCGACGAAACGTGCGCTGCTCCCCCCTTCTTCCTCTTCCCTCTGCTCACCTTTTCATAGCATGGGCATGCTCTTCATTGGGGTCCTCATCGCCGGGATGTAAGTATTCTGAAGTCTCCCTCCACCGACGCCACTGTGGCTAATCTTTCCTCCTTCCTCGCATACAGTCTCTACGGAGGTTCGTACGTTGTCCTCTGTTTCCACCATCGGTGCCTCACACCCTGCCCTTGCAGTCTCGTGCACGCAAGTGTACTTCTACTTCTCACGCTATTCCCGCGACCCGATGTACATGAAGTTGCTCGTACTCGGGGTCTGGGTATCGGACACGATTCACCAAGCCCTCATTTCCCACTCGTGTAAGTCCCTTCACGCGATCATCTCATGAGCTGCCTCTCACACGCCCGAAGTGTACTGGTACCTGGTCACCAACTACGGCCAACCTGCGACTTTGGCCCTGCTCGCGCCGTAAGCAATCTGATCTCATTCTAAGGCCATCTTGATTGCGAACCGTTGTGCTTTGTGCAGCACCATCATCATTGAGGTCGTTATTCAAGCCGTCACTGGTCTCCTCGTGCAGTGCTTCTTCGCTGCGCGCGTGTACAGGCGTGAGTGGCTTTCCAGACGTATGGTGGCGCTCAGTACTGAACCTAGTCACAGTGAGCGGGCAGAATTGGTACTTGACTGTTCCCGTCGGCCTTCTCATCGCCGTCGAGTTCGGTACGTCGGTACGTTCCACTTTTCCCTTGTAAACGCTAACGTACCTCATTGTAGCCGTGTCTACAGCCTACACCGCCAGAGCGTAAGTTGCGGGTGCAGCATACATCTTGATCTCGTCTCACAGCGCTTGACAGTCTCAAGTTCGCGAGCTTCGCTGAGCTCACTGAGGTCAAAGTGGGTCTCTCAGCTTTCAGTAACGGACCATATTCTGACATGTGCTACAGGCGCTTTCCATCAGCATCAACGCGTTTGCTGCCGCCGGAGACGTGTGCATTGCTATCATCTTGTGCACCATCCTTCAGACTTCCAAGACCGGTTTTCAGAGGTCCACGAGGCTCATCAACAAGCTCGTACGTCCCGTAAACCCTTCTGTCTCGCGCGTCGCTCAATTCATGTGCGCCCAGATGATCTTCTCCCTTAACACTGGGCTGTTGACCAGTATCTGCGCGTGCTTGTCGCTCATCACCATTTTGGCGTTGCCGGACACGTTCGTTTACATCGTCTTCTTCTTCATCATCGGGCGCTGTAAGTCGACTCCCTTGTTCGGTCCCGGATGACATTCTCATGCACGTCGCTCCAGTGTACTCGAACTCGTTCATGGCGACGTTGAACGCTCGCAAGGGCCTCCATGATGGCTCCAGCAGCGGCGACGCATCGTTGTCCCTCCAAAACATGCACCCCACCGCCAACAGCGCGAACATCAGCGTCAGTGTCCCCGTTCGTTTCCTTTTGACTTGCGGCTTAACCCTACTTGGTCTCCAGAGGCAGAACGGCACGCACATCGCGATTCAGATTGACACTACCAAGGACTCGCAGCGCGATCACGAACTCGAGGTTCGTATCCCGACCTCATTCCTGCCATCCATGGAACACAAAGTCTAGACGAATACATGTGGCTGACTGGGGTATAATACCAGGAGTCAGAGTCGGCGTACAAGGGGAACACCAAGCGCCACATGGTCTGAGCGCTTGACTCCCCCGTCCTCCACCCATTCGCATCTCTCACTGCTCTCTACCGCCTCTCTGCCAACCACGCGCAGTACTGTACACCACTCGTGTCGCACGACGAGCGCATGGACCGGGACGAAGGCTTCACACTGGATGGCACGCTTGTTGAAAATTCCGTCGCGCGTCCGCGACATATATTTCTGCATGCTTTTGCTACCCGACCGGCGGTCGACTGGCTGGTTGGGCTTACTTGTTTTGGATTCGACACGGATTTGTTTGCCACACTGCTGTCTCCCCACGCCGTTTGCGTGTCTTTGTAGCGTATGTCTTGTTTTACTCTCGTCTCCCACCCTGCCCACACCTGGAATCTATGCACGCTCCGATCTCAGCCTCCCTGAGCGAATCCAGTCGTCCCCAAGGAGAGCGCGGCGTCACGCCTCTCTGCGCACAGATGCCGGGTCCTCCTGCACGGCGGTCAGGACCGCGCCCGGCTCCCCGTCGTCACCTGAAGTTTTTGATGGTTGAGCGCCGCGATCGATTCCGCGAAGCTCGCGGGTATGTCGGGACCCTTTGGACAGATGCCTGGACGTCAGGTCAGAAGATGAAGCTCGAGCGCGCGAGTATGTTGGAACTTGGGTTTCAATGGAGCAAGAAGCTGCACTCCGCTTCAGAGTGCATCACGCCGCCGCCGCGGAGTGGGTTCGAAGGGGCGCCCGGGCCCCGATGGGCAATATTAGGCGGCCGTCCCTGCCTACGTTTTAATTACGGGTCTAACCTTGCCTGACTGCTTCGGTCGGGGTCGGGTATTGCATACAGGCACCAGACTACTGGACGCCTATCCATAGCGCGAGGGCCGGTACATACTACTCTCGCCTTCCGAGGCCCTACTCGTGATAGATATCGATGGCACCACCGGAGTGACGGAATATCACACGATCCGTTCCGCAAGCATCGCGCGGCCCCCAGCGCGGACGACAAGTACGTGTGTATATCACAGCGATCCTCCGACTGCGCCCGAGAAGCTCGATGCCCAGCCGGGCAGCGAGAGCCATCTGGACGTTGACGGGCAGATTTTTGGCGAGTAAGTTCGCCCGGGATTCTGATGATTGAATGCGAGGAGCCGAGGCGCAAACAGTCCTCGAGATGCTCTGATGACTTTGTTGTAAGTATGGTCTTCTCAGAAATCTTCGCAAGCTTGGCTCTGACTCTTCTGATCGAAAAAAATGCAGGCGAGCCGCTCGAGGCCGCTCGACGAAAGTTGTTTTGATGGGCGCGTCACCTAAGGAGGGCACGGTCACGTGACAGGAACTCATGTCACTTCGAATTCGAAACGCGCGGCGGCCGTTGTTCCCGCCGTCAGGCTTCCGAGCTGCTTACTCACTCACCCGCCCCGCCTTCTACGTGCTTGTAAATAAGCCTTGCCGCATGCGTGTGCACACCTCGACTGATCGCTCATCCAACGATGTTCTTCAGCCCAGACAAGTAGCGACGAGAACATGGTGTCACAGTCGGTCCGCGAGAGCGAGACGTTCTCCGACCCCGGAGAAGAAGGCGTCTTCAAGAACCCTTCACAGTATATTTGTGTCTGCCATGTCATAAAATGTAAGTAATCATCGCCATGAGGCACCAGAGCGATCTCGAGCAAATCATCCACAATTCTTGACTTCACGGATTTTCCAGTCATACCCCAGCTTCCCCAACCCCACCATCTCCATCTGATTGGTATCTGCCGTGATGATGGACAACAGTACGACGGATACATGGGTAACGTATGTCGCCGCATTGCACTGTCGCCCGAGCGAATTCTGCCCCTCCGATTTCCCTGGAAGCTGACTCTCGCTGACCTCCCGCTGTTACGCCGCTCGCTGCTCTTGATATGGGCTGGCAATTATCGGTCAAGCTTACATACTGGAGGAGCTAGAGGCCTCCAACCTGAAGGCCTCCACCACGACCGGCTCGACCAACGACGAGTTGTACAAGGTCTTGAAAGCTTCATCGACCGCGGACTCTCTCGATATCCTGCTTCGCAGGCCCGCTGTCGGCTGGAAGCGTCCTCGAATATGACTCGAGGCTGCAATAGCGTTTAAAGCCGAGACACTGTCAGCCGTTGAACACAGACCGTGTTCTGCGTGTTGGCAAGTTGCAGAGGCATTCGGCATATCCAAAATTCTGCCTTAGTAAATGGGGGATTCTTCCGTCATCTGTCCACGCTGACGTCGATGATAGCTTGGAACGAGCGCTCGGAAGCGAACCATCGGACTCTTACGTCTTCAAGTTCCTCGACGCACTGGAGAACTGAGCATACAGGCAGCGTTCGGCTGACGACATCCAAGCTTGGAATATACCTCTCAACGCGTTTCACACGTTGAGACTTCTACGGTCCTACACGACGACACCTCCGCATCTCTGGTTGGGCGAGCGAAATTCGTCTCAAACTCCACAACTTGACAAATAGTCCACTTCAAGAGCGCCTTCAAATCATCTACCTCCCATTGAGCACCTACATTGATGGCCTTTTCAGCTCTTCCACGCCACCGCGCCATTTCCAGCAGGAGCATCGTACTTCTGCCGGACAGTGGTATCGCGATACATGAAGGCTGTCACTGTAGCTCCCTCGGGCTTTTGACTCGTCGATCTTGTACACATCTTCAAAGCTGCCGCAACCATCGGCCCGGCCGACACATCGCTTGCAGAGTGAGCGTCGCATGTATCCGAACGAATGGCTTTACTAACTTATGTAAACACTTTGTTTCTGGTATCATACCTCAACTCGAAGGGCTCAATTTGAATGCCACTCAGTTTGCCAACCTCGTCAGCGAGCTGCGTTCCAAAACCTCCGACATCGGTTCAACGATGACCGCTGTCCAGTCTCGTCTCGTCGGACGCTTCCCCAGCCTTCAACCTACCAACCGCCCCAGAAACCCGCCATTTCGGCCCTCAACCATTACTAGAGAAAGTGTCGTTCGGTCATGTCACGCGCAAGTTGGACTCGGCACTGGAGCTCCCGAAGGAAGCGCGCGTGAACATGTCAGAAGTGAGGAGGAGAATGTACTCGGCATTGTCGTCTGTGGGTAATGCACATGGAAGATACCCGCTCAATCCCGCTGCTAGCACTGCGCAACGAGCTATGTCGTGTCCCACGAAGGCTAGTGTAGACATGAGTCGCTGTTGGCGGTTATATGTAGGCTTGATTCAATTGAGCATGGAGACGCGCGCGAGAGCCTCTGGCGCAGCCGCTCGGCGCTTTGCTCTGAGCCGCCTCCCTTGTCCCCGCCATGCACGCCCTCCGTCGCACCGTTGCTTCTTCTTCGCGCTTTTACTCGACCGCCCCTCCGGTCAAGGCCTCTGTCAAGCTCATCGCCGAGATTCGGAAGATCCATGAAGGCACCTCCATGACCAAGGCCCGCGAGGCGCTCATTGCCAGCAATAACGACCTCGACGGCGCACTCAAATGGCTCCAAGCAGACCGCGAAGCCTCTGGCGCGGCCAAGGCAGCAAAGCTCGCCGACCGCGTCGCCGGCCAGGGCCTCATCGGCATCCAAGTCCTCTCCCCCGGCTGCCGCCCCGGCGCGAGCAACGGTGTGCGCGCCGCGCTCGTCGAGCTCAACTGCGAGACCGACTTCGTCGCCCGGAACGACCTCTTCGGCAAGCTCCTCGCCGACATCGCCCACACCGCCGCCTTCCTCGCCGAGCCGACCCGCGCGCCCGACGGGGCGAAGCTCGTGCAGCCCGTGTCCGTCGCCGCGCTCAACGACGCGCCGCTGCTCGACCACCTCGACCCGTCGCCCGCGGGCGGCGCGTGTCCGTCGAGGCCGCCGTGCGCGACCTGATCACCCGGGTGGGCGAGAAGGTGACGCTCCGCGCGCGGCGGCGCTCGCGCGCGACGCGTTCCCCGCGCCGCAGCGGCACCTCGGTCTCCGTGCGTTCCCGTTCGTGCACGGCGCGGTCGGCGGCGTGATGAACGGCACGAAGGGGGCGCTGGCGGTGCTCGCGCTGCAGTCGCCGCGGCTCCCAGAGCTGATTGGGGCGGAGGAGTTCCAGCAGCAGCTCGCTGCGCTCCAGCGGTCGCTCGGGCGCACGATCGTTGGCTTCCCGACGACGACGGTACGCGCGCCCGACGGCCAGTCGGATCCGGAGGCGTTGTACGGGCTGCCGACGGACATGTTCATGAACAAGCAAGGCGGCACTGTGGAAGAGGAGCTTCGACACTGGGCGTCGGCTCATGGACTGGCTGCGGACGGCGCGGAGGGTGGTTTGGAGGTGTTAGAGTTCGAGAAGTGGTCTCTGCTGGAGCCGTTGGAGAATGCATGAGGTACGAGGGCTCCCAACAACTAAGTGACTCTCTTCACGATTGGTGCTGGCACGACCGCGGTGGAGAGCTTTCTTTGCTGCGCATAGATTTATATTACCTCCAAGATAATATTCATCTAATTCTCGCTCTCTGTAGCCTACAATACACTGTCTATCCCAACTCCTCCCAGCTGCAGGCATCGTCCTTCTGGACTATCTTGAGAACACAGCACCTGTTGACCAGCGGAGTTTTGGTGCTTCGTTCAGTGTAAACGAAGCAATGGCCATCCTCCCATCTAAGATGTCACCACTTCGGAGCCCGCGTGTACGCCGCGCGAGAACTGACAGCGAGATTCCGACATGTCCACGGAGGTTGTATACGGATGGCTGTCGAGTAGCACCGAAATACCGAAGATCACAGGACGCGAATCCGCCCGAGTTCGCGCGGTGGCTGACGTTCGAAGTGCCGATTGGTCGCTCCGGCGACCCGCAGAAACATTGGAGGAACAGAAAGACGACCACAACCGTCGTTGCCAGCAGAGCAACGCCGTGCAGCGAGCAAAGAGGACCACAACGCGAGGCGGAAGAGACAAGGGACGTGACAAACGGACGTCGTCTGCCACAGCGCAGAGCCAGCCGACTGCCCGATCTGACTGGCGCTCTCCCGCCCTCCTTCTCGACTTTCCTCTCCGCACTCCCTCGAGCACCCTGCGCGCCCGCCTCTGCTGCCCGCCCCTCGTTCTGCTGCGCCAACCCCCGCGCGAACGCCCCCCACACACGCCCCCGCCCTGCCATGAATGGCACCCAGACCGCGCGACACGGCAGGCCCGCACCCGCGGGGCCCACCCCGCCTGCCCCCGCAGCCGCACCACCCGTGCCTCCGAACGCAGCTCCCGCCGCCCCGGCAGCCGCAGCCGCCCCCGCGCCCGCACCGCGCACCGCGAACGGGGCGGCGACGAACGGGGCGCACGCGCCCGCGCCGAAGGGGAAGAAGAAGGCCGCGGAGCCGCAGCCCGTGGACCCGTCGCAGATGTACGAGACCTGAAGAACCGGATCGCGGCGCTCGAGGAGGAGGAGGTGCTCGAGGAGGAGGAGGAGCGGCGGTTCGGTGCGTGCCCCTGCCCCGACGCCGTGTGTCGGTGTATGCGCCCCCCGCTGACGCCGCGGTCGTGCAGCGGAGGAGGCGCAGAAGTCCGTGTCGGGCATGACCGAGACCGCGATACACGCAAAGTACATCGAGCTGGTGCGTCTCCCCGGGCTCCCGATGCGGGCTGATGACGAGCAGGCGCGGCGTGCCAGTTTGCCGAGTTCAAGCGGCTCGAGCGGGACCACGCGAAGGAGAAGCAGAAGTTGACGAAGGACAAGGATGCAGGTTCGTCGGGCCCTCACGTATGCCCGTGCGCAGGCCTGATGCTCCTCAGCGAAGGGGCAGCTCACGAAGGTGAACCAGACGAAGGCGAAGATGGAGAACCTCGCTCGGGAGCTCCAGAAGGTGGGCTGCGTTCCACATTTGGGTTCTCGCTATTTTGATTTTGACCGCTCTATGCAGGAGAACAAGAAGCTGCGAGTGCGTCGGCCACTCAGCTTGTGCACCGTGTCAACCTCACCGAAACACATTCATAGGAAGATAGCAAACGTCTGACCACATGCGTCTCAGATGCCCAGGAGGAGGTACGCGTCCCCTCGTCAATTAAATATGCGCATATTATTTCCTCATGTGATGCACCCCAGATCCACCAGATGAAGACGGACATGGCGAGACGAGCAGAGCGTGCCAAGGTCCAAGAGAGCAAGTACCGCGAGATGCCCGACATCGTCGTGCGCGTCGTATGCAAGTACCGGGCCGAGCTCTACTTCAAGATCTCCCGGAAGACAAAGCTCTCGCGACTCTTCAACGCATGGACAGAGCGCATGGAGTCCAACGTCGTGTCATCCACCAGCATGAACAACGTGTCTTCGGGGCCCCCAACCAAGAAGGGAGGGAGCCCGCTTGTCAACGGCACGAGCACAAGCAGCATTGCGAACCCAAACGCCATACAGTTCATCTTCTCGCACGGGGGGCGCTCGCTCGAGCACGAGCAAACACCGGAGGAGGCTGGGATCGAGGACGGAGACGTCATTCTCGCCGCGGAGATGATGGACCTCACGGACGGGCCCGGGACGGAGGAGGTGGAAGAGCCTGTGCGACAAAAGCTCAAGAAGGAGTGGTCCGAGAATCCTGCAGAGTGCGTCCCTGGGAAGTTCGGGCCTTTCGCGCACATGACTAACAGTACTCCCAGAGCGCGGAAGACGATGCAGAGTATCTTCGACGACGTGTGAGTAGTCGTCCGCTTGGCCTATTGCATTAGGTCCTCAACGGACTCCCCCTTCACAGCGTCCGAGAACGATTGAAGGAGGTTCTCCGACAGTATGAGCTCCGAGAACGACATTTCGAGTGTGTTGTGCGTTCAAAAGAGCTCGAAGTGTTGCTCTCGCGCGCACGAGCCGCGGAACAGAAGCAGCTCGCGGACGCTGAGAAAACGCGGGTAGACAAGGCCGAGGAGGAGGTATGCCTCGCGATCTCACGGCACTCTCGAGACGTTTGACCGCTCATTCCGGCACACAGAAACAGCAGCTACGCAAGGAGCTGGATGACGCACAAGAGCAGCAGACCGTGCTCATCAACAAACTATTATCATTCTGTCAGGAAGTGCGTGCTAAAGCTTTCGACTTGCGCCGGCATACTGACCGCGCGCTTCTTGGCGCGCCCACGACATATTACAGCCGGACAGCGAACGAACGCGACAGTTCTTACAGTCCTTACACGGCGCACTGCACAAGGGCGAGCCGCTCAAGCCCGACGGAGACAAAACACATAATCGGCGGGCAGAGGGGTCGTGACCCCGGCGCAGGTGGACGCGCGCGGCGACGCGGGGGTGCCATGTATAGTCGGTGCCATGTAGTGCCATGTATACGTGCACTGCGCCTCGTGCCGCGTCCAGCGACCTTGCGCTTCTGATGGCAGCTTCCTTTCTGTGTACACTCTTCCGAGCCCATCGATCGCGCACCGCGCCCAGCTCGAGCGACGCTGGCGACCGGTGTGTGCGTGTGCGTGTGCGTGTGCGTGTGCGTGTGCGTGAAAAGCTGCGATGTCGATTAAGTCCGTTGTCCTTGCAGGGAACATGGTGCCAGAGGTGATAATACAATCCGAGTCCTGGGTGCCGTACGCGGGAGTCAAAGTCCTTCTAGTATCTTACTTCTCCCTCCGTCCTCCTACCTACACCAGCGCGTCGAGCTCCTCGACGGACTCGACCATGCCCGAGCGCGAGAACGTCTTGCCTTTGACCGCCTCGAGGCCCTCGCCCGCATACGTCACGAGCGGCGAGAGCTCGATCTCGACGCCCTCCCCGACCGTCGCGCCCGCGGCCTCGAGGAAGCGGCGGTGCTGGGCGAGCAGGTCCCGGCGGCTCGTCTGCGGGTCGTCCGCGCCGGTGCCGGGCGCGTTCTTGAGCGGGGAGAACTCCTCCGCGCGGGGGACCTCGAGCACGGCGAAGCGCTGGGTGTGCGGGAAGACGTCGAAGACGAACATCTCGAGCTTCATCCCGTTCGGCTTCGCGGGCTTGACCTGCGCGCCGGAGGAGACGTCGACGTGCGCGATCTTCTTGCGCGCGATGTGGAACGCGAGCTCGTCCTCGAAGCCGCGCACGGCGTGGAGGAAGGGCGTGGTGTAGAAGTGGTTCGCGATGTTGCCCGCGCGGAAGGCGAGCTCGCCGGCGGGCGTGCGGCGCTCGGCCTGCTCGGGGGAGATCTCGGAGTACTCGACGACGGAGAACTTGTCGCCCCGCCGGGCGACGACGCCGACGGACTCGGTGGGGAACGCCTTGGGGACGACCTTGGCGGCGCAGTCGGCCTGCTTCTCGAGGCAGTAGCCGATGAAGACCGGGTCGGCGACGCGGACGAGGCAGTTGTCGACGCAGTACGAGTGCACGAAGCGGATGCCGCGCGCGTCGAGGTCCGCAAGCACCGTCCGCGCCTTGTCCGCGGGCGAGAGCGGCTGGCGGAGGGCGGCGTAGAGCCCGCCGTTGCCGTCGGGCGCGACCGCGACTCGTGAGGGCGTCTCGAGCAGAACCTTGCCGTCCATGGCGAGGCAGGGGAGTGTACCTGTGCGGACAAGCATCAGTTTCGGCGCGCAGGCTGGGGTGTCCGACTGGGACCGGATGGGATCGCACGGAGAAACTCGGTGTATGTTGGCAATGGCGGAGCTTCGTCCTGCCGGTCGATGGTAGCGTGGTAGAGCCCAAGCACAATCTCACGCATACAGCAGGCCCGAGGGTCCGCTGTGCACGACACACACAGTGCGCATACACGAAGCTTCCGCGCAAGCCTCATGACATGCCTTCCACAAAGCGCGCCGTTTCGCAGGCGAGACCTGTGTGACTGCGCCCCGCCATGAGCGAGGCGCATTCACCGCAGGGCCAGCTAGGAGCGATATGCATGCACGACGAGCAGAGACCAGAACCAAGCAAAGACACGCACCCTGCTCAAAGAAGATCACACTCTTGGGATCCAGTCCAAAGAACTTATGCGTCCGGAAGAACGCCTCCGTCTCACTCCTCGTCGGCCCGCTCGTCATCACATACCACGGGATGACCGCCTTCTCGCCCTTCCCCGCCGCCTCCGCCGCGACCTTCTCGAGCCGCGCGATGCGTTCCGCCTGGTACTGGAACAGGCTCTTGTGCGACGGCAGGCCGATGTCGTAGCAGCCCTTCGGGGCGCTGCTGCCCAGACGGGTGCCCTGCCCCCCAGCCATGAGGAGCACGCCGACCTCCCCACGGGCGATCGCGGCGAGCCCCGCGGCGCGCCAGGCGTCCGCGCGCGCGGGGTCGCTAATGATGGACCCGGCGGCGTCCTCAGGGAGGGGCTCGATGAGCTCAGGGCCGGCGGCGGGGCCGAGGTCGCGCTCCGCGGAGACGGCCTTGGTGAAGATGCGGTTGACGCGCTCGATGTCGAGCGCCTCGAGCTGGGCGACGAGCGCGGCCTGTTCCGGGGCGGGGAGGGTGTCGTAGAAGGCGAAGAGGTGGCCCTGGCCCGCGGACTCGTACCGCTGGCGGAGGTGCTCGACGGAGGACATTGCTGGCGTGGGCGCGGGGGAGGTGCGGTGGGGGCGGTTGGGGACGATGGAGAAGATATCGGTCGTAAGTGGTGTCGTGGGCGGAGGGAACGTGTGGGGGGCAGCTATATGCGTGGCGGACGAGATGAGCGGTGTCGATGATGCAAGGTGTAGAGCCTCGGAAGACGCCGTGCGCGGTGAGCTCTGTACAGCCAGCGGCGCGGGCGCGCGACAAGGCTGTCCTCCCCCACTCCGCGCGCGTCCTCGCCGTGAAGAAGACCTGCAATGCCAGCATTCCCAGCGACCCGATAGGCACGAGGCGAGCGTGCTTTCGCCAGCACTAAAGGAGCAGCTTCTGGGCGCAGAAGGACGCGCACCGAAGACCTGCTGCTCGGAAAGTGAGCAGCTTCTTCGGCATCCGAGTGCAAACAAGTTGCGGCGCGACATGAACATAGCGATACTGTGTCTGTGGATGGGGGCCTTACAGGTGGGCGCATTGCAACTAGTCAAAATGAGACTGTAATACTCACTGCGTAGACGCGCAGCGTGTTCGAACACTCCGGTCTTGGCAAATAGGGGGCATTTGCTCGGGAGATTGACATCAAGACACCAGGGGGAAAGCATATGCGGCGACATGCCGTGAAACGTGGCCAAGGCGTGGAGGGCACCCGGTGTCTCATTTTCTGTTCATCCAAGACAAGAATCACGCTAAAGTCGTTCAATCAGGGGAGGTTAGATTCTATCCTGACGCGTCTTTTTACCGAATCATGTAGAATTAACCACAGAAGAACCTGGCATGCAACTGGCCGTACTGCACCAACGAGCCGCGCAAATCTGAACCACTTAAATATGGTATCGCACTACCCCCGGTTCTCTTCAAACGGAGAGGCAATGTGAGATGGAAAAGGTATGGGCGAGAGAGCCCGTGTGCAGCATCGTATATGCTGATGACTCCGTGCCAGCTATTCCTACCTCAGGAATGGATCGTACGTTGGACCAAGAAACGAGCCTGACTCCGCCCAGGGTTCGCCATCCGTATCTAAGCTGACGTCCACGATAATCACAGCTGCTTCTTCGGCATTATTTCTACGGACGAGCTGTTGCTCACA
Source organism: Epithele typhae (assembly GCF_022376455.1). Lineage (NCBI taxonomy): Eukaryota > Fungi > Basidiomycota > Agaricomycetes > Polyporales > Epitheliaceae > Epithele > Epithele typhae. The sequence continues at coordinate 157,258 of NW_025954215.1, read as the reverse complement.
ACACAAGATGGTCATAGCGGAGCCATGTACATCGCCATTGTTGGTTCGCGGTTTCTTGACCTTTTTTTCTCATTGCAGATGGATATGCAGTTTCTGGCGGGGGTTCTTGCCCGCGGTCAAGCCCGTGCTTCGCCAACACGATCATTAGACACAGCAAATGGCGGGCTGAGCTCAAGCATGCTGCGGCCGGAGCTGGAGCAACCACGCTTACGAGAGGTATATTGTCGCACTCTGGCGAAGGTTCTCCGCTCTGTAGGGACGGGCGGCTCACGCTCTCAGCAGACGTTTCCCTTCCTCGTCGATGGGCGCAGCCGACGGCGGGTGGACGGGGGACGAGGGTTCCGACCTCTGTGAGACAGACAAATGGGTTCAGAGCGCCATCACCCGGCGCCGGCAGAGGGTGAGTCGCGGCGGGCTGTGCCACGGCAGCGACAGACAGAACAGCAAGCGAAGACCTCGGAGTGTGAACAGTCGAGGTTTCATCTCATCGCAACCTGGTTTCGTTATGCGGGACGATCATCACACAAATTGCGACCATCGCGGGCGTTGGCAATGCTCAGGGCGGGTGCGCGAGGCCGCAAGTGCCAGGATCGGGCACGGAGGCGGGACCTCGTCGTGCGCGCTGAGTGCCGAAGAACGCAGGAACAGTGCTGGGGCAGGAACGGAAGCGAGCATCGAAGGATCGTGCACAGAACACGTGCTTCCCGTCCTCTTTGATCCAACCCAACCGCCAAGGTTCACCGCGGCTCCCTGCACCCCACTGAACGCTTATAACCCGCCCTCGCCGCCTCCTGCTCCCCCGACTTCCTCGTCCCTCCCGCCCCTCCTTACCGGCCCCCGGCTCCGCTCCTCGCGCCCACCACCCGCAGCCATGGTTTCCGCGCGCTCCACTTTCACCTCCCTTCTCACTTCCGCGTCCCTCCTCGTCGGTCTCTTTGCGCCCGCCGCCCTCGCCGACAGCGCGATCAACCCCAGCTTCCCTTACGGCAGCAGCAAAATCCGCGGGGTCAACGTCGGTGGATGGCTGGTTCTCGAGGTACGCGCCGGCCCGCCTTGCTGCGTTCCTCCCCGCCCTCCGATCCATTCGTGCGCGATTGACCGCCACCCCTCCCCAGCCGTGGATCACTCCCAGTCTGTTCGATGCGACGAACAACAAGGCCATCATCGACGAGTGGACGTTCACCCAGCTCCAGGACTACAACACCGCCAAGGCCGCGCTCACCCAGCACTGGAACACCTGGATCACGAAGGCCGACTTCGCCGCCATCGCCGCCGCTGGGTACGTCACGTGGTCGCGATATGCATTTACCCGACCCCCCGTCTCACCACCCCCCACCGCCTCGCAGGCTGAATCATGTCCGCATTCCTATCGGCTACTGGGCGTTCGACGTCGGACCTGGGGAGCCCTACATCTCCGGTCAGCTCCCGTACCTGCAGCAGGCCGTCGGCTGGGCGCGCTCCAGCGGCCTCAAGGTTATTGTTGACCTCCACGGCGCGCCTGGAAGCCAGAACGGGTGCGCTTCCATCTCTCATCTGATAGCTCATCTCCGGATTGGCGCTGAAAAATACTGAATTGGCACAGCTACGATAACTCGGGTCACCTTGTTGCGTACCCGCAGTGGCAGGCAAACAGCACGAACATCGCGCGCACGAACGCGATCGTCAAGACCCTCGCCTCTCTCTTCGTGAACGATCTGGATGTGGTCACGGCCATTGAGCCCCTGAACGAGTATGTACTGCGTTGTTCCAAGCACAACTGCTTCTGACCCCGCCGCAGGCCCGCAGGTTACTATGGCAGTGACATCCTCACCCCTCTGAAGCAGTTCTACTACGACTCGTACGGAAACATTCGGTAGGCTCCCCCGTCCAATCAGTCGTCATCTCCACCACTCAGCTCCGTGATGTCCAGCTACCCTTACGGCAGTTCCAAGCAGAGCAACTACGTTTCGCTCATCCATGACGCCTTCCAGCCGCTCAGGTGACCCACTTTCGACGTCAGCTGCCCTTCCGGAACTCACCCGTTCCGCGCGTCAGCTACTGGAAAGGCTTCCAGCTGCCGCCCAACTGGCAGGGCGTCATGTTCGACACGCACATCTACCAGATGTTCGTCCAAGACGTGAGCTTCCCGTTCCCCGTTCCCTCCTACAGGCACGCACGCTGACCCGCCGCCGCCCGCCCCGCAGCAAGTGAGCCGGACGAACGAGCAGCACATCCAGGCCGCGTGCGCGATGGGCGACGACCTCGCCTCGTTCGACCTCTGGGTCGTCGTCGGCGAGTGGACGCCGGCGCAGACGGACTGCGCCGTGTCCCTGAACGGGCGCGGCAAGGGCGCGCGCTACGACGGCACGCTCCCCGGGTCGACCGCCGTCGGCTCGTGCGCGGGGCTCACCGGGTCCGGCGCGGGCTTCTCGAGCGACTACAAGACGTTCCTCCGGCAGTACTGGGAGGCGCAGACGATCACGTACGAGCGCAACGGCGGGTGGCTGCAGTGGGCGTGGAAGGCCGAGAACGCGGACGAGTGGTCGTACCAGGCCGGGCTCAAGTACGGGTGGATCCCGCAGAACCCGACGGACCGGAAGTACCCGAACATCTGCGGCTGAGCTCGGCGCGTCCCCGCGGCGTTTTTGGGCGAGTGAGACGAGAGGAGCTCAGAGGGGAGGGTGCGCGCGATCGAATACCCGCGAACTCTTTTTGCAGCCGTGGATGGCGCGCGCCGGACGAGACACTTGAACTATATCGCATATAATTGGCTTTCCCGATGTACTGGCACATACCTACGTGCGCACTTGGCGGGGTGACGGAGCGCCAAAGGTGTTGTAGGGATTCTAGTTACACGAGGTAGTCGTAGGCTTCGGGGTGGACCGTCCTCAGCCTCCTCGGCTTGAGGCAGGTCCACTCAGATAATGAGACCGCTCGTTTTCACCCACCTTTGGCGCGTGAAGGAGTAACACGCGGTTATCTCGGGAGCGCGGCCCGACGCCGGCATGTGTGACGCAGACGCGTCATTAGCGCGACGGGTCACAGTCACGTGCGCATAGTCCCAATGGTATGTCATGACGTCATAATGTCTAACGACTCTTGTGGGGCAAGGCGAAACGTCCGGATCAGTCGGCGCGGTGTAGTAAGAGGCGTGGATGGAGCAGAGTGGGAGACGTGTCTATAGTACAGCATTGATGAGGTGTGTGTGTTGCAACGATAGAGATGCCCGGCCGGCGTGCGGCCACCGCGGCGAGCGCGACCCGACGAGAGCACCGAGGAGTATCGAACGACGACGACAGCTAGGTAAGGAGAGCGAGAGGGGGGGGAGACGCGGATGCCGTGGGTGCGCGAGGCGGAGAGAGAGGGCGGAAGGTGCGAAGCGAGGCGCGAGATGAGATCTGAGGATGGTTCGTGCGCACACTAGAGCTGGTGCTGGTGCTGGTGCTGGTCGGAGGGGGGCTGGAAGAGCGCGGCGCACTGCTCGGGCGAGGGCGCGTGGGGTGTGAACGTCATGTCTACGGGCGAGTGGCCTGAGCCGTTCCACAGCGTCGCGGGGTGGCCTCCGTGTTGGTGTTGGTGCTGATGTTGTTGTAACTGACGATGTTGCTGGCCGCCGAACCACGACGGCCAGGGCCCGCCGCCGGCGTAGAACCCGTACGGGTGCAGATGCGAGTGCGCACCGTCCTGGAAGAGGTCGCCTGCGTCGAACGCGAAGTCGTCCGAGCCGAACGTCGGGCTGCCTGAGGGTGAGCGGCCCCCCGCGCTTGCCGGGTCAGCGCCTAATAAGGGGCTGTCAACGACGTGCGACGCCGTCTCGGGGCCGGCCGCCACCACGTCCGAGGAGCCTGAAAAGCAAAGAGCAAACACGACGCCCTCGTCAACGCGCGCGTTCCCCGCGACCGACACGACGGAGGAGAACGTCGCGAAAACAGGCCTCACCGTCAACGTTCGTGGGCGCCTGCGGTGTCCCCGGCCCGCCGGGGACCGCGGCCACGATGCGGCGGGCCCTGCGCTTGCGCTCGCCGCGGACGCACGAGTGGGCGTGGCCGAGGCGGATGCAGCGCTGGCAGGGCAGCCCCTCGTCGCAGAGCTTCCGGACCTGCTGGCAGTTCGTGCACTGCGGGGCGCGACGCGTCAAGTCGTCTCGCGGGGCGGGGAGGGCGAGGGAGGAGAGGACGTCAGCGTACCGCGATCTTGACGCCCCGGCGGTTGCGCTTGCCGGTGCCGTCCGCTGCTGGGCTGGGGCCAAGCTCCGTCGTCGGTGGGGGTGTCGGCGTGCTTGCGGACGGGGTCGGGCTCGCGGAGGCGGAGCCGTGTGTGGGCTGTGGCGGTGGTGGGAGGACGGCTGTGGTGGCGTAGAGCGCTACCCGGGGGGGAGGAGGAGAGCGTGAGGAAGGAGATGTGGAGATATCGGTGGAGAAGCCGCACCTAGCTGCGAGCGGTGGACGAGGGCGGGGACCAAGACGTAACCGGGGACGATCGGGGCGTGCAGAAGCTGGGCGAGTCCGTCGAGGTAGGGCCCAAGCAGGGCCTGGACCACCGGCTGGCAGCTGGCGCAGAGGCTGTTGAGCGCGCTCTCGGGCTGCCAATCATGGGCGTGCGTGGGCGATGGAGGGGGCTGGGCCTGGTCGAGAGAAGAGAGAGCGGTCGTGCTGGTGCTCGACGGCGGGCGGGGATTGGTGGGCGGGGAGAGGAGGGCTAGACCGGCCATGACGATGGGGGTGAGGTGGGTGGGAGAGCGCAGTGGCTCTTTGCGAACGAGGGTGCTCGCACGCGGTATATACATACTCGCTTTCGCCCACCTGGTTGCGCCGCTTGCCGGCCTCGCGACCTGCTCCCGGGCACAGCCGCTGGCCACGACTGCCGTGACGTCATGGCACCCTCCCCCGTCCTCGGAGTTTGCCTGTGCGCGAGTGGGCGAGCTGTTCTGTTTGGAACTGGACATGAGCCTGATCGAGCGGAGCAGGGGAGGGCGTACCCTGCCTCGGTGGTCATGAGAGCGCCGGGCAGGAGCGACGTCATAGCTGGAATTTGTAGTAGGACGATATGTCGCCCAGCTGCACGCGTCCGCCCGAGGGAAAGACGCGCCTCGAGTGTCGCCGACCGTTCGCCCTGTCGCCGACGAGGTGCCCCGACGAGATGCTTGCTGCTGCTCTTCCACTCACGCTGTCAAAACGCAGACGTGAGCGCGACCCCACAAGTCCCCAGGCGTGGGCTCGCCAGATTGGGTGCGATAGCCAGGCGGATCATCCTGACCGAGGACGTCGAGGACCGGGTGAGCCAGCACGCGGATCTGGGGTTACAGATCGCGAGTGGCCGACCTTCCTTATCGATCGTCGGATCCCTTCCCCGCATCAGACACACCCGCAGCATGCGACCGAGTCCGGAGCGTGCCTCCCGCGCGTACCAACTGCCTGTACCTGGGCCTGATTCCCCACCCCCGGCACCGGCGTCCTCGAGAAGGGTGGTAGATGCATCAACCTCCGGGCACGCGAATGGATTCGGGTACTTGCTCAGACGGCGAGAAGTACTCGGGCCCGTACACACGACCCGACAGTATTCCGAGTCCGAGTCGTCCACCTCCTAAGGCCGCAGGCATAGGCGCGACTGTTATACTTGCAAGTCTGCCGGTCAGCGCGAACCTTCACAATCCAACGTCCAACCTTCACTCTTCGGCGGGAACCGAGCGTCGTCCGTGCCCTGCTGGCCCCGCGGCCACCCGCCAGCCCGCCGCGCTCATACGACCACCACACCGCCCGCCCCCGCTGCTAAGAAAGCAGACAACGGACCCCGCGTTCCCCGCCCCGTACCCGTGCCCGGCCGTGGGGAGACTTCATCCGCTTCGGACTTCGGAACGGAACGACGGCCCCGCATCACCAGCACCAGCAGCAGCAGCAGCAGCCCCCTCCCCCTGGACATGCGCCCCGCGCCCTTCTTCCACATCTGCGGGCTCCTCGGACTCGGGGTTGCCCTCGGACGGGGACTAGGAGGAGGTGCACCGCTGGCCGCTGCCCTCCCTCTCTACCCCGCGCGAGACGCGCTCTTCCCCGGCCGCGACCTCGGTGGCCTCAACCTCTTCGGCGGCCCCACCGAGCCCTGAGCGCCCCGCGCGAGCACGAGCCGCAGACACGAACGCCGCCGGGCTCGCTCGCCGACCCCCTGCTCTCGACGGTGCTGAGCGCGCTCGAGGGCCCCAGCACGAGCGCGAGCGCGACGCGCACCAGCTCGGGCTCCGGGTCGACCGCGCTCCCCACCGGCACCGCGTTCTCCGTCATCGGGACCCCGGGCCCAGCCCCGACGCCGACCGCACCCCCGACGCCCGCCCCGCCCGCCGCCAGCACGGCCCCCGCGTCGACGACGTCCACCACCACCGCCGCGTCCGCGTCCGCGTCCCCAGCCGCGGCGTCCGCGGCGTCCGCCGGCCCGAACGAGTGGAAGGTGATCGGCGTCGCGGTGATCTCGTTCGTCGCCGTCGCAGGCGTGCTCCTCGCCGCCGTCTTCTTCGACCACTGGACGCGCGCGGTGCGCCGCTGCGCGCGCCGCCGCCGCGGCGCCGCGCTCGAGGAGGAGATCGTGCCCGACTGGGAGAAGGCCGAGTGGGGGATCCGGTACGACGCCGGCGCGGAGCGCTACCCGTCCTTCAGCAGCCTCCCCCCGAGTGCGAGCGTGGGCAGGGTGGGCCAGGGCGCGAACGCAAACGCGAATCCGGCGCGGGGCTTGCGTCGCCGCCGCCGGCCGCGGGCGCGCTTGCCAGGCAGACGTCGAAGGCGTGGCGGGACCAGGGCGCTGCGAAGTCCACGGAGGTGGAGTGGAGTCCGGAGGGACGGCAGGGCGTGAGGACGTCATGTACTGGGAGCGTCGGGCTTGGGCTCGGGCGGAGGGAGAGCGTGCGACGTGCCCAAGGAGAGGCGTCGCCGGGTCCGGGACGGGTGCAGGCGCAGCGTACGTCTTTCATCGGGAAGTGGAGGAACGGGCGAGCGGGAGACAGGACGGGAGCGGGGACTGAGAACCCGTTCGGCGACGACTTGGAGAGCGCACCGTCGCGGTCGCCGATGCCAGACGACGCGTACGCCGGGATGGCCGCTTGACCGTGCGACGGAGGTGGGGCGTTGTGGTCGAGAAGGCACGCACATGGCACTATGCAGACGAACGTTGTATTCACGGCACATCTCTACCCCACGGCTTATGAGAGCTAGGAAGAGCTTGAGGATGATGGCTTTGCGGCCTCCTTCGGTGCAGGCATAGTCTCTTCCAGTCGGTCGGACATGAAGAGCCCCATGGCGGCAAAGGCGGTGATGGCCAGCGAGATGCGAAGCCGTGTCCTCGCGGGGAGCACTGAATGCGAATGGGGAGGAGAGCGCGTCAGGAGGCTGTCATCGCGGCCACGGTCAAGCGGCGACTCACCCGCCCAGGATTGCGCCAACGAGCGTTCCTGCACGGGTTTCGTGCGGAACTTGAGCTCCGGCTGCTTTGGTTCGGACGGCGGAGGGCTCTGGGACGGCTTTGCCATGAGTGGCGGGGAGGTGGAGTGGTGGCAAGAGACAAGCGCGGCGAGCGCACGGTCCGTCTTGGTCAGGCGCAGCGCACTCCCAGGCAGGTCAACTCTCTCTTCCATCTCATTCTCCTCCCCTACAATACCAACAGGGCGGCCGAACTCCTCAAACACAAGCGCATAAGCCATGTTTACAGGCCTAGTACGCCTCCCCGCACGACGCTCGTCTGCCCGTCTCAACCCCGGTCCCACCCCCACCGCAGATCGAGCACCTCGGCACCGTCGTCGACATCGCGCACGACGCCGGCGGGTGCGCGCTCACCGTCGGGACTCCGCCGCGATCCTCGGCGACTGCCACGTCGGGGACTCGATCGCGGTCAACGGCGCGTGCCTGACCGTCGTCGAGTTCGACGGCGCGCCCGCCGCGCGCGGCGGCTGGTTCAAGGTCTGGCTCGCGAACGAGACGCTGGACAGGACGGACCTGGGTGCGTAAACGTTCCCCGCGGGTGCGCTCTCTGCGACGACGGCGCGTGCGTGGCAGGCGAGCGCAAGGTCGGGGACCAGGTCAACCTCGAGCGCGCGATGGGCGCACACGTGCGGTTCGGGGGCCACTTCGTGCAGGTGCGTCCTCGTCCTCCTCCGCGCCCTTCCTGCCCGCTCGCTGAGACGCACCACCCGCCGGCGATCCGCAAGGCGCACGTGGACGCCACCGCGACGCTCGTCGAGAAGGCCGCGGACGGGGACTCGCTCCGGCTGCGGTTCGAGCTCCCGGCGGCGACGGCGGCGCGGCCGTCGCTGCTCCCGTACCTCGTCCCGAAGGGCTACGTCGCGCTCGACGGCGCGTCGCTCACGCTGACCGCGGTCGACGACGCCGCGCGCGCGTTCGCGGTCATGCTCATCACGCACACCCAGGCCAAGATCACGCTCGGGCGGAAGCCGCTCGGCGCGCGCGTCAACGTCGAGGTCGACATGCTCGGCAAGTTCGTCGAGAAGAGCGTGCGCGCGGCGCTCGGCGCGGGCGCGGACGGGGCCGCGGGCCCGGTGCGCGCGCTGGTGGAGAAGGTGGTGGAGGAGGTGTTGGCGAAGAAGGGGATTGCGTGAGTGCTGGGCGCGAGAGCGGGGGGTGGGATCCAACGACGGGAAACGGTTTGAGAGCTGGCCACACAGGAGAGTGCAGGCCGTACGACAGTAGGTGTGACATGTACGAGGGATCTGAATCCGAGCCACCTGGGTCATGTCGACGTATGGTGTTCGTCATCCACGTGCTGAGGGGTCGTGCAGGGGCGAGACGGCAAAGGGGTTATGTCGAGGACAGCTCTCCCGTCGTTGGCACTCCATTGTCTGCGAACCGAGAGCCAACGGCCTCCCTCCCAGGTCCGTTGTCCCTCATCTGCTAGCCAATCACGTTTCCCTCACAGGTTTTACAGGCAACAGAGCCCTCGCAGAGCCTTACACAACCCCAGGCAAAGGTGTCCCCCAGAGCCGCAACGCCAGAAGGTTATCCACGAGATGGCCGGCGCACTCTTCCGTTGCTCCCCGGCGATTGGCTCGCGACCCATGCTGTTCTCAGCAAGGACTGGCCCGAAAACATGGTCGACAACGTCACTACCTTTCTCAAAAACAATCCTGGTGACGATGGGCAAGCCATTCTCGACGACGACGGTTGGGTCGCCATCAACGCCTTCCCCGACTCCGATGACGAGCCATAACATTCTCCCACTTCGAGACGGCCGGCAGGGCGATCGCGCAGGCCGTAGGGAAGATGCACCCCGACTCACCCCCCACCCGTCCGTCCATGCATTCCTTCTCTGCCGTCGAGGGCTATCGCTCCATCCCGACAATCCCCGCATTCTTTTACGCCCTCGTATTGACAAACCCCCATCCTGTACAGACGCTCCTTCGAATGTGAAGCTTTCCGGCGACCGCCTCGAGGAAAAGCGCAGACCGAACGATGGGGCGGAGTGCCGGTATGCCTCGGACGAGATCACAGACACGGCGACGATCGGGAGTTTAGACTATACGACTCTACCACCGGAAGGGAAGACGTGGGTGGACTCGTCTCCGATAGCACCACAACCTGTTGCTCACCGTCTCACAGAACGAGCAGAGGCTGGCCCAGGCAGCGACCGAAGTCCTGTTCGGCGACCCCGGTAGACGCCATATCAACGGCATCACCATCTCGGGCAGCAACCTCCAATTCTTCAGCTTTTCGCGCTCCCATGTCCAGTGCTCGACCGGCTTCGACTTCCACAAGGTGCCTCCCGTTGTCGGAGACTGCCGTCCGCGACTGACCGACCTTCGTGCACAGGAGCCGCAGAACCTCGTCTGGTTTCTGCTTTTCGTGATGTACGGCTCTTAGAGGCCCTCGGCTATGACCTCTCGGTTCAACGCATCCCTTCCAAGTCAGACAACGGCACGGACAGGGCCAAATGCGACTTCCGTTATTGGATCGAGGGCCGCGCGTTCCTCACGGAGGGCGATCCCATCTCGCACGAAAGCGCATACAACGTCTCGTCCCGCGCGACTCGGGTCTGGAAAGTAAAGGAGGTAAAACTCACACCCGAGGGACGGGTGCCCGAGTTCTTGGAGTTCCTCGACGGCGAGAAGGTGCTGAAGGACGTCTGGCTGTACGAGGATGCCAGCTTGGAGCACGATATCCAGGGGGCGATCTTCCAGAAGCTGGACGACAGCGCCCAGCAGCATTTCCTCAAGATCCTCGTCGACGGTGTCGTCCAGCTAAGCGACGGGGAGTCGGACATTACTGCCATGTGCCCAAACGAGAAGACGGAGTGGACCCAAATCTACTATGTACCGTCCATGAAAGTCCGACAAAACGTGATCGCTAGCCAGAAACCCGCACGGCGCGAGCGCAACGCGTTCCCACGTATGCTGAAAAGCCGCCGCCGCAAGCACGTCCGAACTGTTTTCGAAGGGCGCTGTGAGAGCGTGTATGAGCTGAGGGACTTCTCTAGCTTCCTCCGATGCGTCGCCGGTTGCGCGAAGGGTGCGTTTTTCAACTGGCTTCCGAAACAGCCCTTCTGACGAAAACCACTTTAGCCCTGGACTTGATGCGCGAGGCCGGCTACGTCCATCGCGACGTCAGCGCTGGCAACTGTCTCTATGATCCGGTTGCGAAAGTTGGCAGGTTGGCAGACCTGGAGTACGCAAGGCCATACGAGGACATTCCAGCTTCTGAACCCAAAGTTGTGAGTTTCCGGACAGCGCCCACTTGGAACGTGTTGTTGATCGATTCCTAGGGTACTCCCGATTTCATGGCCGTCGAATACCAAGCCGAGTTGTGGTTATTCCGCGATCGGGATTGCTTTCGTTCGCCCCCGAAGAGGCAATATATCGCCGCTCAAGCTGACCCGAGTGCAGATCAGGCCGCTTCAACCCCTCGTGTTCTCAGCACCTCTACTGATATACTCACCAACGACAATCCTGCAGGCGGCATCACCACTGACGGCGCGCCCGGCCAATCTCAGGATGCATTCCAACCCTGGACACGTCCCGTGTTCATCGTACACTTTCTCCACGACCTCGAGTCGCTCTACTGGGTCTACGTCTGGTTCCTCCACTTCCGCATCCCTCACCAGTCGAGCATCAAACTGCAGGAAATGACCTTTAACATCAAGAATATCCACGACAACATCGACCGGAGCTCGAGGGAATACTTTTTCTACGGCATGGACGGAGCTGTCTCGCGAACGCTCCTCATCACCCAGCCCGCGGATAGTATCTTCGGGTTACTGCGCTTGTTTGGCCCGCTTTACACATCCTGCCCTCTCCTCCTCAAACCCATCGTTGCGTTCTGCGCCGATCTGCGCGGCGCGTACACGAATCTCCAGCGGGAAGACCTGGAGGAATCTCGTGACGCGACCCCGCGCCTTCCCGTCTCGACCATGGTTACTAACGAGCTCTACACGCTGTTCGGCGGCCTCATAGACAAAGCCCTCGCTTCCTTGGGCGACGAGCCTCTGCCCGTCAAGATGTTGGATGAGCTGCTTGATCCCCTCTCCCCGGCCACGATGACGAACGCGGCGGAGGCAGACGACGACGACCGGGGGACCGAGCTCGAGCAGCGGCCGCGCAAGAAGCCGAAGATACTCAACAACGGTCCTGCGACTGGGAGCAAGAGGGGAGGGTGACCGGATCGACGCTCGGCGTGTTTTCTGCGCTCGGCCTTAGGCTTGACCTGGCGCAGGACGTCGACTCCCCGTGACCAGCCTTGCCCGGCGAGCAGGAACCCTGGCTCCTGGTCTTCTTCGAGGTCACCGGGCGCGAGCAGATCGCCGGCTGCGGGTTGCATGACGGACGGTACGCGGATGATGGGCGTCACCGTGGGTGGGCGGGGACGGTCCCGGATAGACTCTGAGCGTAGTGACGTCTCTTCTATGTGGGCTCGGACATCGAACGAGGGCAAAGAGCAGACAACTGCCTGTTCTGTGATCCCCCATATGCACGATTGCATGACTGGGTACTGCGGAGGAGGGGACAGGGACGGGGAAGGAGACGGGGACGAGATGGAGACGAAATGTCCAGAAAGAGACAAAGGAGGAAGTGAGGGGGGCGACAAGGAAGGCGGGACGATATGTTCGAGGAGGAGAGAAGGGCGTGCGTGTAGATTTCGGGGGGCCGAATGTACTGATGTGCGGCGAACACGCGGGCGAGCGATGCTGCCGCGCGGCTCTTGTCGGGGCACATGTCGGGGAAAGTCTTGATTGTGCTGGTGCGTCGGCAGCGAGGTGCTGCGTGGATGCACCTCGGCGATGGGGTTGTGCGGATGTGTCGGTGGGTGGGTGCGGGTGGAGAGAGCGGGGCACAGCCGGTAGGTGCCAGCTTGGACCGAGGCGCCCCGCGCGTAGACGCGTGGCCGGCGCGTCACTGGATCGTCCGGACGCAGTGCTGCAGTATCTGCTCCAACAACGCATCGAAATTTGGCTGAGCCTCCGCTGAAAGCCATATCAGGGAAAAGGGTACGCACGAGCAAGGCAAAATCGTGTACCAGTGTCGTGGTGGTCACTCACTCGTCTCTCGCATCTCGCCAGCGTTCTCTCTTCAAGCTTCAAAATCCGGGTCACGAGCATTACACACAGTCCTTCCCCCGCTCTATTTCACCCGAGCTCCCGGAGCTGTACGCGGATTGTAGGACGGTCGGTGGGGTTTGGGCGGAGGTCGCTTCCGCGCTCGCACTGGATCCCCTCCCACTAGGCTTTCTCATTGTTGGGCTCATGAGCTCATCTTCATTTTCATTCTGGTCCACTGTGCCATCGCAACACGACCAGCTATTGCGCCCAAGACGTGCTAGACCACGGAACAGACCGACTTTGGTCATTCTACGTGGAACTAGAATTCGAACCTCCCTCGTTGATGACTCTGCGACCTCCAGTCGAGATCGCCCCGTGCCCCTGCCCACACTCCTCTGTCTAACGCCTCCCGAAGGTCCGAGGTGGTACGAAACTCGCCACGCACGGCCTTGCCGGACAAACGCACTGCCAACTCCGCCCGGCCTGCTTCGAGCTCGCGCAGAACCCTGTCCTCAACCGCCCGGCACTCCTCCACCTCCTTCTCTTTCAAAACCTCCAAAAACGCCGTGGGGGTCTTGCGGGGCACACAGCGCCTCAGCAATCCCCACTTGGAGCAACCTGAATCTTCCGAGCGGGCGTCGGGCTGGATTCCAGGGCCGTCCGCTGCGTCGGAGTCCACGAGCCGCTCCCACAAGCCGCGGGCGAACCACGCGTGCGCGTACGTGTTCTCGATGCAGTCAGGGTGGGCGCGGCGCAGCGCGCACGCCGCGGCGAGTGCGCGCGCGAGCGGGACTGCCAGGGCGCGGCTGGAGCGGAGGAGGGTGCGGCGGCGCGAGGTCCACGGGCGGTAGTTTGTATCGTAGACGCCGAGGGAGTCGTCCGCGGTGAGCCACTGGTATCGGTTGTTTGTGAATTCGAGGGGTTGGTAGAAGTCGACGGGGTGGTAGCTCCTCCAGCAGCGCTCGAACTTGAGGAAGCCGATGGTGCGCGGAGCGAGCGGTTTACTAGAGGTGGCAGGCAGGGGTAGAGCGACGTGGGCGACGATGTACTCGCGGGGAAAGTTGCCCTTGGTATCCACGAAGTGATCGAGCCGGGCGACAACGCAGGAGTACAGATCTTGGGATGATTCAACGTGGTATTCCGTAATCAGGGCCTGGATGAACTGGGTCATCACTTCGTCGAGTCGCCAGTGGATGGCCTTATGGCCCTTATCCGTCCGGGGTTGTTGGAGGAGGAGAGCGAGCAAAGTAGGGACAGGCTCAGTGGGGGACTCGAACCGGTTGGGTGCTTTGAGCAGAGTCTCGTAAAACATCGACACAGGGTTGAGGGGGGATTAGAGGGAAGAGGCGGGTGAAGGTGGTGGACTCCTAGATAGTCATCATATGCAAAGCTTTGAAGATAATGTTCGTGCCGCACGGCTCACAGCTGGTCGGCGGCGCTGGACATGGCGGCATGTGGAATGATAACATACAGGGGCCCGTACATTCTACACATAGGGTATACTTCTGTCATGGTGGTAGTATGAACATGATGCCATGCGTGAGAATGCATATTTGTATACAGGAGAAGAAGACCTCAAGCGCTCATTGCTACTGCATTTCCGCCGTAGCGCCCGTACTGGCACAGACAGCTCGTCTCGCCGCTTGCTCCATTCCCCAAGACCCACCACACGGCGGTCACCGGTCAAATTTTCAAACTTGGCCACGACGCGCGTCACGGTTTGTGCACATAGGAGCGTGCATGACGCTACCCGCCGCCCGACTACACATAAACAGCGGGTGCTCATATAGTCGCAGCCATCCCCCGCCCCCCATCCCCCAGCGAGCGTATACCCCCACCCCTGCGATTGCGCGTCCCTCTCCTCTCCGCTGCAGTCTGCGCCCCGCCGGCCTCCGAGCACACCCGCAATCCCTCATCGGCGATGACTGAACCACCCTTGCACGAGGATGCGCTCTGCCAGGCTCTCCCTTCCGTTAACGCTTGGACGGCGTGCGCGGAGGCGGAGGCTTCCTATGAAACATCCGTGGAACCACACGCCGTCATGGCACATCCAGCCAAGTTCGCAGTGATGGAGTACGTCGGCTCCATCCACTACATCAGAGCGGATGTTGATTTTTGCGGGCTCATTTACAGCGATTCCGCAAATTGCACCACGGCCAGCGGCGGTTCTGCACCCACGTCTGCGCCGCATGCAGCCACCGTGAGCCACCGCGAGACGCCTGCCCCAGGTCACCTCCCTCCCGCTAGACGGAGACAGAGCCGGGATATGTGCTCGTGGGACCGCGCCGCTGGGAAGATCCCCCCTTCCTCTGGCAGGCCCACCATGCAGTCGGAAGCGCCTATTGTTTCGATGAGAGGCTCTTACCTGCCATTGAAGACGCCGAGCTCTCTGATGATGAAAGCTACCTGATCATACGCCTTCTCAGCGTGGACTATGCGTGCTTGCTCACAGACATGTGGCGTTTCACAAGCGAGTACTATCATTGCATGGATGATCCCGATCGCCTCCGCGTTCTACTTCACCCTACTTACCATGCTAATCACCAATGCAATTGCAGGCAAACTTTTTATGCATGACCGGGTAATAACATTTATGTATCCCCTCTACACGGCATGTGTTATGATAGATGCTCCTACGCACGGAGTCTTCCACGATCCCCCTCGAATTGTCCACTGAAGGATGTTCATTTGGCGCACTCCTAGATCTGCATGTGGCCTTTCAATGACCTTGTTGCATTTGCAGACTCATATTTTGGACCAAGACAGTACCACGATACAAACAGCGTGGTCTTGTCCCCAGCCGCTGCTCGTGTAGGCGGTGGTGGGGTGCGGTACAGAGCGGTTGGGGACGAGACCAAAACAGCGCAGGAACGGAGCAGCGACCCGACTCACGTCTTCCTCCCTTTGATCGTCGTCCACGTCGTATTCTTCTTCGAAACCAGATACACCACCGCGCCCTCCTCTCCGCGCCGCATCCACGCCCGCGGCTGGTTCGGCTGCAGGTTCGTGACGAGGAAGCGCTGCCCCGCCCGCACGTCGCCCGGCGCGCCGCCGTCCGCGAACACCATCCGCATCGCGTCCCAGAGCGTGATCTGCGCGGTGCGCGTCGGCTCGCGCTTCTCCCACCGGGCGTCCCGGACGACGAGCACGCGGAAGTCGCGCACGTTGCGCTCGGGGCACACGTGCTGTGTGCGGGCGAAGGCGGGTCAGCAAAGCAGGGGAGGGCACGCCACGGGGAGGGGAGGGCACGCACCCGGAGTTCGTTCTCGATGTCGTCGTGCAGGTGCTCTCTGGCTCGCTCGAGCTGCTCGAGGGCGTGCCTCCGCAGCCAGCTCGCGTCTTCGGGGCTGAGGCGCGGGAACATTTGCGACGGCCGCTCGCAGTCCTCCATCATCTCCGTAAACAAGTCCTCAATGTGGTCCGGCATGTGATCTGTGGAAGATAGGACGTGAGCGTGACGAGCATCGAGGCCAAGCGGAGAGTGTGTACCCCCGCTAGAGAAGCGAGAGCCCGCGAGGCTCGTCAGCCGATGCGCGACCTTCTCCATCTTGTCGAGCTGCTTTTCGAGACCTTCGCGTATCTTCGAAATCTCTTTGTCTCTGTTATTCTGTGATGAATGACTTAGCTGCGTGCGCCAGGCTGGGTCCGAATGGATCGCCGACGTACCAGCCACTCGTCACGCGCTTTTGTTTCTCCCCTTTCATCGCGTGGTCCAAGCTTGGTGGTCGATCCATCATCGTTCTTCACGAACTCCAAGAAGGCAACTGGGTACACCTTTAGTTGTAGTTAGTCTCGCAAACGGCAGTGCTTGCGGAACGCTCACCTTATCCACGATGAGATCCATGACGGAAATATTCCCTCCGTCAGCTGTCAAGCTGTCCAGCGTGGCAACGAAGGGTTCCTTTACAAAGCCCATTTTCGCATGCCACGGTGCAAGATGCGTTGAGTTGCCGTACAGTTCCAAGGAGGCATGGTCGTATGTCTCCAGAATTTCGCGCGCCTCTTTCCGGTCTCCACACAGCTGGAAGGCGGACCGAAAATCAGTGATTCAGCACCTGAAGTTCGAAACACGAAGAAATACCTTGGCTCCGGATGTTGCGAGCTTGCATCCTACACGTATTCGACCGCGCTCAAGAGCGCGAGCAAGAGGCTGATCTAACTGTGCGCGCAGACAATACCAGCCGTCTGTGACCTCGATTTCTGGACGCAGTCCTCGCCGAACGATAGCTGACACGCAAAGGATCATGGGGCACGTGGAGGGCGCGTCTTCGGTGGAGATTAGACGAAGAGCTGGGCGGGATCCACCAAGCAGTTCGCGCTCGTATCTATACAATACATCAGCAAAGAGAGCAAAGAGACCATTCTGAGCGCACACATACCTGTACAATAGCTGGCGCATGACCTCCGACCAGCACCACCGCCTCGTTGAAGGGTCCTGTTCGTGCTCGGGTTCTAAACATACCATGCCCGCAAGCTTCCATAATATCAACCCATAGTGGTTTTTGACCCACTCGGGACTTGCCAAGGTGCAGCCTCGTTCTCGTAGGTGCGCGTACGCAGCTTCGTGGCCAAGCTGAGAGATCGAGGAGGATCCACTAGGCGTGCCCATGGGAGAAGCCGAGTGAAAGCAGTAGTAAACAGCGTTCGCAGGACTCATTTTCCTCAGCTCTTCAACGTCGCTGCAGATATAGTCAGTGTCACTCCTGAACAGCGAAAAAGCACCGCATGCGCACATGCCCATGATTTCCAGCTCTTCCTCCTCAAACGTCTCAGGTCGTAGACCACAATCTGCTAACGTCCTGCGGCCCTGGCGAGGAGCTTAAACGCAGTAAATACCGGATCCAATCACTACAGCGCATGCACTTACCAAGATTGAATAACGTGTACTGTTGCTTCGCCTTCGCCTTGACTGGCGAGCTGACTGACTTCGGGCGAGCGTTCACAGACGGCGTCGCTTGACTTCTCACACGTTGGCTCTGCTCCAGCTGTACTCTCCCATCTTCTCCAGGAGCCATTCCAGGTTTGAACGGCGTAAGGAACTTTTTGACTGCTCCGGAGAGACCGCCGGGCCTTCGAGGCGTCATACCAAGAACCTTGCCCTTGGGCGGTGAACCGAAACCCGTCGACGCCGGTCTTGTTGGGGTCACCGGAGCCACAGTAGGGAAAGCAGCCGGAAGTCGAGAGCTTGAGGCCATGGCATTTTCTGTATGGATTCGAACAGGTTTGAGAGCCGAAGCCGGACGGGGAGGTAAGCGGGCAGCAGAAATTGGTCTTGAGACCAAGGGAGACTTGAACGGTTTGTTCTTGGCGTTCAGCCCTCCCAGTACGGATACCGGGCCCAACGTCTTCTTCGCCAAAGGGGTCTCCGGCATCTGTGCTGGAGAGTCAGGGAGCGCACTGCCTCTGCGATTTTCCATTGAGCGCAGGACCGGTCTTGCAGGAGTCCGAGAAGCGGCAGGAGTGGGGACAGGCGCTTTGAAAGAGGTTGGGGGCTCTACCTGCACGTTCTCTGCCTCCTGCGCTCGCTGAGACCTCGATACGTCCTTCTCGTCATCCACATCCCATTGTTTCCTCTTCATCTCCGCTCGAGCCAATGCTTCGGCCGATGGCGCGGTCCATTTGCTCTTCCCCCCGGTGAGAGCCGCCGCGGAGCCGAAGCCGACCATCATCGCAGAGGCAGACTTGAATCCAACAGTGGAGGCTTGGGATGCTGAGTGGTCTTGCCATTGAGTGAGCGTCGTGGTGGTGGCGGCGGCGGAGGGAGGGAGGACGGAGGCGTCGTTGTCAAACCAGGAATCATATTCAGGACGTGGAGGGGGAGGGGATGGTAGGCGGTCTTCTTCTGCAGCGGCAAATATCGCGGAGGCAAGTCCGAAACCTTTCGACTTCATAGGTCCAGGCTCTGTGCGAACGTGTTCTGGTGGACTATGCACCATCACGGTAGTGGAGAGGGAGGTAGCAGGTGCAAACCCATTGCCAGGAGGGAGTGTTGTCTCTTTGGAGGTATGAGACAAATTGGTAGCGGGAAAGAATCCAGGAGGTTTGAAGGGAGCATGAACCGCGTTTGAGGATATGGATGCTGCGGACTTGAACCCGGCCATCGGTTGTGAACTGGGGGCAAAGAAGCGATCTTCTGCAGCACGGTCTTCGTGCGCACTCTCGAGTGGAGGAGATGAAGACCAATCTAAATGGGCATTTTATACGCATGTGTCATACCAGTGCTTATATGCACGCACCGTGGCTCCTCAGTCTATCCTTATCATCATCCCCTGCCCCATCTCCGCCCAGGTCCGCAGCTTCTAGAGTATATGTTCCTTCATCCAAAGGCTCTTCTGAGGGCAAACGGCGATGTTGTGACGCCCTATGAGGCAACGCTCGAGACAACATACGGTCCGCTTCGTCGAATGCATGGAGTTCTTCCTGGGTGATAGGGAAGTATTCATCGTACGTCGGTGAAGATAACCGTTGCCGTTTGCGGGCGGGTTCTGGTGATGCTACGATAGGAGATCTCAGTTTCCGTTACTGCTGGAAGCACACACAAGGACATACGCATTTTGCACCTATCCAAGGTGGTTCCAGAGGTGCGGGTGGGGGAAAACACGACAGAGAGCCGTAGACGCCGCGACGCGGTCAACGCGCATCCCGTGTCAGTCACGTTACCGCATGTGAACAGGCGCCTGATGATCCCGCATCCAAGCTCAAATCACGAGTTGTGAGGTCAAAACATCTATTGGCAGCTTCAGAACAGTGTGATGAAGACTAGAGTGGTACAGTATGTTGAGCGCACAAAATGTCGTGGCGGGGTCGAAACAACGATACAAGTCGTTCGGTATAAGTACTGTGACATGAAGCAAAATCCAAGAGCAGACGTGTTGGTGTCGGTCTCAAGTTCTCAACCGCTTTTCTGCCGAACCAATCGCTGTATGCGAGGGAGACCAAAGACAGTCGGGAGCCCGTATTCCGTTTGACTGTCATGACCTTTGATACGTAACGTCCTTGACCCAATTTGAGAGGGACGTCGCAATGCAGAAGAGAATAGCAACTTACAAGACTAGAGTAATCGGAATGCTGATGAGTGACATCGCTGGTTTCAGATCAGATGCATAACTTACAGGTGTTGCCGACAACCATAAGATATGTGCCCAAAGCCTGCAGGTGTATCAGAACACAGAATACACATCGGCTGGAGCGTGACGAACAGTGAACACGTGCCACCAGGAATGACCTAGGGACCCGTTAGCGACGGTCCGAGAGATTGAAAGGGAGCGCACACCTTCGAGGAAGAACGCAGCTGGCCACCCCACGGCTTGCTTCCATTTCGTGATGGTCGAGCAGAAGATGTTGTCCAAGTTCCAGATGAGGAACCCGATGGCGAAGATGCCCGCACCGGAAAGGAAAACTCGACCGATGGATTTCCGCTGGACGGCCGGAATCCCTTGAGCACTTTCACTGTGGTTGAGGAGGTAGATAGTGCGGGACGTTGTTATGAGCATCAATGCAGCAAAGACGGCTTGATGGTACACTGGATGACGGGTAACATAACTGGTTGCAGTGACGAGGAGCTGCACGCATGGAAGGTAAAATTTTACGTACTATGACCACGTGAAGAAAATGTTGAATACCACAAACACAATGGCGAGCATAGGCGCATTGGACCCCTTCAGCTGGAATCCACGAGAAGTGTCGAACAGAACAGCGACGCAGTAGCTTGCCACATAGACCATTGGGAGCTCGTCCATGAGTTGCGCTTCGAATAGGAGGGTTGCATGAAATATGAAGCTTCCAATCCCAACGAGCGCAAATCCCTAGGGTATCCGGTCTCGATTTGAGGGAGCAAAGGGCATAAGTATATGAAGGACGTACAGTGTAACCGACCAAGTAACGTGACGGGAGCCCTTCTGATATACACTGGAAGGCCCCATAGACGGCGAGCGCAACAGTCACAACGTTGGAGAACGAGTTTGCAGCCTCGGCAATATAGCGCGAGAACTGGTAGTTGGCCTGGAATGGCGGTGTATGTAGATGATTAGTCCGTGCCCCATCCCGACAGCCAACGAGCACCGGTCGGGACGGGGACCTGGCCGAAGACGCACCTCGCACCAATCAAGCGTGGACGTAACAGGGCCCCAAAACGCCTGACTGGAGAAGAAAGTGTCGGGAGTGTGGTTGAGGGCCATAGCGGCGCGCGAGGGGATGTTGGACGACGAAAGCAAGGATCGGCCGATATCGAGCACCGTCTCGGGGACATTACCCAATGGGCTGTCAGTTTACGCCTCTGTCAGCGCCCCCATTTGCTTCGGCTTTTAGGCTGTTTCGGACTGCCGTGATCAATCTCCCTGAGAACAGCAGAGAGCGCAATGCATATCATACCCGTCACGTTGGAGCGTTGAGCGGAAGATGCAAGCAAGACGGATGGAGACGAAGCAGTTCGTGTGCCGATTGACCTCCGCCCGCCAGGCCTAGGCCCTGCCTGCCTTCTTGCATGTGTTTCTTGCGGCCAACTTCGGGCTGCTCTCGGTTATCGGTTACTCACCCCCAGACTGTTCTCCAACAGCGGAAGTCTGTTTGAAGCTACAACACCGGATTCCGACACTAATGCGGTTGCTCCTTCCATGTTCTCCGTCCACACCCACCCCTCGCTACCGTTTCTCCACCATGTTGTCTCCGTCATTGAATATTTAGGCCTCGTTCATATTTTTAATCGGGCCTCGGTTTGCCCCGCCAAAGCTGACATGGGTTGTCAGTCTGCCGTTTCGCTTCGGGCGAGTGTCATTGACATCCCGAAGCACAGAATGTTCTTCTTTCGAGTTGCTGCGGTAAACCGTGTATATGCAGAAAACGCCTCGTGTAGATCGTGTCAGTGTACACATGCGAGAAAGTACAAAGTAATTCCTATGATGTCCGCATATCAACGTCTTGCTGCTCTGCCTTCACAACAGGCTCCAACGGCGGCTTCAACTGAGCAGTCTCTTGCTCGGGAATATCAACATCCGGCTTGGCCTTTTTGTGATGCCTTTGGGTCATGGCGGACAAGGCTTCCGGATCATCGTAGCTGGAGGGCCAGGGTGAGAAACGCCAGAAGGATGAGGCGACTTTTTGTCTTACATTTTGAAAACCTGCAAAATGAATCCACCCGATCCTGACCCGGTCATCATAGGGTGCGTGCGCCCCGGTAGCACCTTACAGCCATGTTATGACATCATTCAAGCGATTACACGCAGGCTCAACGTACCTGGTATCGCCGTAGCCATCCTTCAGTGACAGTGGGGCCGAGATAGCCAGGCAAGTCCCGAAGCTGGTTTTGAAGATTCGACACAATCTTCAGAGGAGGTGAGTACTTTATTGTGAATCGATACGATAAGAGTTTACCTGCACATGGGGACTCTGCACGACGATCGACGCTGAACCGCCTAAATACGGATAGAGTTTTTCTATGATGGAGTATGGGTCGTATTGGCTCGAAATGATCAATCTGAAACATACGTGAACAGGATTGTATTACGAGTAAGAGAGGAAAATGCGTACGCTTCGAACTCGCCCGCAAAGAGTTCTTCTCGAGTTGACACCAGCGCGTCTGCAGTGATCTTTCGCTTCGTCAAGCGTGTGCGCTGCCCGTCAGATTTAAACTTTCCAGACGGGGGTTCTGACGAAGCAAAGACTGGCGGGATGTGAATATCGGTTATCGTGAGTGACAGGAAACGGCAACGCACCAGGGGTGTACTCTTCGTCTGCGGTAGCCCAGTTGAGAGACGACATTATTGCTGTCATCTCTTTGCGAAAGTTCATTTGTACCATCACTGGGTATGCCGGGGGAGAGTCTACGTCGCATACAGTGATCAACCGTCCTTGTCCTGCGGGTCGTTAGTATCGTGTATGATCTCATGACGTCGAACCTACCTCCAAGACGATCAAGGACTGCACTCACTACCACTCCAGATGCGTCGTCAACCACGAGATATCTACCACCCGGTCGTATACCCGCGATGTTGAGCATCTGAGCGAGAGTATCCATCCGAATATCCCGCAGTCGGTTCTGATCTTTGTTGAACCAGTATTCGCACACATTGTACATAGTTGGCTCAATAATTGAAAACGTTTTGGAGTACCTATCCCGTTCGAATGATGAGCTCCAGCATGTGCCAGAGATGGGGAACACAACGTACTTCATTTCCTTCCGTTTCTTGTACTTCTCTTTGCTATACTCTGTCTTCAGGGAATAATTTGCATGTTGCTCTATCTGCTTCTTGATGATTTCCTGTAAAAGGGGATTGGCCTGGCTGCGGGCTCACTTTGTTGGAAAGCCTCTCACCGAAGCATGTAACCCTGATTTCTTCAACGTCTCGATTTCGTCAAGTGTCAGTGGCTGAACGAATTGACCGTCGTTAATGAGCTCGTTCGTGGCCTCCGTATCCTCTGCATGTCATGGTCAACGGGGCGCAGCCTGCGAGTAAAAGTGCTCGTACCTACTTCCTGCATTAGACGCGGCGGCAGCACTTTGAGCTTCTTGCCTACGATCTCATATGACAGGCCCAACGGTTGCCCAATGAGCTCCGCGGCCTGAAAAGAGCCGAATCTTCCCAAATGGACGGTTCTGTAGCATTGCGGCGGAGGTTAGGCGAGACGCATTTGAGGGTAGAGCCTGGACGCACGCATTGGACTCCACCTTAATGGTACGAATGTCGCCAGTGGGAATTTTGAGGAGTACCGTGTGTCCGACCTGGATGATCTCTTCCCGAGAACTTGAGGGTGGGGACTGGGCATGGGAGGGGCCTTCACCGACGTCCATGATGGGTACGAGGAGGCACGAGAGTAGTTGGGACGGGAGTGAGGTGAAAACGGATCGAGATCAACGCGCGAGAGAGGATATAGACCACGTGCTCGAATTTGACGTCCTGCCATCATGTCTTCAGCTGATGCTCCCTCTCCCTCTGCTTCCACCCCCGACGCTGTTCTCGATGCCATCCTCAAGAAGACTCGGGACAAAGCATGGCTTTCATTTGCCCCCGATGAACTATCCACTCTTCTCTCCGCGTTCTCCCCAGCACTCCCCGTAACTACCCACACCAAAGGCTACCTCGTCCTGTCCGCGTTCTGCCAGCGCCGAAGAACTGAACTTCCGAAGGACGACGAGGCGATACCGGCCATATGCCGAGCTGTGGAAATGCCAGTCGTCGCAGCCATCGCGGACACTGACGAGAGCGAGGTCCTCAAGGGTCTCACCTTCCTCTGCGCGCTTTTCGATGTCGATCACCCCTCCGCTACGTCCATCGTTCTCCGCGATGGCTTCACCGAAGTCATTGTCGATGCTTTCGACTTCTTTCCCAAGTCTAGGCGCATACACCTTGCGATTGCACACCTCCTGGGCCGCGCAGCGGGGCACAAAACTTCGCGCGCACTCGTCTCTACGGATCACAAGGCATGGCTGGAAAACAAGTCTCGGCAAACCCAAGATGCGGGGCTACGCGCTGCCGCCGCCGTTGCGATGGTCAAACTCGCTCGTGGAGCAAGTGCGGATGCCGTAGAGGCAGGCGCAGCCGCCGACCCACCTGCCATGGAGGATGCGGAGTTGGCGAGGATGATGAAGAGCTTGGTTCTGGACTCAGCAGAGTCTTCCTCTGTGGCCGATGCTGTTGAAGCACTCGCTTTCATGAGCTCCACACCATCCGTCAAGGACATGCTCTCCAAGGACTCCGCCTTCCTGTCCCGCCTCTTCTCCCTTATTCCTCGTCGGAAGGGTGCCGCCATCGAGTCCCTTGGAGATGCGACTTCATCTCCGCTCTACGGTACAGTCATCATCATCTCAAATATATCCGTCTACCGTCCCCGTCTCTCTGCGGAGGAAGCACAGATGGCCAAGCTCAAGCGCATGGCAAAGGCGGCAAAGACCTCCAGCGAGTCAAGCACCCAGCCTGATGACGACCCGTTGGACGATGACGAGCACGTGAAGACTCGTGGAGAGAGACTCGTCAAGGGTGGCGTAATGGAAGCCTTGACCTCCGCCGTACGCGTGTCCGATAGTCGAGCGGTCCACATGCTGGTTGGGAAGGCCATTCTCAGCTTGGTCGAGGACAAGTCAAATCGCGGCAAAATTTTGCAAGCTGGAGGCGCGAAGGCTCTGCAGACGATCATCCAGGAGATCGTTCCTGCCGCGAAAGCTTCGGATGCTGGCAAGACTCCTCAAATAGACAAGGAGGACTTTGAGCCCATTCAAGCCTTGGCGAAGCTGTCTATCACGGCTGCCCCTGTTCAAGTCTTCGGTCCCAACCAAGGCGCGATCCACGACATCATCCGACCTTTCTCCCTCATGGTCATCCACCCCAACTCCACCCTTCTGCAACGCTTCGAGGCCATGATGGCCTTGACGAACCTGTCTTCCCAGAGTCCTGAGGTTGCAGACCGAATAGCGCGTGCCGACGGCCTCACGAACAAAGTGGAGCTTCTGATGCTGGAAGACCACGCCCTGGTGCGCCGCGCGGCAACAGAGCTCGTCTGCAACCTCGTCGCCGGGTCGGAGGAGGTCTTCAACAAGTGGGGCGGCGAAAAGAACTCTTCGTCCAAGTCCAAGCTTCAGGTCCTTGTGGCGCTTTGCGACATTGACGACACACCGACACGTCTCGCCGCCTCTGGGGCCCTCGCGTCGCTCACCGCCTCTCCGGACGCATGCGCCTCGCTGGCGGAATTGCAGCGCGAGCGCCACAGGATCCTCCCGATCCTTGGGCAGCTCATTGATCCAAGTGTCGTCGCCCGGCCAGAAGCTGACGAGGGCGTGGACGATGACGATACGGAAGAGCTCCAGACCGATCCGGGCCTGGTCCACCGAGGGGTCGTCTGCGTGCGGAATTTCTTTGTGGGCATCCAAAACAAGGCGTTGCAGATGGAGGTGGCCTCGGACGCGAACCATGCTGGTCTAGCTCACGCGCTAGTTGCCGTTGTGAAGAGCTGTGCCCAAGACACAAGCTCTCCGCTGTTACGGCCTGCAGCGGAGACGCTGAAGTGGCTGTTGGAGCATGGAGTCGAGCTCACGGTGTAAAGAGTACTTCGTAAGAGTGGTAGTACTGTGGACCGCGAGTATCGACGTAACTGCATTGGCACGTGTAGCACATCTGTACCATACGGTGATTTAGGAAGAATCGATACGGAGAATCTGCAATTCGTTCACGTAAAGCAGGAGATGTTCGGTTGCGTCCCGACTGCCGCATAAGGGAAATCGCGAGACTGGCGGGACGAGCCGTCTGCAACCGCCCGCGCCGACCCTGACCTCAACGTTTCACCGTCCGTGCTCTGTACACTCATCTCATCCGCGACGACCGGTTACGACCCCCCTCTCCATCCCTCACTCGCACATGGATGGCCGCCTGAAACCAAAGGTCGGTGCATATATGCATCTTTCCTACTCGCCGTGTTCAACCCCCTCAGGTCACCGCGAGGGTGGACTATGACCGTTCCGCTCGTCCCCCGTCTCCCATGAAGACTCCGTCGACTTCCCTATCACCACCACCGATACGGCCAAAGGCTAAAGTCAACAGCAGCGCCACGATACAGACACGTAAAGTCGGCGGTATTGTCACCGTCTCACCCTCAGTAAGAAACAGCCCCGCACTCCCTCGTCCAACCTCACCCTTCAAGCCTCCATCGCGTGTCGGGAATGCCACCCCCGTTAATGGAGCAGCAGTAAAGGCACGACTTACTCCACGCCCAAATGGTAACACTGCGACGTCCCCGCTCTCGGAGACCCGGCAGCGCGCTCTCACTGCCGGCATACCAGGTAGTTCCAACTTCTCTCGACAACGGCGGATAAGTACGTCCTCTGCACAACTTCTCGGCTCTGCAAGTGCACGCTCGTCCCCATCTCGGCCACCGGCATCGCTACCAGACGAGAACACACCGGCATCGAACGTGGGTGGGGTCCGCGTGAAGGCCAAGATCTCCCGAGTGGCCGACCCCAGTTCGAACAAGTCGCCCCCGCTCCCCGCGTCGCCGCACCTCACGAATCGCCCGGCGCGCGTTCCATCCATCTCCAACCTTTCCCTCTCCCCCCCAATCACTCCCAGTACAAGCGCGGGCCACAGCCCGTCGTCGGCGGGCGCGTTCTCGCCAATCATTCCCGCGCCGCGATTCGGCAGCACCAGGGAGACGAAGCACCAGTCCTTCCAGCCCATAGCGCAAGCATTCCAGCGGTTTTCCCCCAACGACGACTCCGCCGTGAACTATGGCATCACTCATAACAAATTCGCGGCGAAAGTGGACCCTCTTCAGATCCCGCTCCCTCCATTATCTCCCCCCACGTCCACCTTGTCATTTTCTTCTCGCTCGTCCGCCTCGCTCTCTTCCCATGATACCCGCGACTCAGCCGCCAGCAGGAGCACCGCACCAACGCTACACTCCACCATGAACGGGAAAGGACACGCTAGGACCGGGAGCCATGCATCACAGCCGCGGTCAAGTTTAGATGGCTTGGGCATGCGCAGTGACCCAATGAGTCGCGAAGTGTCAATCAACAGTGAACAGTACTCAGACGAGAACGATGAGGACGACTCGTTCTCCGACGACCATGTTGTGGTAGATGAGGAGCGGAAGATGAAGGCGGAGGCGAAGTCCAATCGGAAGGTGCGTCCGTAGTGAGCATATAGTTATCTCGCCTTCCTCTGACGCCACCATGACATGACATCTCGCGTGGCGGTTCTTCTGCTTAGATCGCAGACTTGGAGATCACAAACCGCTCCCTGCTTGCCATCAACTCAACACTGGAAGCTGCAAAGCATCGTCAGGCGAAAGAGATCCGAGAGCTCCGACGCAAGCTGCGCGAGTCGCGTCTCATCCTTCCGCCACCCGCATATCGAGCTGTCAAGTCTTCCCTTACATACGACGATACAGCCGAGGATGAAGATGAAGACGACGACGAAGATGAAGACGAAGTCATCAATCAGGGCATCGTCGAAGGCAAGGCAGACGAGGCGTATCGCCGTGTGAAGCTCATGATCGACGGCCTACTCGACTCTGGGCGTCGTGCGCTCGAATCCAAGCCAGAAGACTTCGTGGGTACCGGCATAAGCGGCGCGAAGGTCCTCACCGAGGAAGAGGTCCGCGATTGGCGCGGCGACGACTCCATGCTCGATATCGATGCAGACACTATCAGCCTCCATAGCTCCCGGCCTCTCACGCCTTCACGGATCGCTGTCCCGAACGACGACGGTGGCCTTGGGAGTGAGGACGAGGTCGAGGTGTCCTTGTTTGAGCCTGACATTCCACCTCTCGACCCACTCCCACCCATCACTGTTACTTCGCCCCACTAAGTTCTATGCCTGGACAGTCTCTCCCCCTGAACATAGCCTTTTAGAAGTCGGAAGGCATTCACAGCCGTCTCCAGCAAACGCCCTCATTATGACCTTACGACGATCAATGTCTCTCCTCTTCTCTGCGTCCCTGGATCGGATACCCTTTTCGTTTTCCTTATTGCTCAACTCCGAACGCTCGTTCTTCGCATGCCGTCCACGCTCTCGTCTAACTATGTAGTAGTCACCGATGCATCTAATTCTCCAGCATACACATTCTGTAGGTATCAACTAAAGTTGCCGTATTCCATACATATGTACAGCACATGAATGTCATGACCCACTCTCTCCATGCGCAAACCAAGCAGTCCTTGAGAGAGGTTTACCCTTTCATTAGTTTCCAAGTTGCTGTGCGCGTCGGGCCATCTGTGTAAACGATTAGCAATCATGCCAGGTGAGATCTAGACGAGCGCAACACTTACGACGGCAGCGAGGTCCAGCTGCCCGCCTGGAGAAGCCGCTGGCCTCGCAGCGCCGCCCGCCGGCTTCGGGGGAGCAGCACCGCCAGGACGGGGAGCGGTGGGCGCAGGAGGCTTCGCGCCGACCTTAGGTGCGACAGCCGGCTTGCTCGCGACGGGTGGGGGCGGGCCGGGTTTCGGCTTCGCTGCGACGGGGGGCGGACCGGACTTGAAGGCGCTGCCTGGACGCGAGGACGCGGGCGTGCTTCCGTTCGATGAGTCCGCGCCGGTCGACGCCGTCTTCTTCCACGGGGTCGCGGAGCCATTCGCGGCGGCCATCCCGGGGAAGACTGCGACGGGCTTCGCGGAGGCGTCGGCAGCCACGGACTTGAGGCCGCCGCCGCCAACCTTGGGCGCCGCGGGGGCAGCTGGCGCGGTCGGTATTGGCCGCTTGCCGGCGGGAGGGGGCGGAGGCGGAGGCGGCGGGGCGGCGGCTTTGGGCCTGGGAGGGACGAGCTCGAGGTAGTTGTTTGGGGCCCAGCCTTCGACGCCGTCCTTCTTTACGAGCCACCAGCCGTTGTCATCCTTCTCGACGAGCTCGACGAGCTCGTCCTTCTTCAGCGACATCTCGCCCTCCTGGCCCTCGAAAGCGTATTTGGCTTTGTACATCTCGACGTCCGGTTCGGGAGGGGGTGGGGGAGGCGCAGCTGCTCTTGATGGCGGCGGAGGTGGGGCGCGCACTGCGGAGTTCGGCTTCGCTGCCGCCGGTGTCGTCGCGGCAGGAGCCTTGACTGCGGCAGCAACCGTCGTCTTGCCGGGGAGAGGCTGCGCGGCAGGCTTTGGCCGGGAGGCGACGGGTTTCTGCACATATCGTTAGCATCCCACTTCGCCAACGCACAGCAACATGTACTCACGTCTGAAGGACCACCCTTGCGCAGCAATTTCCCTGATGTGATGGGTCGGACAACACCAGCCTTGGGCTTGGGCACAGGACGCGACTGGCTTGACGCTGATTCTCCGGAGGGGACGTGGATGGTATGACTCTTATACATGTCGTTCCGAGGAACCGTCTCATCTTTCAACGACTTGATCTGCGCTTTCTTCTCCTTTTTCTTGGTGTAGTCGAGACTAAAAAGGGGAGTCGGAACGATATGAAGACAAATGGTAGTGGCACGCACGTAGGGCTAATGAGGACGTTGATGCTGCCTTGAGTCAACCGGAGCATGTGGGTAGTCAATTCCGTCTTGAAGACACAACTGAGAATCGGGTCGCCCTCCTCCGTTGGCCCGAGGTTCAGAATCTGAACGCTGTGTCAGATAATGGACCATGGAAGCTATTTCTGACATACCAGCCAGTCGTCCCTTAGGGTGGTCATGGATATGCTCTTGATAGTGACGAGGTTAATCCTGCGCTCCAATGTTGTCATAACTTGTCCACCCTGAGCATTGGTCACACATATATGCAAAGCCTTCTCAGTCTGACAATACAGCCGTCAGTACATCGTCCTGCAGAAGATGACGTTGGATATGAACCAGGACGAGGAAGCGCGGGCTCGGCTTGCTGGAGCGACCAAGCTTGGACACCAAGAGCTGTGCTCTTGAGCTGAACGTGACGTGGTCCCGCCCGATCCCGCAAGCCGCGATGAGCTCCTCGCCGAGTGCGCTTTTGCCGTTGAGATCCAGGTAGTCGCCCAGGAAACGGCGGTATCCCAGCAAACTGAACCTCCTGCGCTCCTTCCTGCTGGCGAGAATCTGGTGGCCATAATCGCGGATCTTGGCGTACTCAATCCCCTCCTTGTTGTTCTTCCAGAAGCGTTGGATGCGCTTGGCGCACTCGTGTTTGTACCGCATATAGTTGCGGAATGCGCGCTGGATACGGCCCGCCATGTTGTGCCAGTAGCGGTCGCGCATCGTCTCAAGAGCGAAGAGCTGTATTGGATCGCGTAAGTGAACCGTCGAAGAAACATTGTAGACCTATCTGACCGTTTCTGGGTTCTTGATAAAGGCTTTCGTGACACCCATTTGCCACTCCTCACGCGCAATACCCGTATCGGTCAGAATCCGTTCGCAGCCCGACTTCGCATCACCTGACCAAGTGTACTCGCCAGCGTACGACGTTGAGGGAGAAAGCAGGTAAAAGCGCTCTACCATCTTCTCGAACGTGTTACGGTACGCGAAGCCCGCGCGACGAACACGAATGTTCTCCTGAAGACCGAGGTACTTGACTTGATGCAATACAGCCTTCGTGTCGTACTCCGTCGCGCTACGGTTCTGGTTCGGCTTGATGGTACGAATGTAGGAGGGCTGCGCGCGCATGAGGTTCTCCACGAGAGCACCAGCAGAAGACTAGCGTGATAGCTTCGCGTCAGAATTGCTCTTGATTGTGAAGTGGTGGAACTGACCTTGATCCTATCCCCTGCAGTTGGCGGTCGCTTCTTGCTGTTCGGGTCAGGGCGGTCGGGGAACAGGCCCTGAAGGAACTGGTTCCCACTTGCGCCGATAAGGTCGAGCAAGTCCTTGATGAGTACGTCCTTGTTCTTGTCCGTCATACCGGCGACGTTGTACATGACGTCTCCGGCGTAGTGCTTCACGAGAAACTGTGCGCCACGTGCCTCAAAGTGCGCGTTGCTTGAGAGCGCGGCCGTACGTTGAATGAAGCTGCTGTCCGCGGCGGTCGGGTCCGCATGAGCGGTCGCGCAGGCGTCGTTCAGGGCGGCGAAGATACCGGGAGGACGGCGCTCCTCGATGAGGTCGCACACGACCTTGTTGTTGAAGTACTTGATCGGTGTCCATTTAATCTGCTCCCGTACGTACTCTTCTTGTTCGGTCTTGAGAGTCAGTTCGATGAAGATCTGCTGCAGCTTCTCGTTGACGTAATTGATGCAAAGCTGCTCGAACGAATTGTCCTCGAAGATCTCGAAACCGAAGATATCCTGTATGCCCCCATCAAGCCCTCGTCAGGATAAGCATGGACACAAACGCACCAGGATACCGATGAGCTGTGCGGTGGCTTGACGCGATTTCATCGAGACGTTGATCTTGGCGACGATCCATTCGAACAGGTTGTTGTAGATAGCTTTCGCTAATGCATCGCGACCGGAGCTAGCCTGGGCAGGATTTAGAGGCACCTCATACACAGACCCTCGCCTTCCACCGCGTTGTGTCTCCATAGTCCTGTTTGTGAGCGCCTTCTCGACGGACGCGGAGTCCACCTCCAATAAGTAGGCAACGAACTCTGATACGCTCGTATCCGAAATTCCCGCGTTACCGTCGTCCTTCTCGCTGTATTGCACATTGCCAAGCCAGAGGATGACAGCGAGCATGCGGAAGATCTCGGTTTGCTCGTAGTCACTCAAACCGATGACTTGCATCGCTTTCTGTGGTGCTCCCGTCAGAAAACGCAGCACTTCGCAGTGGGTACAGAACGCACAATGGTATCGTTGAAGTCTTGCACATCGTCTATGCCCTGCACATCCAAGCAATTGCTGAGGCTGGTATATGCGTATGCGTCCGGGGTTTGCAGACCCAACGCCTCTGGGATGCCCGCGTGAGCACCGTCCTGATAACAAACCACGCAGTTCTCACCTCGTTGTGCGTCCGATGCCGCCTTCGTAAACTGGTAGAATATATGGAAGTTACGCTCGTTATCCACCTGTCCGACCACGCGACCCTTTTCCAGCAGGTAGTTGGTGATCTGTGCGCCAATAGGTTCTCCACGGTCGTTGAACATGATCTCCAGGTATTTGCCCTGCGGAACGGTCAGAAACGCAGCCTTCAAGCCAACAGACCCTGCGCACGTGTCGACTCGAGTTGTTGTTCCGCAGCGTCTTCGCGCACCCGAAGCTTTCCAGCAGCGGATTCGTTGCGAGCACCATGTCCTTGATCTCCTGGATGCTACTATCCTCCCCACCGGAGACAGCGGCGATGTACTGCATAATGCGCTTCGCCGCCTCGGTCTTACCCGCACCTGACTCTCCCGAGATGATGACGCACTGGTTCTCGTGGTACGCGTTCATGTTGTAGTAGGCGGACTCGGCGATCGAGAAGACGTGCGGCGGGACCTCGAGCCGATTCTTGCCCTTGTACCGTTGGAGGACCTCATCAGTGTAGATGCCGAGATCTGAACGAGACAGGCAGGTTTGAGAAACGTTGTCGCGGTCGCGATCAACTCGGAGGAGAGCGCACCGCGGAAGGGGTTGACGGAGATGAGCACCGCGCCAATGTACGTGTAAATCTCGTTGTTCTTCCACCGTTTCTCGAGATTCTCGTTGATGCTCTCGTTCGTGATCGTGGTAAGAAGCGTCATGTCGGACACTCCGACCTGCTTCTTCTTGAAGCCTTCCTTCCAGTCGGCCTGGCATGGCAACAAACTTGAGAGGAGCACAGAGCGAGAACGAGAGCTGGAAACGCACCTTGGCTACCTTGCCGGCCGCACCTTTCTTAGGAGCGGCGGCCCCCTTCTTTCCCGCCTTCTTGGACGGAGCCTATAAATCACATGAGTGCTAGATAGACGTTGCATGTAGCCTGTACTGACCATGCTAGAGGGAGGATATGGGGTCGCTTGAGAAGTCGAGCAGCACGACGCTAGAGTGGCCTGATTACGGTTCCACCGAGTATATCGGACTCTGTTGAAACAGCAGATACAAGATTAGAGAACAGAGATGAAGTAGAGAGAGACGGAGAGCGAGGTGGACGGAAGCAAGCCGATCGGTACCCAGCGCGACACTGGGCCGCAGCCTCGCGCCGCGAGCGCTGAAGCGCCGAGCGCCAAGGTAATCACTCAACTCGGACGGCTCATCTGGGGTACATACTTAAGTACAACCAGCTATCGACTCCTTCGTCACCAGCCTCGTTCATCTGTATCGACAACCCGTTCGAAGAGGTCCGGACAGCCGCAGCACCAGCCATGTTCAAATGTTGGTACGCCTTCTCGCGCGTCATCTGCTTCTCGATTCGATATACCATATGAGAGCCGTTGATTTCATGACATGGTCCAGTTAGCATGAACCCTTGGCACAGTGGTAGCGCGTGAGATTCCAGCTGGGAAATCCTCAAGGTCGTCCGTTCAATCCGGGCAGGGTTCAGCCTTTTGCCCTTCTACAACGTGTTCCGTCTGACTAAATTCAGGCACATGTACAGAACTCCGTATTTATAGCGGAGCAGCTCAGCAGCAGTTCTTACTTTTTGCAGGTGAGATGGCTCAACCGCTGACCACCACGACGAGATAATTGAACGAGTGATGCATGCAACGATTAGTCGTGATACAGTAAGTTAGGACGAGTGTATGTAATATCCACCAAAGCAAGGCGTTACCATCACCACCAGCACTCCTCACCCGGCACTGACGCCATACTTCTGGAGCACGGACGCGTAGTCTCCGACGTCCTGGCGGCCCATGACGAGAACCGTAGGCTTCGCGCCAGAGTGGGGACCAAAGAGGCGGTTGGCAATGCGGACAAGGGTGGGGTGGTCGACCGCATCGATTTTATCGCACATCTCCTGCACGGGGACCTTGCGGCCGAGCATCAGGATCTGCGTACAATGTCAGCGGGGCGGCGACAGTGACACACGCGGGAGGGGGCTCAGAGGCATACGACGAGCACTCACCTGCCGACCGAGATCCTCGACCCCGACCGCGCGGCTCTCGAGTGACATCATTAAGCTCGACTTGAGCTGGTTCTTGGCGCGTGGGAGGTCTTCCGCGAATCGCGATGCAGGGTCGTAGAGGAAGAGGCTCAGCTGATGGACGAGGTGGGGGAGGAGGTTCGAGGGGTTGTTGACCTGACGGCCCATCTTCGGGTGGAAGGAGGCGAACAGGCCGAATAGCGAAGAGTTTGCGTAGATGTGATGGAAGGAGGCGCAGTGATCAACCTGCGGGAGTCGGTTGAGGATCCAGGTGTATAGACGCGAGTACATGCCCTTCCCGGGGCCGCCTGTCGACGGGGAAAGATGATAAGAGAAACAGGGAGGAAGGGAGGAAGGGCAGAACGTACCTGCTGAGAAGCTACCCCCGCCTCCTAACAACATCTGCAGAACCGCCGTAGCGTAAACATCGTCTCCGTGAATCCCCGCGCCCTCGTATGCGAGATAGAGATGGTTGAACTCCGAATTCGAGTCATAGATAAAATGATGCCCGCCCGTGTACGTTGACTTTGGTAAACTGGGCGTACTGCTCATGAACGAGGACTGCGACCGGGTGGAGAGCTTGTTGAAGATGGGTGTTGACGTTTGGGACGACATGAGAAGGTGAGAGGGCACTTTCGGCGAGATGAGTGTAGACCGTGCGGCATCGATGCTGGGCGCGGATATGGGGAAGTGCTTCTGGACGAGCTGGACGAGCTCTTCGTGGGGCATGCCTGCGCCCGCGAAAACCATGCGTCCCGGGGAGTAGCGCTCCTGCATGAACTCACGCATCATCTTGCCGTCAATGAGGTCTATCCGGTTTTCGGGGCAGAGGAGGGGGTTGCCGAGGTCTTGGTTGCCGTACGCCACTTCGTGGAGTATCTCAGGGAGAATCATCTCGGGCTTGGAGCTCACTTCGCGAAGTTCATAGCGTGCCGCTTCGCGCTGCGCGTCGAGCTCTTCCGGAAGGAATGCGGAGTTAAGAACCGTGTCGGCGATGAGGTTGAGGGCGAGCGGTGTACCCTGATTGAAGTGGGAGGACTGGTACATGATCGACTCGCGTGCAGAAGAGCAGATGATCTGGCCGCCTAATGAGTCGATGTCCTGGGTGATCTGGTCGGAGCTACGGTGATGGGTCGTCTGTATGGGTGTGAGGAGGTGCAAGAATGCGGGAGATGGGGTTCAAGGCGAACCTTGAAAGCCATACGGTCGATGAAATGGCTTACGCCCAGGTTAGAAGAGGTCTCATACCTGCAACCTGCATCGACGTAAAGACCGAGTGAAGAGAAATGGCCGGGCGTGCTCTCTGTCGCAACTCGAATGCCGTTTGGAAGGGTTGTGATCTGCACCAATGGGTCGTCCGCCTGGGTGACGGTAGTCCCCAGATGCGAGTCAGTGTGACGCGAGCGCGTCGAATGAGGGCAAGGACGGAGGGCATGCCGGCGCGAGGCTCGGAGCGAGGACGCCGCGGTGCGACGCATGGGGGGTAAGAGTGGTGGTGGTGGCAGTCAAGCCAAACGTCAGTCCTTCCATAAGGCCACAGGCGCCGGCTCATAGACTAGACGCGCATCCTCGTAATCAGAGTGAAAAAGAGGGCCCACCGTGAGTTGAACACGGGACCACACGATAGCAGTACTGCAGTCGTATGCTCTACCACTGAGCTATAAGCCCCTGAAACATCAGGCACTGACGCAATTTTCAAGGAACGTACGCTTCAGACCGTTCACTGTCCCTCTTGCACGGACATCAGCAACGCTTGCAAAGCTCTTGAAACATTCAAAACTTCCGGAGGAGTGGCCGGAAACGACAACATAGCAACTTCACGCGAAATGGCGCGATCGATCTGACGATAAACTCGGCGCACGCGGGGCAAGACGCGGTGGGTGAAGCAGGTGAGACTCCGATCGCGGAGAGGGCCATTCGAACTTCGCCACACACCGCGACGTGCTGAGCGCTGAGTCCTGAAGGCCTGAAGCGCTGAGGCCGCTTCTAACAGGCGCTCGACCCACGTCGGAGACTCGGAGTTCACCGGCACCGGCGCCATGAGCACGGCGAGAGCGTCGTCCAGATCTGATCAGTGTTGAGATAAGATAAGGCCCAGGATTGAAGCTGAAGTGCGCCAGAGTGGGAATCGGAAGGTGACTCGCTCCGTTCAGCTGGATTGATGCTGCTGGCCAAGCTGAATGCTCCGTTCGGCGCATCGATTAATCCTCTTCCGCCTTCCACATCGCCCTCCAACTAGACCCCTCCACTTCTCTCCTGCCGCCATGTCTGAGCCCGCGGCTCCCGCGGCTACCACGCCCCCAGCCGACCCTGCCGCACCCATTTCCAAGAATGCCGGTGTGTCTCTCGACTTCTGGTTCAGAAATGCCCAGACTGATCGTCCATGTTGCAGAAAAGAAAAAGGCTAAAATGAAGGAGAACGAGGCGCGCCTCGCCCTCAAAGCTGCAAAGGCCGCCAAGGCGGCAGCCACCGCGACGGCTGGTGGAGAGAAGAAGGCGAAGAGGGATAAGGAGCAGGAGCAGGAGGCCCCATTCGTGAACACCACCCCTAAAGGGGAAAAGAAAGGTGCGTCAAAGCGTTCATGACGTCCACCATTGCGCGTGCTGAGTGTGGGCCAGACAGACATGTCGCAGCCCATGCCCGCCGGCTACAACCCCATCGCCGTCGAGGCTGCGTGGTACGACTGGTGGCAGGCCCAGGGTTTCTTCCAGCCCCAGTTAACACAAAACGGCAAGGTCAAGCCTGAGGGTGTCTTCGTTATCCCCTCGCCCCCACCAAATGTGACGGGCAGCCTCCACATCGGACACGCCCTGACGGTTTCAATCCAGGACTGCTTGGTTCGATGGTCAGCCCTCCCCTTCCTTCGCTGGTCGTATACACGCTCAGACTTTCCATAGGAACCGTATGGTGGGGAAAACGACGCTCTTCGTCCCCGGGTTCGACCACGCTGGTATCTCAACCCAGTCTGTGGTTGAGAAACGATTGTACAAGACTGGCGTCACCCGACATGACCTCGGACGCGAGAAGTTCGTCGAAAAGGTCTGGGAATGGAAAGAAGAGTGAGTCCTATACTTGCTCATCCACACGCATATGTAACCTGTGGTCTAGCTACCAAGGTCGGATCACCAACCAACTCCAGAGGTTGGGCGGAAGTTATGATTGGAGTCGTGTAGCTTTCACGATGAACGACGTACGTCTTCTCCTGCATGCTCTCGCATACATGCTAGCAAGTACACCCTCGCCGGTGTGAGCAGCGACTCCGCACTCGTCTCCATACTCGCATTTTAATGGAGAACGCGTTAAAGCACACGGCATGGAAATGGAGCGACACGGAGTGATGCACCGTCGCCTTGCCCTCTCGTACTTACCTCTCCTCTGTAGAGCCTCTCAAAAGCCGTCACAGAGACCTTCTGCACCCTCCACGAAGAGGGGATTCTGTACCGCGCGAATCGGCTGGTCAATTGGTGCGTCAAGCTGAACACGACACTGTCAAATCTCGAGGTATGCGGCTTTTGACACCCGGACAAGAATCTCCCACTGATTTGATGACAGGTAGACCAGA
Source organism: Epithele typhae (assembly GCF_022376455.1). NCBI lineage: Eukaryota > Fungi > Basidiomycota > Agaricomycetes > Polyporales > Epitheliaceae > Epithele > Epithele typhae. The sequence goes on along the minus strand of NW_025954215.1, from coordinate 119,843 downwards.
AGCAGCTAGAGGGCCGGACCCTTCTCAACGTGCCTGGCTACGACCTGAAGGAAAAGTTTGAGTTTGGTATTATCGTCTCATTTGCATACCCCATAGAGGGCTCAGGTATGCTATCTCCAGTCGGTAATGAGTCACGATACTCACGAGCGAGCAGATGAGAAGATCATCGTTGCGACGACTCGTCCCGAGACCATGCTGGGCGATACCGCTGTAGCTGTTCACTCTCAGGATCCCCGGTACAAGGTACAATCCTGACAATGTATATTCGTGCTGGGTCGCTGATGCGTGTTGCACAGCATCTCCATGGCAAGTTTGTGAAGCACCCCTTCGTGGATCGTCGTATCCCGATCATCACCGACGACATCGTCGTCGACATGGCTTTCGGTACCGGTGCCGTCAAGATCACCCCCGCCCATGACCCCAACGATTACGAGGTCGGCGCTCGCCACAAGTTGGACTTCATCAACATCTTGAACGACGATGGTACCTTCAACGAGAATGCTGGCAAGGAGTTCAAGGTTTGCCACTCCAACGTCACTCGAAGATTCGCCGCTGAGCTCGTGTCGTGGTTCATAGGGCATGAAGCGCTTCCATGCTCGCCTGGCTGTCGTACAAGCACTCAAGCACCTCGGCCTGTACGTTGAGACCAAGGACAACCCTATGCAGATTCCCATTTGCAGCAAGTCCGGGGACGTCATTGAGCCCATTCTCAAGCCTCAATGGTGGGTGAACTGCACGCCGCTAGCAGAGGAGGCCGTTAAGGTACGTCACAAACTCTCGACGGGTCCAGATCCACGAGCCGACGAGTTCACAGCGCACAAGGGCGGGCGAGCTCAACATCGCACCCAAGTCGTCTGAGGCCGAGTGGTACCGCTGGCTCGAAGGCATTCAGGACTGGTGTATCTCGCGGCAGCTGTGGTGGGGTCACAGGTGTCCTGCCTACTTCGTCAAAGTTGAAGGCCAGGATCAGGATGTAAGTTGTTCCTTCAGGAACGTGTCATATGCTCCAGCTGACCCACGCGATTCCAGCGCAACGACGGCAAGCACTGGGTGGTTGGCCGCACTTTGGAGGAAGCGATGACCCGCGCCGAGAAGCTTGTGGGAGATGCGAAGTTCACTTTGGAGCAAGATGAAGATGTACTCGACACTTGGTTCTCGTCCGGTCTCTGGCCATGGTCGATCCAGGGCTGGCCGTCAAAAGTGGGTGTCCTGGGTCTCTCCATATGCGCTCCACTGACGTGACCATGTTCACCCAGACCAAGGATCTCGAGATGTTCTATCCTGCTTCGTTGCTCGAAACCGGCTGGGACATCCTCTTCTTCTGGGTAGCTCGCATGGTCATCCTCGGTGTTCATTTGACTGGCAAGATGCCGTTCTCGGAGGTCTACTGTCACGCGATGATCCGAGACGCGCACGGCCGCAAGATGTCCAAGTCACTCGGGAACGTCATTGATCCCCTCGATGTCATCCAAGGCCTCGACCTCGAGTCCCTTCATCAGAAGCTGTACGAGGGCAACTTGGACGAGCGCGAGATCGTGAAGGCGAAGGCCGGCCAGAAGAAAGACTTCCCGAAGGGCATCCCCCAGTGCGGCACGGACGCGCTCCGCTTCGCACTCTGCGCCTACTCCGGTGGCGGCCGCGACATCAACCTCGAGATCCTACGTGTGGAGGGCTACCGCAAGTTCTGCAACAAGATCTTCAACGCGACCAAGTTTGCAATGCTCAAGCTCGACGAGACCTTCGTGCCTTCCCCCACTGCCCAGGTAAGGAGATGCGTTTTGTGACGTGGGGTGCGTCTGATCGTCGTGGCTACATCAGCCCACTGGCAACGAGTCACTCGTTGAGAAGTGGATCCTCCACAAGCTCAACCTCGCGTCGGAAGAGATCAACAAGCAGCTGAACGACCGCAATTTCATGAACGCCACCAACGCTGTGTACAACTTCTGGCTATACGAGCTCTGTGACGTGTATATTGTAAGAACTTCGGGCATCCCCCGTACCCGTTAGCTCACTGCGTGTTTAGGAAGCGATGAAGCCCATGACGGAAGAGTCTGCGTCGGAGACGACCCGCAAGTCCGCACAGCAAACGCTCTACACGTGTCTCGACCACGGTCTCCGCCTCCTCCATCCCTTCATGCCGTACGTCACCGAGGAGCTTTGGCAGCGTCTGCCGCGCCGCCTGAACGACCCGACGCCGTCGATCATGGTATCGAAGTACCCCACTTTCGTACGTCTTCGTAGAGATCCCATCAACTTCATGTCACTGACGAATGGACCCACCACAGGACAAAGCCTTCGAGTTCTCACAGGCGGAGCGCGACTTCGATCTTGTGTTCTCCGCTGTTAAGGCTTCCCGTGCCCTCGCCGCCGCGTACAACGTCCAGCAGAATCTCCAGGGTGAGCGCACAATATTCCATCCCCAACTCGGTCGCTGATGCCATCCTTCCAGTATTCATGCGCGCCGAGAAGGAAGACGAGGCCGAGCTTTTCGCGTCGCAGATCCCGACGTTCCTCGCGCTGACGAAAAGCTGCAAGTCCGTTGACGTTGTGCGCGACATCGGCGGGGTTCCAGCCGGCTGCGGCTCGGAGCTGCTCACTCAGACGATCTTCACGCACATCCTCGTCAGGGTACGTGCCACCGTGTCCGCGTTCGCTGGCTGCGCCTGACGCATTATGTGATGTAGGGTCAGGTAGACATCGACGCCGAGGTCAACAAGTGCGAGAAGAAGCTCGCGATCGCGAAGATGAGCCTGTCGAAGATCCAGAAGATCGAGTCGCAGGCGGATTACGAGTCGACGGTGCCGGAGAACGTCCGCCTTGCGAACGAGGAGAGGGTGAGTCGCGTGTGTCGCATGAATCCGTCGCAGCTATCGATGCCGCGTGTCCTTCTAGCGCAAGACGTTCGAGGCTGACATCCAGCTCTTGGAGCACTCGATCCAGATGTTCACCGAGATGAAGTAGTATGCGTGTTGTGGCTGTGCGACGTAGTCGGGACTCCTGCTGTCTCTTTTTTTTTTTTATATTAATAAATCCGCTCTTTCACCAACTCTCCACGATTGCGCGAATGGGGATAAATTTGGGTGGTTCATCGCACAAACTGCTTGCCGTGACTGCAGTACACGCGTGTAAATACTGTCTGCAGTAGGTTCCCGCGGGGCGCCAAGCCGCAACTACTTCGCTGTTACTCGATCATATTCACGCCCACTTCTTGCGAAGGAGGGGGATCAGGTCGCCCACGCCGTGGTGCAATACGTGCCCGCGCTCCTTCTTGACGTACAACAAATACGTCGATGCGCCCGCGAACACGCTGACGAAAGACGCTAGCGCTGCATACTTGAACTGCGATGGCTTGCTCAGCACGATCGTCAGCACGTACTGTAAGGTCTGGTATCAGCGGGAACGCCAACAAGGCAAAAAGAAAAATAGAGCAAGCGCACCTTGAACATGCTCGCGACGTTCTGCAGTGCGGTCTGCAGTGCGGTCATCGAGTTTCGCCGCGGATGCGCGGCGAGGGCGAGCTGGAGCTCCTTGAGCTGGCACAGGTCGAATGCCCACAGGCCGATTCTGGAGAGCATCATTCCACCGAAGAGCAGCGCCGCGTTCCAGCCTGGCGCGCGCGAGCCGTCCGGCGGTGCCCCTACGTAAAGGACGACGAGGACGGGGACGAGGCAAAGCACCTCTGACCTGCGAAATATCTTTGATCAATGGAGTTCTTTCGCAGGGCGGTAGGGGAGAGCACTTGCCAGATGCTCCAATTCCCCGCGCGCACGAGCCCAAGCCTCCGCTCAAGCACAGGCATCACGAGCGTGCCGAGAAGTCCTGCGACGACCGTGATACCTCGCATACCGGCCAGGAACGGGTCGCTGTATGCGTGCGCCTTGAGGTAGGCGAGCATCGTGCCGTCGAAGCTGAGCACGGTCACGTACAGCCACGAGATCGCGAGCGAGGAGAGGAAGATGGGCGTCTGCGTGAACTCTTTCCAGTCGGCGAGGGCCTCGAGGAGCTGGCGGCGGATGCAGGCGAGCGAAGGAAGGGTGAAGATTGGAGACTTGTTATGGCCTGGAGTGGAGGCGAGATCGCGCTGGTGTTTTAGAGCATCTTTGGCCTCCTGGGCCTCGCGGAGAACTGGAAAATGACGGTAGGAGATGGATATCCCTGAGGTCGGACAGCGTGAATAAGAAGTTGTGCCCGAAAGCAAGATGTCGTACTTACAAATGAGTTCAAATACAAGGCATGCGCCTTCCACGCCGCTCAGGAATATCGCAGCAAAGCGATAGGAGGCGACAGACGTGAGAAGCGAGACGAAAAGGGGGGCGACTAGTTTGCAAAAGAGGTCAATGCGTCTCATGTATGTGTTGAGGGTCGTAAGATGCGCCGAACGATCACCTGCAATGCAAGTGACCCACTCCCGCTCGACAGCTACTGTAATCGTTGTCCCGGCAATGGTGTGCACGCAGCCCCCCAGAGTCACCAGTGTAAACATCCCCGAAGCAAGTGGGGTCGACCATGGGCGTGTAGAGTCCTCAACTTGCAACCGAAAAAGCAAGACAAGGCTCGCGCCGTACTGCACCGCGGCTGCGAACTTGATGACGATGATACTTGCGCGAACGACTGCTAGATTGTTCTGTTCGTCGACCATCCTTCCAGCCCAACCCGAAAGGAAGATAGCGACACCCGTCGTCACGAAGCCGTAGATGGATGCAGGCAGGAGTGTGTCGGGGAACAGAATGACAAGAAAGAGATACACAGCGAATTCTGCGGTTCTCAATCCCCAAGAACTGCAAGCTGGGATGAAAATTCGCCCTTCACGATGAGCAAGGTGCTAAAACGCACTTTGAGAGGTGCTGCACCAACAAGAACGACAGTGCGGTGAGATCCACCTTGGGACCCGGCAGGTGGGTCTGCTCTGATTGACCACCAACCTCTACGACGGTAGGGACAGGCCCTGGTGTTACCCCGTCCGGGTCGGGCGCAGTGTTTGTGACGGCAGCCATACGGCGCCGTGGTGGAGGGGGGAGAAAGAATCTGCCCAGTCGCAGCCTCAGGCTGCCAGCGGGACCGGCGTCTCCTGGATCGGCATTTTACGGCACCAACCCATTTACCAGCTTGATTGCGCACCCAACGATTTCGTTGTACGAACATCCTACACTACTAAAGTATGGGTATCGAGGATACAACAACAATCCGGCCGTAATATATCTACGCCGTCGCCGTCTCCGAGAACAGTGCGGCGAATACCTGGGGATACCGGGTCAGGAGTGTCGAACGCGAAGGAATTGGCGAAACTTACTTCGTCAACAATAGTATACACAAGATGCTGGTTCAGTCTGCGGTTCTGAAGCACCGCAAATATACGGCGGGCACCACGACGGGCATTTGAACGTCCGATCATGTTTGCCGCGAGATCTACGGGAAACGGGTATCAGCTAACGGCCCCGTATCTTCTGGGAATACGAACCTGGCATGAGTGACGACAGCTTTCGATTGGCCTCATCTCTGGTGCGGAGCTTCTCTTCAACGGTGCGAGGTACACTTGGAGGCTTCAGCTTTCCCCCCGGCCACAGTCCGTCCTTGAACGCGTTGATGAACGTCATCAGATGCGACTCGTCCAAGAAGGCCTTCACGGTCTCGCGCAGTTTCCTAGCACTGCTGTCAGTACGAACGCGCCAGCTCTTGGTTATTAGTTTACTCGCCGCTCGATTGTATCTCCAAGCACTTGCTGCAAGATGATCACGACAGCCTGTCTCCGTAGCCAGTTGTTCTTCTTGTCGAGCTCGAACACTGCCAGGAGCAGGTCGCAGATCGGCGAAGAGAACGACGACGTGCTCGTCTCGCCCTCCAATGGCTTGAGGTCCCCGGATAGGTGCGCCAACGCGTCCTCGTACGTCGTCTTCCCCGAAGCCTTGAGCGCTTGTGCGACGAGGTCTTCATCTCGGACGGCCGTGCCCGTGATGCCAACGAACTCCCCAGCTTGTGTAGTGAGGCGTTGAATGATAACGTCCAACATGGAAGGGCCAAAGAACATGTCGTCGATGCTCTCTGCCACGGATTGGTACATGGTCTTGACGAGGCCGTGGCCAGGGAATGCTGACCCTGGGCCGGGGGTCGTTGGCGTCTTGGGCGTTGGGGTTGCTTCTGCAGTCATGAAGGGAGAGTCGCGGGAGAGAAAAGCACGAAGCTCTTCGCTCTCGCATACGGCGGGGATGGTAATGAGGCTCTGTTACATCGTCGGTCTCGGCGCACGAGAAGACTCTTCGGCTCACTCACCTGCAGATACTTTTCCAGAGCGACCCGTCGGTTGTCCACGAAGCTCGCCGAGAGCGCCGTGACGAGCCGTTTCCCGGGGAAGTCGAGGTTGCGCACCAGCATGTACTTGTCCTTCAGCTTGTTGTGCATGCTGAAAAACTCGTTGTACCGCCTCGCGACCACCCATCCCGACGAGAAGCTCCCATCCGGCGCCAACTGCTGCACTTCGATGAGATACCGCACCACTTGCTTCCCCTCCTCGTCCCCCGTCGTTGAGTTGACGATAGCGACCCGCGACCGATCCGAAAGCAGCCTGTTGGCGCTTTCTTGCTGCTCGTACTGCGTCTTCTGGAACCGAAGTTCTCGCAGTTCGCGTGTGAGCTGTGACTTGGACCTGCGCAGCAAACGGAGCTCCTGCGCATCCCCAGTCAGCTCCGCCTTCTTGATAAGCGTGTCGAGCATCGCGTCCTGCGTCTGCAGCTTCGCGACTTTGCCCGCCAATCGCTCGATCTCGTGCGAGAGTTGCAGGTCGCCGGGGCCGGCCAGTTGGAATGAGCCGTGCTCGTGGTCGTCCTTGTCATCCTCGGCTTCAGCCGCCACCGTGCCGTCGTCCTCCTCGATTTCGTCCGCGAACATCAGGCGACGCTTGCGCTCGCGTGCCGTGCTGCCCGTCGTAAGCGCGGAACCTTGAATGCTGAGGCTGTCGGAGGAGCTGCTGCCGTGGGGCTGGTCGTGCTGCTTGTCGAGGGCGATGATGTCGGTAAGCGCGGCCTGGATGGCGTCCATACGCTGAGACTGCTCTTGCTGCTCCTGGTCTTCCGGATCGTCAAAGAGAGGCGCTCGGGCGATAGAGGCAGTCTGGCTGTCCAATTCGTGCACGGGAGACATGAGCACCTGTAGGCTGGACGCGGCGGGCCGCGAGAGCACTGGGGCAGTGGTAGGGGGGGAATGCGCTCGTGCGGGGCCGCCGAAGAGAGGAGCGGATTCAGAGCGTGACAGTGGGGCCTTGACAACAGGGTGCGCTCGCGCAGGTGCGTGTTCTACGTCATGGCGCGACGCCACGGGAGACCTACGTCCAGAGATGAGGGCGAAGTCGTCGGCGGGGGCGGCGCGGCCGTTCGCCTCAATGTCGGCGACAACACGAAACCAAAGCTCCGACCTCTGGAAGTCCTCGAAGTCCTGCTCCATCTCGCGCTCGACCTGCCGCTGTGCCAACATGACGCTACGGCGAACGCGTCGTTCCGAAGCCGCCGTTGAGTTCTCAGCGTCTTGACCGAAGGAGCGGATGGTCGTGATGTTCTTCTGTGCAACCGCGCGGAGCACCGGGTCAGGCAGAGGGTTTGAGAAGTAGAGCTCGTTGATGAGCGAGATATCCTCCCGTAGAGTCGCGGACTGGCTGGGGTCTAGCAAACTCTCATCTTGGTCTCCTTCATCATCGGTGTCAACGGATTCAAGGGGATTCTTGAAACTTTCGACCGTGAGCCAGAATTGAACTAAGAGCGAGCGTTGACGGCGATCCATAAACTCCATCAAGTACGAAAGCGAGCTCGGGTTTGTAAGTACATCCCTCAGGCTCAGAGAAGAGTTCGTGGGTGTTTCCTGATAGATCGTTTGTCGCTGCGATGCACGTCAACGAGCGTGCCAGAATATCGAGCGGTTGGGCTTACCGAATCGGCTTCTCCTCCGAGCACAACTATACGTTTCTCCACCTGCCGCTTCGCGGTATATAGACGGTCGAGAAACGCCACAATATCTTCTGTCTTCTCGCCATTGATCCAGTCAGAGTTGGCGTTGTTGGCTGAGTTCGTTCGTCAAAAGTAGGTCCATGGAAATATCTTTGATAGCCAACTCACCCAACAGTGTTCGTGTCCGTCGAACCTCGCCCATGATATCGTTCCTCAAACGTCGCGCATCCAGAAGAGACGAGGTCCGATTGATGCTGCGCAGGAAGGACTCAAACTGCTTCGCGTCCGTACGGATCGTGATGTTCTCAGTGGTAGGCTGCGTCGGGTCCGACAGAGGGGCTTGTGGGCGAGGGAGCTGCGCTTCCAAGACGCCTCGCACTTTGGAGATCAGACGTCTGGATGGCAGACGCGTGCATGAGTATGCGTTCACAGAGGAGTAGCTGCTTCGTACTGTTGGCGGATAGCGGCCCCTGCCTACGCTGGGTCAGAGCGCATACACTCATAGTTCGGAGAAACTCACAATTTGGTCGATCATGCGATTCCAAAAGTCAGGGTCCGACATCATCTCCATGATAGGAAACAGCACGGCGCATGCGACAATCTCCCTGACCACAAGCTTGACTGCCCGACTGTTGGCCTCCTTCTCCGGTAGGATTGCGGGCAGGGCCTTCTCGATTAGTCCACGAAGATGGGCTTCCTCCGACTGTTTGGTGAAAGTAGACGACAGATTCTCGACGGCAGAGTGGAGCTTACCGCCGCCCCGCGCAGCGTACCGGCTTGCCAACAGAAGGTCTAGCTCCTCTGACTGGGTGAGCTTACGCTCGAGGCCTGCTCCGCGCAACGCCACTTCCGACTGGCGGAACTGCTCGATGTGCGAGGTGACCTTCGGCAGAATGCGCTTCACTACCAACGCGGGGAGATCAAGGGCCATTACTCGGGTGAGTAGTCGGTCCATGGAACTGTGGAGAGTGGAGGAGACGGCGGTAGGAAAGGACGGGGAGGCCGAGATTTCCTTGTACCACACGAGAACAAAGTCGCGTACGATCATGATGAGTATGTCATTAACCGCGGCAGAGACCACTGGTGCGTCCGGGTAGAGAGGTGGGAGGGATTGCGGGGCTTTGTGAGACCATTGAGAGCGAGTAAGGACGGCCTGCCAAGCTGCCGGGGTGGAGAAAGCGAGGGGTCGTGCGGCAGAAGGGAGGGCATTGCGAGGCGCAGGTCTTGCTGAGTCAAGCGCATACCCGAGGGTGATGTTGAGAGCGAGGAATCCGAGGATGAGGATGAGCAGAAACAGAGGCGAGAGCAGGAGGAGCGTAAAAGGCGAGGACAGAATGCGATAGGTTACAGGGATGACCAGGCCACCCAATGCGAGCAGGACCGCAATGTTCTTCCCGGAGATGATCATGTCGTAAAGGTCGTGAAGGTCGTAGGGGCTGGAAGTGGTGGCCTGTGAGGGCCGATGGCCAGAGGTCGGAATAGCAAAGGGCACAGTGGGCTCCCAGTATGCCCTCCGCCGCTGTGCGGCTCGCCCGCGCCGGCCCCCCTACGGACCGCTGCTCCGACGGACTCCCCTGCTTCATCCTTTCAGGATTCCTCCCTCAGGACCGTCAGTGCAGCGTTTTCAATCCAAACATTTGCGAAAATGCGACTTCACAGTAGACAAAGAGTGCTCCCGTCGATAACGCAGTATGATCGCTGAAGGAGCGTAGATTGCACAACGGGCACGAATTCGGAGTGTACCTCGGGTCAATGGTGCCATCCAGTCAGCTTAACACGCGACGCCCGTCGCCGTCGGACATGGGCGCGCACAGGCGATTTATTCTCAACACCAACCTCCGTATCCACCCTTTCAGGCTCTCCTTCCGTCGTCCGCCCCCACCATGTCGGCCCCCGCTCCCAGTCGGCCTCTGTCAAGTGTGGAGGGTTTCCTCTGCGGCGGTCTCGCTGCTTGCGTCGCGGTACGTAACGCTTGCTCGCTTGAATGCCATGGGTCAGGAGTGACGGTCTAGCACGGTAGGTTACCGTCTCCAACCCGGCGGAAGTTGCAAAGACGCGTATGCAGCTGCAAGGAGAGCTTGCGAAGAAGGGCGCCCCGAAGGTGTACAAGAACGCGCTAGACGTCATTGCGAAGACTTTCCAGAACGAGGGCATTCGAGGTGTCCAGAGAGGACTGGGTCCTGCTGTAAGCCCTATGTTTTTCTCTCGCGAGAGTACCGTCTGACATGACACAGTACGTTTATCAAGTGTGTTTCTTTGGAACTCCCGTCCTATATTCATGTCTAATGTTCCTCAGATCCTAATGAATGGGTCGCGTCTTGGTGTGTCACACGCCAACGTCTGCCATGAATTACACCCGAGACTCACCTGAGACGGTACCTCTTTCTTCACCAGGTTTCTATGAGCCGATTCGGAGACGTGTGAACCGATTCATCGGTGCCAACCCGACCGACCAAATCCCTCTAACCTCGGTGTTCTCTGGTGCAATGAGCGGGGTGATCGGAGGTCAGTCCCTCATCACGCAAACATCGCCTCTACGTCCTCATCCTTCCTTCCAGCGTCCGTTGGTAACCCTTTCTTCCTCATCAAGGCGCGCATGCAGGTATGCTTCTTCTGTTTGCCGATGTGCCTGTCATCTAATAGCGTCCTATCAGGCGTATTCCCCGGTCCTGCCTGTGGGAGCCCAGCATTATTATAAGAACTCTTGGGACGCTCTGAAAAGCATCTGGGCCGCTGAAAGGTTCCGCGGACTAGTACGCGGGATAGATGCGGCCGCGCTCCGGACAGCCATGGGCTCATCTGTGCAGCTTCCGACATACAACTGGACGAAGAACCAGCTTATTTCCAGAGGAGTCGCGAACCCTGACAGCATCTGGACCTTCTTGGCTAGCAGCACGGTTTCAGGTCTCTGTGTCGTAAGTTGTTTATCACTATGAAGCTCTACGCCTGCTAACTTCAAACTAGCTTATAATGATGCAGCCCACCGATACGGTACTGACTCGAATGTATAATCAACCTACTGTCGCAATGCCCGATGGTCGCCACGTCGGCACTCTCTACAAGAATCCCCTAGATTGTTTGTGGAAAACGCTCAAGACAGAAGGACCGCTCGGATGGTACAAGGGTATGTACTGACGTAACCCATTGACGGAAGCTGATGCCTACGTTCTTGCGTACCAGGTTCCACTGCCCACTTGTTGAGGATAGTGCCTCATACGTGAGTGTTGTTTCCTTTTAGATGCTGCATACTGCATTCTCATTCTGGTTGTTTCAGGATCGTAACCCTCACTGCAAACGATTTGATTGTCGGGCTGTACAAGCGGGTTCGTGATGGTAGTCTATGATGTAATACCCCTAATGCACGAGCGGACGGTCGCTCTTAGACGGCCTCCAGATACCACTTCCGCGGATTGCATCAACCTCATCGAGCTCGATGTTATGAAGACTCAAGTAGTCGTGTCGGAACGAAGCAAAAAGCACTGAACCCTGCCCGGATTGAACGGACGACCTTGAGGATTTCCCAGCTGGAATCTCACGCGCTACCACTGTGCCAAGGGTTCCTCCGTCGACAGAGGAAAGTACCATATGTGTACAAATGGCTTGCTATTGGAAAGCAGGATCTTGGCAGCTGACCGTGCTGCCTCGGTTGGTTACCAACCAACCCCGAGGTCGTTGAGCCCCAATTAGTTGGTCAACTTATTCCGGGATTTGTCTGTGATCTAAAAGAGTCTCTTGACAGACAAGCAGTCGGACATGCCTCGCGGTCTTGCCCGGCGGGTCCTGAACAATTTCCTATTGTGAACATACAGCGATCGTCGTGGCTTAGTCACAATATGTCTCCTAATCATCTCCTAATCCCACTAGCTCGCTTCTGCCTCCTATACCCTTGGAGATATCAGGTTGCTCCGGAACTGTTTGACGTGAACATTGCAGATGGCCATGAATGGCGTTATACGATGACGTCCTCACCTGGTCAGTGTGACCCGAGGACGAACATATAAATCAAGCTGCAGGCTCCTCAACATTCAGTCAAGGATCCCAACCAAACTTCAACATGGCAACGTCTACAGCAGTCAAGACCGTCACCGTGGACTCCGGCGTCGAGGTCTTTTATCGCGAGGCACACCCTGCCTCCGCCAAGGACATCGGCGCTCTTCCCGTCCTGCTGCTCCTTCACGGCTTCCCCTCGTCGTCGTTCCAATACCGCAACCTCATCCCGCGGCTTGCCACCAAGTACCGCGTCATCGCCCCCGACTTCCCCGGGTACGGCTTCACGGTCGTCCCCGAGGCGCGCAAGTACGAGTACACCTTCGTGTCGCTCGCGAACACGACCGCCGCGTTCGTGGACGCGCTCGGGATCAAGAAGTTCGGCATGTACGTCTTCGACTACGGCGCCCCCACGGGCTTCAGGTGCGTCGGCCTACGTTACTACCCGCCCACAGACCCTGGAGGCTGACCGGCGATCCCGTCGCAACTCATTGTACTAGGCTCGCGCTGCAGCGCCCCGACGCGGTGACTGCGATCATCTCGCAGAACGGGAACGCCTACGAAGACGGCTTCGGAGAGCAGTTCTGGGCGCCGATCAAGGCCGTGTGGGCCGACCCGTCCGCCGCGAACTTGCAGAAGCTCGCGGGCCTGAGCTCCTTCGAGACCACCAAGTTCCAGGTCCGTTTCCGGCGCACGCTCGTCGCTCGAGCTCAGGTTGAGAACGCGAGCTGACCTTTCGCTTCTCTCCGCAGTACGTCGACGGCGCGCCGAACGCGTCGGTGATCCCTCCCGAGACGTTCAACCTCGACTACTACCTCATGACCCGGCCGGGCAACGGCGAGGTGCAGCTGAAGTACATCATCGACTACAAGACCAACGTCCCGCTGTACCCCAGGTTCCACGAGTACTTCCGCGAGCGCCGCCCGCCCATCCTCGCGATCTGGGGCAAGAACGACACGATCTTCGTTCCCCCGGGTGCCGACGCCTTCAAGCGCGATCAGCCGGACGCGGTCGTCAAGTTCGTCGACGGCGGCCACTTTGCTCTGTGAGGATTGTTTATAAAGCAGTCGTACGGGATTACTGACAACGGGCCTCGGCACAGGGAGAGTGCGCTGGACGAGATCGCCAGTGAGATCCTAGCGTTCCTCGCCAAGAATGGCATTTAGGCCTGACCCTTTTCGGATCAAACAAAATGTGTTTCCAGAGTCCGTGTACTCGATTGTCATAGGACTGCAATGTCACACCGAACGTCTGTGCCCGTCAAGACTCCTGTTCAGAGCAGAACACGGCCATCGAGGTCGATATTCCATACTCTGCACTCAACCTATCGTACAAAGTGTACATACGAGTGGGATCCTTCTAAGGGTGTGATGCATAATCCTACACTTCACAGTACACGACAGAAAGCGTCGGTAAACATAAAGCACTACGGTCGGCCCTGACGGCTTCCCGGTGCTGAAACGAAGAGCGCGGACCAGTCCACTGGTCTCTCGGGTGGCCATAAAGATACGAAGTAAATAGCGGACCTAATGTCAGCACAGCATCCAGTCAGCCCACGACCACGCGCAAACCGCATTGCGAGTCATGCGACGCACCTCTCGCGCCATGCCATTTACGCCCACAGGGTCAGCTTCGTGAGCTCGACGTTTCCGCGCGGATCATGGCGGGCGACGAAGAGCGCGCCTAGGCGTGTGGCTGTCCGGACCCCAATCGTCAGCGGCGCGAACAGACACGCAAACGCAGGCGCAGACTCACCATCCTGCACGCCCCCGGCGGGGCACGGCGTCGTCGTCAGCCCCGCGGCCCGGAGTGCGTCCATGACCTGGCCGTACGTGCCACTGAAGAGCGCGCTCGGGTGGCCCTCGCGCGCGAGCTCCGCGCCGCGCACGCTCCCGATCGACGCGACGCTCGCGCGGAGGTCCGCGTCGAGCATGCGGTGGTGCGCGTCGAGCATGCGGTGCGCGCGCGGGCTCACGCCTGCGGCGGCGGCGGGCGGCGGTGCGGCCATGCCCGCGGCGGTCACCGCGCGCGCGATGCGGTACTTGAGGCGGACGAGGCGGCCCGGGGAGAGCGGGGCGCCGCGCGCGGCGGGCCCGGCGCCGAGCGCGAGGAGGAGGCCTTCACCGGCGGCGTCGTCGTCGTTGTCGGACTCGTCGGAGGTGGGGGAGTAGAGGGACGGGGACGGCTCCGGGCGCGCGGGGTAGGGGGACATGGGGGGCTCGGTGAGCTCATCGATCTCGCTCAGCGGCTTCTTGCCCTTGATGGGCGAGACAGAGGCGAGGGTCTCTTGCGACGACGAGGGGGAGGGCCCGGCGAGCGTCCACTCGGAGTCGGAGCCGGAGTCAGAGCCAGCCTTGCTGCGGGAGGCAGAGCGGCGGCGAAGGCGGGGGATGGAGATGTGGGGGCGACGGAAGCTGAAGGGGAGCGAGAGCGAACGGAGGAGCGGGCGGCGTGCAGCAGGCGGCTTGCTGTCGTGGTCCTTATCGAGCGCGCTCGTGCTTGAGGCAGCCAGCGTAGTCTGGGAAGCCGCGGTGCGGGAGGACGCCTGCGAGATTAGAGTTTCGGAGCGCCCCCTGGGCGGGTTCGGGAGGGTGTGCGAACGTGTAGGGAAGGGCCGACCGCGGCTCTGCGTCGGCTCGTGGACGTGAGGGCGGGCGTCGTGGACGGCACAGGGGCAGTTGCACCGGGACGGGGTGGGGGACGGACTGCTGCGCGAGCTGGCGGTCGACGACATCGTCTGCGAGCGGGCGCGGGATCCGCCGGCGTTGAAGGAAACGTTGGCGAACTCGACAACGTAAGGGATCCCGTAGTCGTCGAAGCGAACCTCCTGGTTCTGACTCTGGCCATTGGGGCGGTGTGGAGAGGGAAGTCGCGAGGCTAGTGTGGGTATCGACCAATAACGAGATTGGAGGGCGAGCAGCGAAGAGAAAGGGGCAAAAGGTGGAGAAGATGCGGGGGAAGGGAGTGGTGGATGTCCGACTGGATCGTCGACTCTGGAGTGATTGCGGCCGCTGCTGTATATACCTGCGGCGAGCAGCCGCCTTGTGGATAGCACGCCACATTGACAGGCCTCGCGCATTGACAAGGGGTCGGGACAGCGGGTCGGTCTTGCGAGCGTCATCCTATCGGCGCTGATAGCGCACCTTCGACGCGGGGCGCGGAGAAGGAGAGTCGCCAGAGAGAACGGCACTCGGGTCTTGGTCCGCTGACAGATCCCGACTAGTTCGCCAATTGAAGGATAGCCTATGGGTGACCGTGGCAGGGCCTGTGGAAACGTGCCCGGCGGTGTTCATCTCGACCGTTCTTCAGGGCCCCAAAACGCGCCGCGGACCGGCGCGCAAGGGTGGACCTGTGAGACGCTTCAGAATGATAGATCGCCGGTGCGCATCCCGACACCCAGCCCGAGGGCGATTATTTTCATTCGCAGACGTTGTGCTTGTGTCCAGCGTCGATAACGCTGATGGAAGTCTGTTCGCAGAGTGGGTTGGCCGCAAGGGACACGAGGCTAGCTGCAGGATCGTGAGATGAGTGTCAGCAGACTCATCGCTTAGAGCCCACCCGACCCAGAAGCAAAACAGTGGGAAAATGGCTGCATGGCGTTTTCTGGCTCTCTTCTCCGACGTTGTGGTTTAGGTGAAGTTGCAAGTTGTGGCGGAGCGCACGGCTGGCGCACGAGAGGGCATTTAGACGCGCTGCGGCTCGCTAATTCTTGCAGTCACCCTGTGTCCTCATTCATTCCACTTCTCGACTCGACTGCTACCATCATCCCCCCACTCACCCCCCGATATACCACCTTCACACGAGCTTCTATAAATCTCGAACACGCCCCTGCGCGCATACCGAAGAATGCAGCCTCGAGGAATGCGCATATAGTCAAGTCATCCTACAAGAATACCATACATACGAGCAATAAGATACAAGTCACAATGACCTCCGGGTATGAACATACACC
Source organism: Epithele typhae (assembly GCF_022376455.1). Lineage (NCBI taxonomy): Eukaryota > Fungi > Basidiomycota > Agaricomycetes > Polyporales > Epitheliaceae > Epithele > Epithele typhae. The sequence continues at coordinate 103,973 of NW_025954215.1, read as the reverse complement.
ATCTGTCTGTAGTCTTGCGCTACTGGGCTGCTGCAGCACGCGAAGGAATGCGCACGCCCTGTGCCCCAAGGGCCGCTGATCATGGTCGAGGTAAAGTACTCATCTCAGACCGCTGCTCTACGCCTTCTTCCGCACCGAATCGCTGGGTCCGTCCTTCCTCCGGATGCTCGGCGTGCCGAAAGAGATGAGCTGGTCGATGAGCGACGGCCGCCGCTCCTTCCTCAAGGACGGTCGAGGCGTCCGTGTCTGTTGAATTTGGGGCTCGCTTTGGTCGAGTGGCGACGAGCATGGAGTTTACTTGCCTGGGGCCCTTCCTCCCGCACCGATGGGCTCCGTGGTGGGCAAATTTCAAGCTGGACGGGGTATCCTGAGCCTGGAGGGCTCTGCGGGAAGGGCAAGCTGGAGCGTCTCGTGCGCGAGTCGTAGCGCGGCCGCTGGGTGTCGCGCGCCTTGGGCGGACGCGTCGACGAGGACGACTGCTGAAGGGACGCGGCGCGCATGAGAGACGGCGGTTGGTGCTGGTAGGAGACGGCGTCGGAGGACTGGGTGGTGCGGTGCGTGCTCTCGGTCTTTGTGGACGATCGTGCTGGAGAGACAGGCGAGTGCTGGGAGTGTTGGTCGTGGGCGTAGGCCTGCGCGGCTTGGGCTTGGACCCAGAGCGCAGTGCGCTCATGTGGCGAAAGCGGGGGGCTAGGTGGTCGGGGCATGAGGCCGGGGGGCGGAATGGTCGTGCTGGGCGGTGCGCGGAGACGGTGTGCTGGAGGGCGGGGCTATATGGACGGAGGAGTCTGCGGTGGCAGCTGCGGCCACCGGGAGAAGACGAGGGGGAGTGGGGTCGCTTCGCGTGCGCTCCAACGAGGCATGTGTCTTGGCCAGCGGCGGACGAGCTACTCTCTCTGCGCGCGCGACGACAACTGCTTGCGCGCGGCGGCTCAGGGCGAGTGGCAGACGGATCGGGCAGGATGAAGGTCGGGGAGCAGCGCCCCTCCGCTGGGTGCCTGCCGTCTTCAGCTCTCTTCCATCCTCGGCCCGTGGCTGTCCTCTCTCACCACGAGGTTATCAGCCTCCTCGGATTGGCAACCTTCGTGGCGGGCCTCGGTGGTAGCAGCCCGGAGTAACCGATCCCCCGCATCGTCCAGACTAGTCCAGCCCTTTTGTACGTGTACATACACCGATGCTACTCAGAGATGAGTCAGACTGAACGTTGATCCCGCTGCTATCGTACCCTCGGTTGCCCAGAACCACCACCTTCAAGCATACGTCGCCGCTACCGCTCCCACTGCCCGCCTCCCCCGTCACCGCACTCCCACAGACAGCATCCATGACATCGGCCGCAACAGCTTCGGCCCCTTCCCAGACGATCCGAGTCGTCGTCCTCGGAGGGGGCGTCATCGGCCTCACCGTCGCCCACGTCCTTGCGCAACACGCACGGTACGCGATCACCGTCGTTGCGCGCGACATGCCGGACGACCTCGATTCGCAGGCGTTTGCGTCCCCTTGGGCGGTGAGTCGCACTCAGCTGAGCTGCCTTTGCGACTTCCCTTCCGGTCGATCGTCCGTTGTCCGACCGCTCTAACCAACCTTGCCCTCCACGACAACAATAGGGTGCGAACTGGTCCCCCATTGGCCGCCCCGATGCGCGCCTGTACAAATGGGAGAAGACGACGTTGTGAGTGCGGCGACCACTAAACGGCAGCTCGAGTGCTGACGGCAACCCTGCAGCGACAAGTTCTGGGACATGCTCCCTTCCGGGCTCGTCCTGGTGCGTTGGCACATGCGGCACACCTTACCCCAGCTGAGTGCGTCGCCCGTCTGTTATGAAGGCTTCTCCGTCCCGCGTCTTCTACGGCGCAGGCACGAAGCTTGAAAAGACGTGGTACAAGGACCTCGTGCGCGACGTAAGCGCGTGCCTCTCCTCCGCACCACCCGCGCCCCCGCACTGATCGTCACGCACGCGCCGCGCGCTCGCAGTTCCGGATCCTGGAGCCAAATGAACTCCCCACCGGGCAAGCGTGCGGGGTCGGCTTCCAGACCATCTCCGTCAACCCCGCGCAGTACCTCCCCTGGCTCAAGGCCGAGCTCACCGCGCGCGGCGTGGAGTTCGTCCGCAAGAAGGTGCACTCCTTCGGCGAGGCCGCCGCGCTCGCCGGGGACGGCGCCGTGCTCGTCAACGCCACGGGCCTCGGCGCTCGCTCCCTCGTCGGGCTCGAGGACCAAGACGTGTACCCGATCCGCGGCCAGACGCTCGTCATCGACAACCCGGCGGTGGACGAGTTCATCTGCGTCGAGCTGCGTGCGTGAGCCTCCCATATCGCGCCCCCCACCGCCCTTCCCTAGCTCCCTCCACCCTCCCCGCGTGCTCACGCGCGCGCACCCCCCGAAGCGATGGACTCCGACTCCGCGGACGCGACCTACATCATCCCGCGCCCCGCGCCCCGCACCGTCACCCCGTCCGGGCGCACGACGATCCTCGGCGGCAAGTACGAGCGCGGCGCGTGGGACACCGCGTTCGCCGCCGCCGACGCCGCGGCCATCCGCGCGCGGTGCGCGGCGCTGCTCCCCGCCGTCGCCGCGCCCGAGACGCGCGTGCTCGCGCACAACGTTGGGCTCCGCCCGGCACGCAAGGGCGGGCCGCGCGTCGAGGTCGAGCGGGTCCCGCTCCCGCGGGCGAGCGGCGCGCCGGGGATCGCGCTCGCGGGAGACCCGGGCGCGGAAGGGGAGGGGGAGGTCGTCGTCGTGCACGCGTATGGGTTTGGGTGAGTGGGGATGCGTTTTCACGGGACGGATATGACTGACATCCGGGCTGCAGACCGGCAGGTTACCAGCAGTCCTGGGGTGCCGCGATGGAGATCGAGCAGCTGGTCGAGTCTAGTGTCCCTTCACTCAAAGCTTGACGATGTCACACACCAACCAAGAAGAGCAAAAACGATTGTGTTGGGCAGTGCGTGAAAACATAGCGACGTGAGAGACTCGTGGTGTAATAAACATACGGGCGGATGGCTGGTAGTACATCGATGTAATGTAAGCTGAGAAAGCGTGCGGTCCGAGGCAAATGCAGTCCACCTCCACATTCCAATATGACATGCCCGCGCCCGGCCTCATCCTCTGCCAGGAGGGTCGAACACGGGCTGTCGCGACAGGAATCCGCTGCGCGACGCCGACGGGGCGCCCCGGACTTGATCTTGCCGAGCCACCCCTTCTTTGCAGCAGTGGCCTTGGTCGTTACCTGGACGCCCTCGCTATGCGACGATGCCCTAACAGGGTTGTTTGTTACGTCCATTGAGAGCGGCGGTGTCGTCGAAGAGCTTGCTAGTCCGGGCCCTGTTGTTGCGCGCCGCGGGGACGACATTGGTCGACGCGGCGATTCCGAACCTGCTCGATGTGCTTGTCGCACCGGCGTGAAGCCCGTCCGCATCGTCTGTAGCGCCTTCCGGAAGCGCGGAGTCGTAGGCTGCGGAGGTAACGCTCTTTCCCCAGCAGAACTCAGGGGTGCACTCTCTGCAGAGAACGTCTGCGGAGGGACCGAATTGCAGTCATCAAAGTCGTCGGGAGCACGGCGCTTTTGGCCGATGACGGAGTGCGAAGAGGATGAAGAGGGCATGGAGGGTGTCGCGGCAGATGGATCGCGGTGTCGCTCGGGGGTGCGTGCCCGGAAGACGGGCATGCGTGCCTCGGGGGTCTTTGAACGGCCGATGGAAGGACCGGAGATCATGCGTTTCCGGGACGATTCGGGAGTCTTCGGACGGAATGTGGGTATTGGGGGAGGAGGGATGGAAGCGGCGTTGGCGATGTTGACAGGAGCCGTGACAACTCTTGGACGCGATGTAGGGCGAGAGGAGGTGGATGTGCTTAGAATCATAGGTGACGGTGCGAGGGTGGAAGGCGAGAAGACCGCACACGGCAAGAGGGCGGGAACAGCTATCGGTGCGGCCACGGGTGCTGGGGTCTCTGCGGGCTTGGCTGCTGCTTCGGTTGCTGCGGTGAGTTTCGTCTGTAGAGTTTGCACCTTCCTTGACAGAGAGTCGATTTTGCTGTTAAGCTTCTTCTTCTCCTTCAACATCCTGCGAGTTGAGGTTCAGTTATACCCCCATGCAGGTGACAGCTCTCACTTACTCGATGAACCTGTCATCGTTTTCCTCGATCTCCAGACATTTAGCGCGCAGAAGCTCTTCGTACTCGTCGTTCTTCTCCTTCAGCTCTAAAATGGCGTCTTCGGCACTAGGTTGTGCACGAAGAGCTCCAAGTTCGCGACGGAGGGAGACGACGGTTTGGTCGTGTTGGATCTTTTGCATCGCGAGGTTCGCCTCCGTAGCCTGAGCGAGCTTGTCTAGAGCAGTATACTTGGAACGCAACTCGGAGAGTTCAGATTCCAGCTCAGAGATGTGTTGCTCCCTGTGTATGGCGTTAGATGGTCACAATAAATCAGCGTCAGACTGACGTACCCTTCGACCATCTGGCTTTCCAGGTGTCGCTGGAGGGTCTTCACACGCTGCACCTCCGCTTCCAGATTCGTGACTTGGTATTGTACGGAAAGCTTCTCGTCCTCGGCCTCGCGCAGGCAAGTCTCCATGTGGTCCAGCTGCGCAAGAAGCTCCGACAGCTTCTTGTCAGCTGCAGTTAAGCCCATCTCTGCGGAGTCACGCTTGGAAACAACGTCCTGGAACTCCGCCATGATGGTATCGCGCGTTTGGGCATGGGCGGTCTTCTCCTGGTCGACCTCCATTCGACTGTCATCAAGCTCTCTAGAGAGGACAGTGAGACGGTTTTGAAGATCTTCGACAGTCTCTGTGAGCTCGTCGATCGCCTGGCGTTGCTGAGCGTTCGTCTCGACCCTGGCGTCTTCAAGGGCTTTCCTCGCGTCCTCGAGGCTTGACTGCATCTCCTCGAGCTGCGTTGTATGTGAGGCGCGGAGCTGCGCCAGGTCCGCCTCCAGTTCTTCGGAGTGTCGACGAGCCGCGGAGACCTCTTCGGCTTGTTGCTGCATGCCCTGTACAGTCTGATTGTGAAGCATTTCGAGCTCATCTCTGCGGCTGGTGACTTCTTGAAGGTCGGTGGTAGTTTCGTCCAGCCGTTGACGGATGCTCCTCATCTCCTCGGCGTGCGCCTCTTTCAGCCGTTCGATCTCCGATTGGAGCTGCTCCGCGCTGTTCAGGGATTGTTCGATGTCGGTGAGTCGGGACTCTAGCTGCAGCTTGGCTTGGTTGAGCTGCACTTCGGTTGCTTCACGCGACAAGTTGGCCTCCTCGCGGAGACGAGTCATTTCAGCGAGCTCGTCTGAGACATGTTTGAGTTCGTCCTTGAGTGCTGTAACTTCCTGCTCACGATCCGCCTTGGACTTGGACATCTCCTGGCGAAGCTCCTCTTCGCTGGCCGAGCGCGTCTCGCTGCTAGCCAGCTGAGAAGCAAGCTCGTCTTCGGCGCGTTTGAGGTCTTGCTCGACGTGCTGCAAACGTTCAACGGTTTCCTGTAGGCGCGTCTCGAGCTGATCGCGAGTAGTCTGCGACTCTTGCAACTGTGACTCCAGAGATTCCTTCTCTTGCGCGAAGAGGCCGGTGTCCAGTGACTGCCGATCGGCGTGGCTCGCGTGAACGGCCTTGAGCTGGTTCTGGAGGGACCTCAACTCCTCGTCCTTCTCTTGGAGCTCGGTCTGAAGGTCCTCGAGTTGAGCTTGCATCACCAGCCGCACTTCCTCAGCTTCTTGGGATGCCTTCGTCGCCTGGGCGAGCTGCACCTCCACCGCAACGGCGGTGTTGTCACGAGACTGGACAAGCCCGTCCAGCTGCTTGGTGGCGGTCTCGAGCTGCAAGAGAAGCTGCCCCTTCTCCTCGTTCAACGCTTGAATGCGATGTTCCATCTCAGCACAACCTCGGGCGTTGTCAGCGAGCAAGAGCTTCGACTTGATGTGCGCGTCCCGCCCGGTGGCGACAGCCTGGAAAGTGGTGCGCACCATCGCCTCCAGCTCCCGCTCCCGCTCCTCTTCGACGCCCTCCATCGCATCCTCGAGCTCCTCGCAGCGCTGCCGCGCATCGTCTCGTTCCTCGCGCGTCGTCCGGCAATCCTCGACCATCGCCACCTTCTCCGTCTGGTACACCTCAATCTCTTGCGTCATCTCGGCGAGGCGTTCCTCTTGCAACCTCATGTTAGCCTCGAGCCGCTTGATGTCGTGCTGGTGCACGCCGATCTGCTCCGTGCGGCGGAGGATGCGCTGCTCGAGGTCGCGACGAGGATGCGCATGGCGCCCACGGACTGACCCGTCTTCCCGGCGGCGGAGAGGTCGGAGAGTTGCTCAACGTGGTGCGCTTGTGCGTCTTCGAGCTCCTGGCGGGCGTTGGCAAGGTCGTCCTCGAGGTGAGTCTTCTCTAACGCCAAAGCGTCGCGGGCCGCCTCGGCATCGGAGAGGGCGTCGGACAGGTTGCTGAGCTGGGACTCCGCGTCTGAAAGGGCGGCACCAGTGTCGGCATGACTGCTGCGCTCGTGAACCAGGGCTTCTTCGAGAGTGTGAATCTTGGTGCGGAGTTCGCCGCAATTGACTCGGCTGCACCGACGGATCCTGACGAGGATAGGATTTGTTGCTGAAGCTGAATCACAGCCACCTCGTGCTCCTGGAGGATACGACGAGACTCGGAGAGCTCTCCGAGAAGCCCCTCGATACGAGAAGCTTGAGGTCATCGACATCCGAAATATGTTGTGCAACAAAGACAACGCAATCGCCATGCGAGAGGATCGTTCGGTCTGCTCGTGGAACGCCTGGAATTGACCTTCAAGGGCGACGAGCTCTGTAGTGTTGAAGCCGGGTGTCACAGGAGCGGATGTAGCAGTAGCGAGTCGCTCTTCGAGGGATTCGACCGCGAACTTGTTCTCGATAGTCAAGAAGTCTAAGTCGCGCTGAAGTCCGTCACGTTCAGTACGAAGTCGCTCTATTGCGTTGAGTAGGCGCTCCATCGTTGCTGCCGTTTCTTCCATGTCTCTTTCAGGTGATCCAGAGTGGAGAGAGGAATCTTGAGAGGATGTGGACAGACGGAACTGGAGTTCACTGAAAGAAGTCAGGGTTTGCCTATGCATACAATGCATACAGGAGATGAACTGACCTTATACGAGATTCTGCCGTTTGCACTTGCTCTACAAGGCGATCGTGTTCCTGCTGTAAGCGTTTGTGATCGCGGAACGCGCCCTGTTGACCGTGTAAATGTTCTCTAAGCTTTCCTTCCGCGGCTTCCGCTCGTTCGTTCGCTTCCTCTAGCATTCGAGATGTCCTGCTGAGCTCTTCTTGAAGCATACCTAGGTCGCGTTTCCGACTTCCTGCGGACCGTGCAAGCTCGTGCTCCAGCGATGCCACTCGTCTCTCCTCGTCTTCCAACCTCTCCAGTAGCTGAGCCTCCCGTGCTGCCAGGTCGGACCCTCCTTGAGCATCCCTGGCGAGTCGTAGATCTTCTTCTCGGTCTTGTAGTGCGGCTCGGGTCTCTTCAAGCTGCTTCGCCAGCTTCTTCTCCGAAGCAACTTTCTCGTTCTGAAGACGCACGAAGTCATCGCGAACCCGAGTGAGCTGCTCTGTTGTCTGTTCCAGCGTCGCGGCTTGCTGTGCCTTTGTGGAACGTAGCTCCACCACCTCCCTCTCCAAAGACGACGTGTTGAACGCTACGTCCGACGGCTGTCGATGATGTCGTGCGGTAACCGACTGGCTCTTTCGGAGCGCAGCTTCCTCTGCTTGGGTCTTGTTCGTGAGCTCGTCCTGGAGGGCCCGGACGCGCTTCTGCAGGGATGCGTTCTCGAGCTCGAGCTTGGATCGACCGTCCACCTTGGAGTCAGCACGATGGGACAACATGTCGATGGTAGATTGCAGTTCGTTGGCGGTTTGCTGGGACTCTTTGAGACGCTCGTTCGCATAGGCCAACGCTACTTCAGCATTCGCTCGAGTGAAGCGTTCATTCATCAGATCCTCGGCCCGGCGTTGCAGGTCTTCTTCCAGTTGGGCAACACGACCTGTGTCTTGTGCTAACTGTATCCCTATTTCATGAACGATGGGTATATGCGCAGAAGAAGACTGGAACATACCCTCAGTAACGCTTGGCTCAGCTGGTCCTTCACCTCCTTCAAGTCTTGTTCCCTCTTTGAGACCTCACTTTGCGAAGTGGTGTGCAGTGCGTCTGCATACATGTTAGATCATCTCACGGAATGTGCTGGTACACGCACCTTTCGAACGAAGCGCCTCCTTCAACATTCGAACCTCATCAGAGTCATGGTCATCGCCGATGCCCAAGGTTGGCATTTGAAAACAGGCAGCAATTCCAGTGAATGGAAGATGGAAAGGGAGATGTGACTGAACTTGCGTCGCCGATGGTAGTGTGCCGGAGAAGGCAGAGGGGAGAAGAAGCGGAATAGGCGCCCGTGATATGCCCAACCCAACAACGTCAACGCGTTCTACACGTGACCGTGATGCGTGGGAACTCAGTCCAACTGGGACTCTTGAGAGTCGAAGGATGGCAGCTCTCTACAAACCAAAACGTGACCACGCTACCTCTGTCCCCTCTTGTTTTCCCTTTCGACATGGTCAGATCTGACAACACTCGAGAAGACTCCCGTATTGCGCCACTCAACACACTCGAGTCAGAAACCTAGAAATTGGCAGAGGGTCGAAGCTCTTGAAGACAGGGCCAAGCCTAGGTGCATGACCATTCATTCTGAGGTTACCGATGGAGTTTAATTGTGCCTGTACAGTTGTAATGTGTTCCCTTGGCGTTGCGTCCCGTGTTCTCCCTCAGAACTTTGTGCCGATTTTCATCCTTAGAATTGCCGCTATTTCTATCGTTCGGGTCCTTCGGAAAGAGCGAAGACCGTGCACAGTGCGTCATTTTTGGACTCATGTGTGAGGCCGGAGAATATCTTTGGCAAGACTGTGGAGCAGTCCTCAAATGCGTCCTGTGCGAAGTCCCTACTGCTGTAACCATTGGTCGTCCGGGAATATCACACTTTATCGCCCTCGAGATCTCTCCCGATCGCGATACGACGCGCGATGGTCATCAGAGGCTATTTTCTTCGCCTTCAGGGCCCAAGTTTAGTGGCTGTGAACGCCAATTTAGCCGCACCACTTTTGAGGGTGCGTTCTTCCAGCTACTACTCTACTGTTTCCTATTCCGCCTTACTGAATGGGTTTGCCCTCAAATAGGAGTCCTAAACGCGGGACGTTCTTCGTGCGTTGGGAAAAATTCCGCTTGATCTAGCCCATGCCAGGTGATGTTCTACCACACCCCGTCGATCTGCTGACTACCGAATACTCTATCAAGAATGTGGAACCTCGGGTGGTACCGATGAAACCTTCTATATCCCTCAATTGAAAGCTACTACGTCTCCTACTCTTTTGATCCACGGGCGCAACGGGGTGCTTCACGGCTTTTTCTCCACGTCAACGATCGCCCTCAGATTATGTTAAAGAACTACGGATCATGGCCTTCGGGTGCAGGGGCTACTTGGCGGCAGCCAAGGACGACTACTCGTGGACAAAAGGAACCGTTAAATGGACGCAAGGAACCCATCACTCACATGTCCCCTCTGTCTGGCGGGGAACATCGAAGAACATGCACCATGACCGTCCTCGCGCTCCGACCCGAAGCCACCTGTCGAATCGATGAACGAGCGCATTGGTGATACGGCGAGGCAAAATGGACTTCGCATCGTTCATTCGCCGCTCTTTATGTGATGACGCCCAGAACCGGTCAGTCTTCGGGGGCAACTCCGTGGCAGCATGCCCCGTTCATGGTCCCGACACTGAGTCCAGCGGCGAAATGCGTACGTGCACAATCCCTCTTGTACCGCCTATTATCCGCTGGCGGTCCTATAAATCACAACACCTCGACTGCCTCTGTCCTCAGCCTCGTCTGCTCGTTGTCCACCCATACCGGTATACGCCAATTCCGAGGCTACACCATGTTTCCCTCACTCGCTCTATTCGCGCTCTCGTTCGCCGCCATCGCGTACGGCCAACAGGTCGGCACGCTAACGACGGAAACTCACCCCAAGATGACCATTCAAAAGTGTACGGCGAAGAACAGCTGCTCGACCGAGCAGCACTCCATCGTTCTCGACTCCAACTGGCGCTGGCTCCATTCCACTAGCGGCAGCAACAACTGCTACACCGGCAACACTTGGGACACCTCCCTCTGCCCCAATCCCACCACTTGCGCTAAGAACTGTGCCCTTGATGGCGCTGATTACTCCGGTATGGATCTACCGCTCTTACATGTCCGCTGTCTTAACGTCGGCAGGCACCTACGGTATCACGACGAGCGGGAACGCGCTCACTCTGAAGTTCGTTACGCACGGCCCGTACTCAACCAACATCGGTTCTCGCGTCTACCTCATGGACACCGCCGACTCCAAGTACCAGCTCTTCAACCTGAAGAATCAAGAGTTCACATTCGACATCGACATGTCTCAGCTGCCTTGCGGTCTCAACGGCGCGCTCTACTTCGTCGGCATGGACGCGGACGGCGGAACTTCCCGCTTCTCGGGAAACAAGGCGGGTGCCAAGTACGGCACGGGCTACTGCGACACCCAGTGCCCGCACGACATCAAGTTCATCAACGGCGAGGTGCTCCTGTTTCCATCTATCTCGGAAGAGGAAGAGGACATTCCTGATACCCCCGTTGTGCTGTCTTTAGGCCAACGTCCTTAACTGGACACCGTCTGCCAACGACTCGAACGCGGGTACGGGCCACTACGGAGCATGCTGCAACGAGATGGACGTTTGGGAGGCCAACTCCATGGGCGCCGCCTATACGCCTCACGTCTGCTCCGTCTCCACCCAGACGCGCTGCGAGGGCAACGACTGCGGCGACGGCAGCAACCGGTACGGCGGCATCTGCGACAAGGACGGCTGCGACTTCAACTCCTGGCGGATGGGCGACCAGACCTTCCTCGGCCCGGGCAAGAAGATCAACACCTCCTCCAAGTTCACGGTCGTCACCCAGTTCGTGACGAACAACAACTCGACCTCGGGCACGCTCTCCGAGATCCGCCGCCTGTACGTCCAGAACGGCGTCGTGATCGCGAACTCGAAGACGGCGGTCTCCGGCCTCAGCGCCTACGACTCGATCACCGACGCGTTCTGCAACGCGCAGAAGACCGCGTTCGGGGACACGAACTCGTTCGAGAAGCTCGGCGGCCTGAAGCAGATGGGCGCCGCGTTCGATAAGGGCATGACGCTCGTCATGAGTATCTGGGACGACCACACCGCGAACATGCTCTGGCTCGACTCCAACTACCCGCTTGACAAGAGCGCATCTACGCCCGGCGTCTCCCGTGGCCCGTGCTCGACGTCGTCGGGTGTGCCCGCGAACGTGGAGTCACAGAGCCCCGGCGCGACCGTCGTCTTCTCCAACATCAAGTACGGCCCAATTGGTTCGACATACTAAGCGGTGAGTACTTGAGCCTTTCTCCGGGCTGCTTCATTGTTGAGCCAGTCTTCCAGCGTTGTGATATCTGCGATAACGGTCTAGGGTCTTCTCGGAGCTTTGAGGGCGGTCAGGTTGTGAGATGTAACAAGGCGCTATGAACGCGTAGTAGTTAAGCTCAACTTCGGTTTTTGTACTTGTGAATATGTGAATATGAAGCCTCTCGTCATATGGAACAATCCCCGCGAGCGACTAGGGTTCGGAGACTGTGACTCCTTTCACTTGTTCTTTGAGCCATGCCCACAAGCGTTCGCCGATCACCGGGTCGTAAGCTTCTACCTTGCACCTCCCGAGTCGTGCCCACGGTACCAAGTACTTCAAACGCGAGATGCGCATGAGTATGGTACTCCTCCAGATCATATATCAGTTTAGCTTACCTCTCCATTGTAATTAAGTACCTCGGGCATCGTTCCCGCCCAAAGCTGAGTCAATGCGCCGTACGGAGTTGGATACAGAATCAAAGTCGCCTGTTCTCCGCGTGATTCAGCATTCGGCCGTAGGCTTGGCTCCCTCGACTTGTAAACATACCAACACTCGCTGAACAACAGCAGGAACATGGCGCTGTAACTCGCTTTTGATATTACCTGTCTTTTTTCGTAAGCCTGCGAGGCGCAATGGAGACCTTAGATCATACCAGGGTTGACGGACACAGATATGATACCGTCCTTTGCATATCGTTTCGCGACTTCCCGTGCCACAACGACGTTGGCCTAAGCAAAGCGTATAAGTGCAACCTAACAGAAGATTAAGTGCATCACACAACACCAGTTTGCTTTGCGTGTAGAGGTCCCCGGGCATCCACATTCCCCGTCGAACCGGGCCATCTTTGAATGTGTCCCAGTTCAAACTTCCGAAGTACGCCCCTCCAGAAGATGTGGTGATTACACGAGCATGATGGTCCTTTGCGCTATCCTTTCCGGCGATGAGAGCAGGCGTCAACAGTTCAGTCAGATAGAAATGACCTAATTGATCGAGTTCAGTCCTCGCTGTAGGTTATGGCGCTGAACTCGAGGACACGCACCGATGACGTTGGTGCCAAATTGCAAATCATAACCATCTACAGTGACTAGCTCACGTGGAGGATACATCACTCCGCTGGAGGAAGGTCGTCGTCAGTCACACACGAATCCCGCCATACATCTCTGGCAAAACTTACGCGTTGTTGAACAGCATATGAAGCTCTCTCTCCTTGCTACGTTGTGCCAGTCAACATGCTCGCCATAAATAAACATAGCTCCGTTCCGTGACAAACCTCATGAACTCGTCAGCCGCATGTTTTACGGACTTCAGGCTCGCAAGATCGAGTTCGAGGAAAAGAGGCTCGTTCCCGGTCGTTGCAGCGAGATCGGCGAGCACTGATGCCGCCTTGGACTTATCGCGGCCAGCTACGTAGACTTTTGCGTTGCGTTGTAGCAGTGCCTACAAATATATGGATTTGATGAGCCTCATAAGGACTCCCTGGGAAGGCAGATGTCCATTACTCATATGCTCACCTTCACGGTCTCCTTCCCAATCCCCGCATAACCGCCTGGAGTGCCAAGAGTGAGTCCCGAGAGGGGTCAGCATCTACATGACTGGCTCACCTGTTACGATTACGACCTGTCCACCCAAGTCAGGAATGTCGTCCACGCTGAAACGAGGTGATGGTGGATACAAAAGGCTAGCAAAGCTGTAGACGTTGAACACAAGCGAAAGCAAGGCGCCCATGACCCGCTCGTGCGTTTCAAGAACAATTCGTGGCGAAAGGTCCAAGGAGGTGTGCCCAGATGGCGCGACCTAGACTGAGTCAGTGGTTGCAAGTCTCTGGTCGTCCTTCTCCAAAGTGGTTCTTGAGACTCGCACTATTCGCAATAGGTGGCGACTGTGGTTGATTCAAATCGAAGTAATGTACAATCAGGAATCCCGTATGAACCCTTGGCACAGTGGTAGCGCGTGAGATTCCAGCTGGGAAATCCTCAAGGTCGTCCGTTCAATCCGGGCAGGGTTCAGCTTTTTTGCACAATGTGGCATGTTTCACGCTTTTGACCGCCTTTTGCAACGTGAACCGAAACAGCCAACACACAACGTATAGAGCCGCCCCGAGATTGATGCAATAACATACGATGGATCTATTCACAATACAACATGCGTAAACCCTCCGATCCCGCACAGTCCCGATAATCAACCACCAATGGCGGCAATTACCAAGTCCGCCGCAGCCTGTTGCTCGGCGCGTACGCCCAGTTCGAGCGTGACGCCTTGTGCCTTCGAGTATGTCATGCGGCAGCGCACGAGAACTTTTCCTCCGCCGCCGCCCATAAGACCGGAAAGCTGTAGCGTGTGCACCGTGGGTTGCTGAGGTTCTTCCGAGCCACCAAGAGGCTGCATGTTGAGGATCTCGATGACCGAGTTGCACGCCGCTGTAGGAGAAGCGGACAGAGTCAGGGTCAGTATGAGTGGCCGGAGCCATGTGATGGTGCACGCATGCACATGAGCATGCCGCCTGCGGACACGCACCTTTGAGGGACTCCATCGCCGAGAGCGAGAATGTCTCCGTAAGCGCCACGCCGCCGCGCAAGCGGTCCCACTCGGCCGCGAAGGTGACATAGGTGGGCACGAGGTAGTCCGCCGCGGCGAGCTCGGTGTCTTCGAGCTGGTACTCATCCTCGTAGCCCTCTTCTTCAGGCTCCCCGGTGGACGGGTCGAGCTCTTTGCTGACGAACTTGAGGACGCACGAGAACGAGGCCTGCACATACTCTTCAGGTGTGTCGCGTGTGAAGGACACGTAGACTATTCCCGGCGACGTCGCAGAGGTGAGGGTGGGCATGGGGATGATGAAGTCTTCCGTAAGACCAGAGTCCGCTTGCGGCTGCATGATGACCGAGACCTGCTCGAGAACGGTGTCTGGAATCGTGTTTGACACGTTGAACTGAAGACATAATAAGCAATTTATCGATCACAGTCCGCAGGAAACCTCACCTGGAACACGATGTGCTCCTTGAATACGTGCTTGACCACAGAGACGAGGTACTCCGTTTCGCTCTCGGTGAGGGGGTTGGGCTTGATGCTGCTGTTGAGGACCGGGCCATATGATGTAAGCTCCGGAACTTCTGCAAGCTGATGCACGTAATGGGACTGCGTCTCCGCGGCCGAAGGTGGTGGGGGCGTCGACGCTTTGGAAGTTGAGGGGACACCGATGGTCTCGAGCGTGCTGGGACCTGTAGGGAGCATTGAAGATCCATGGGTCACATCGTAGCACATCACACGTACGAGCAGCATCCTTGGCAGCCTGTTCCCGGCTGATTTTGGGAATGTCCGAGGCGTCAAAGGCTTCGTCCAGCGAATCGAGGTCGCTGATGTACGAAACAAGTTTTGACTCCAAGGCAGATAACGAGTAGATAGCCTCTGCGGAAGGAAGTTGCTTAGCGTAATACGTAACAGGGCGGCAGACTTTACAAACCTTCTTTGATGTAGGGCTGGATGAGCGGGGGCTCCTCGTACACCTTCAGGTAGAGTGCGGCGCGATCGCGGACCTCGTCGTCGACATCGTCGAGACACCGGTTGAGCAGCACGTGGATGCTCTTGCCCAACTTCGCGTCGATGTTGTTGAGACCGAACTTCGCCAGGCTCGAGACCGCTGCAGCCCGGACGGTCGCGTTTTCGAGCACGACGCGGTTGTAGATGAACCGGATGTACTTCGTGGGGTTAGGGGCCTTGGGGCCCTCGACGCCGAGCAAGTGGAGGATGCGAACGGAGAGCTTCGTGAACTCGCAGTCCTCGATGAACTCGCAGAGGTGCGAGAGCGCCTGCTCCTTGCAGTCCGAGATGAACTTGATCATGTCGAACATCGCCTCGACGACGGCGCGCTTGAAGTCGTAGCCGCCCTCATCGCGGAGAACGCCCGAGAGGAAGGCAAGCATCGACTCATGCTTCGCAGGGAACTTGAGGCATAGCGAGCGGATGGCGTCGACGATGATGACCTTGAACTCGTCACTGATCTCGCTCATGAAGCCGCTGATCTGCTTCATGAGGCGGTCGACGGATGCTTCGTTGCCGGTCTTGAGGAGGGTCGTAATCGCATAGGTGGCCACGCTGCGGTTCGGGTCCGAGATGAGGTTCTCGAGGTCGATATTGCATGCCGCGACACTTGACGGGTGGGACACCGCGAGCGAGGAGAGGGTGCGGGTGGCAGCGAACTTGAGGGTCGACTTAGGTGAAGAGAGGAACAGTTGAAGGACTACAATCGCGTGAACACCTGTAGCCCACTGAGAACCAGCTACTCACCAGCGATCGGGCGCGTCAGCTGAGTAGAAGTGACGTGCTTCATCTCGCAGATAACTCGCGCGGCCTCCAGGTTAACCATGTCGCTCTTGTGCCGGAGCCAGCCCTCAAGGAGCTCGAGCATCTGCCTCTGAGTGCTGGACAACACCCATCAGCGGCAACGAGACATTTAAGCGTCCAATGCTACGCACTTCGGATCCTCCTCCATGACCTTCGCGGCATACCGGATGAGCATGCACAGCGCCATTGGGTTCTTGAGCGTTGTGCCCGCCCCGCTCTTGCCTCCACCCAGTTGCTGTATCATCTTGGTGATTGCCATCCGGTCCTGCTGGCGAATCACATAGAGCAGCCCGAGCGAATGATACTGCGTGATGTAGCTTGTAGACGGAATCGCCTGGTAGCCCTGATTCGCGTTCGACGAGCCTCCGCCCCAGGCGCCGAGGTACCCACTACCACTGGACGCGCTCCCGCCAAAGAAGGACGAGGACGACTTGGCGTTGACGGCCTCCTGGGCCTCGTTGACCCAGCGCTTGACGACGTCTTTGGCGTGCGGGAATAGGTGGTAGGCGGAGACGAGCGCGGCGGAGGAGATGGACGGATTCTTGTCGACGATGGCGGCCTTGAAGAAGCGTTCCACACCTTGGGCCATAGACGGCTGACAATGTGCAGACCACCTGTTGGTTCCCTCGCTCGTAGTCGCAGAGACCATGAAGAGTACTCACGTCGATGATCCTCGCGAGGGCACGGATGGAGTTCGGCCGGTAGATGACCTCCGAGTTGGGCTGCATATCCTTCATGATGCTCGCCGTGACCATGATAACATCCTCTGCCGTCGTCGCGAGCTCCTTGATAGCGAGGTACACCATTTGACGCAGTGCACTCTGAAAAGGCGAATTTATCCAGTTTGAGCACCAAAGTCTACAACACCTCGGCTAGAGCGAAGCGAAACCAAGAGATAGTCCGACGTACGTCCTTGTGCTGGAACAATTTCGTCGTTCCAAAGAACAGCGTTGTCGCCTCTTGTGTGTTGAACGTCTCGCCGACATAGAGAAGATACACGATGCGCGTGAGCAGCGCCCTGCACTTGCGTGGGCTTATGGGGGATTCATTGAAGACTCGGGCCTCCTGGATAACGGTGGTTTTGTTGTTGTAGTATGTGCTGAGGCCGCTTTCCTCGTCCTTCTTCGTGGCAAAAGACATGATAGAAGACGGGAGAACAAGCGAGCCTTGCGGCACGTCGTGGAAGGGGAGGAGTATGGTCTGTAGTACAGATCTCACCTTGGCGGGTGCATCACGGAACACGTGGCGCTAGCACTGGCAGCGCACGTCTCTGTTAGGCTGTACCTAAACACAAGAATCCATCGACCATGTAGAAAGTTTAAAGAAGGACAACATTGGTTTCATATGGACGCACAGAATTGGGATTGACAACGAGGATATGTGCGAACACCACTATGCAATACATCGCGCCTGGTCACGACGCCGCTACAACTCTACACCAACGACACTACACCAACACCTCCAGATCCGCTACCACCTGCCACGACTGCGGATAACTCGGCGTGCTATCCACAACATCCACAATCCACCTGGACCAGACGCGGCGCCCTCTCTCTCCGGCGAACCCTCCAGGCGACCGGACCGCAGCGCGCGGCGGGCTACCACAGAGGTGGAGGAGAGAGGAAACAGAGCGACAGATCCAGCACTATAACGAGTACGACGTATGAGAGGGCGAGGAGAGGGGTAAAAGAGACAGTAAACGAGGGGAGGTGCGCAATGCGCATGGAGGGAGTATTAGAAAGGACGAGGGCAAGCTGTGGGTGAAATATATACGTTGAATCGTGGAAGGAGGCGTGATGATGCGTGCAGGGTGGATTGTAAGTCATCAAGGGTGCTTGTTAGGGAGATATCATCACGGAAGTACGGCGCGGAGGGGAATGTATGAGGCGAGGGAGGAGGCAGCGGCTCACGGTCGTCTGCGTAGACGAGGAGAGGAGCTTGAAAAGAAACAAGCGTCCGTACGAAAGAGAGAACTGGGGGGTGGCGAGCGAGTGAGGGGTGCCGGTGAGCTCTTGAGGCGAGCACCCTCCGCTGAGTAGGCGTGTGTTGGGAGTGCGAACCAGTCGACGAGAAGAGGAGAGCGTGACCCAGGATGGTGACTTCCCTGGATCTACGGCCTTGCCCAAGAGGGGAACGTCGTGTCCTCCCTGTACCGCCGGCATGTCATGCTCCTTCGACGTGATACCACGATGTGCGTGATCACTCGCTCCATCGACATGAGCGATGCGACCGACCAAAACGTTTCCGAGATCCGAGGCTTCTTGACCAAATGGCGACCAAACCAAACCCGAGCGCCGCTAGCTTCTACCCTCCGCCCCCCATGCTCGGTCGGACCCGGACGTGCTCAAGTGACATGTCCCCACATGACATAGGGGGCGTTCACCACTGATCTTCGCGACGTCGCGGCTGGCCGATGGCTGCGGCAGCCTGCTGTTGACGAGTGTGGGAGCGCAGCCTAGACCGAGTAAGTAAAAATGGGGGCGAACCTTAGTGGCGCCGAAACTCACATCCTGTCGCTGACGCGGTGCTCCTCTTCTTCCTGTAGGACCTTGCGGCGACCCTGGGTGGCCTTCTGGCTGGTGCTGCCGCCGTCCTCCATGGCACGTTGCATGCTCCAATCGAAGACGTAGTCGTACTGGTACCCCTCGCGGACGAAGAGGTCACGGAAGAGTTTACGAAGGTACGAGTAGTCGGGCTTGTCATCGAAACGGAGAGCACGTGTGTAGTTGAGGAAAATCCCGAACTCGTTCGGAAAGCCGCGGCAAAGGAGATCAGTGGGGGTGGTCATCTTCTTCTCCATGATCCTGTCGTACTTCTGCTTCTTGGTAGCGGCCTTAAGCCCCTGCCAGGGAAGAGAGCCGCGCAGGAAATACATCAAGACGTAGGCGAGGGATTCCAGGTCGTCACGACGCGCTTGCTCGACACCCAGATGGGTATTGATGGACGTGTAGCGAGCGGTACCCGTCAAGTTCTTGTTCTCCCTGTACGGGATGTGCAAGTGGGTCTTCGGGTCACGGTACTTCTTGGCGAGACCGAAATCGATGACGTTGACTTGGTTGCCACGCTTGCCGATACCCATGAGAAAGTTGTCGGGCTTGATGTCGCGGTGGATGAAGTTGCGAGAGTGGATGTACTCAATGCGGGAGATCTGGACCGAGGGGTCAACCAGCATCAGTAAAACACCACGGGCGTAGGCCATCTTGGACCGAAAGGCCACATACCAGCTGATCGGCGAGCAAAAGAACGGTCTTCAGGGTAAATTTGCGGTGGCAGAAGTTGAAAAGGTCTTCGAGCGAAGGACCAAGAAGGTCGATGACCATGGCGTTGTAGTCGCATTCGGTCCCGAACCAACGCACGAAAGGCACACCAACACCACCGGCGAGAGTCTTGTAGACCTTGGACTCATACTCGAGCTGAGGGTGCTTGGCCTTCACAGACTCGAGCTTGATGGCGACCTCCTCACCGGAGATGATGTTGATGCCCAGATAAATGTCACCTAACACGAGACTGAGAGATCGTCATGCATCGCACAGTGAAGAGACGTACCGAACGATCCTGAACCGATCTTCTTGCCCAACCTGTACTTCCCACCAACACGAAGGTCGAGGCGGTGCGAGGACGAATCGGCCATGGAGGTTCAACTTGTATGACGGAGAAACTATAAAGGGCGGTCTGAGCAAGCGGATCAAAGAGGAAAGATAGTAGATGATGGTGGACGGGATGGGGGATGGAGGGGTGAAGAGGGAGAGGCGCAAGGGGTGGCGGTTGAAAAGCAAGGAGAGCCTGGGAACAACGAGCACTGCATGGGCGCAGCTGCCTACGGCGCAATGGTCGAGGCGTGTCGTGTGGCCCAGAAGACCCGCGATAATCTTTACGTCGAGAGGCATGGCAGGCAGGAGGGGAGGTCGCAATGCGCGACAGCCTCGAGGCGACTCAAGACGACGGCTGGGGGTGGCAGGGAGAGCGCAAGAGTAACAAAAGAAACTTACAGATGAAACTAAAGGCGGTCGGAGGGGAGGGGTAGGCGAGAGGAAGGGCTAGAGAGAGACGGGGCGTATTTATGAGAGGGACAGGAGAAGCCTGAAGGTAGTACAAGGACAGGAGAAAGAGCGGAGGGGACAACGCAGGCCAGGTGGCGGGTGAGCCTCTCGTGGGAACATTCGCCGGATGTGCCCTTGACGCCGGTCAACACGCCACCCCATCGATCACGCCGGACGCCTGCCGCCTGTTGCGGGTTTCGTCCTGCTCGCCACGACTCCGCCCTGCCCCCGACGCGTGTCGGGTGCATGCTCTCTCCCCGGGCCCTGCTGCATCTGCACCCCTCCTCATCATCGCCCACAGCGCACGAACGGCGGACGTGGTTCGCTGCATCTGCCGCCGCGTCTTCTTGCGGCGTCTTTCATCACGTCTTACGCAAGCATCTATCTCACTTGACTCCCTCCGTATGGCATTCTCAGTCTGCCTGCTGCCACGACGGTCTCGCTCGAGCCATTGCTTCTTCTCGTCGCTAGAGACCTCCAATCGCCTCCATGTACTCTCGTCTCCCCCACCACCATTGAGTGGACGCTGGCCCGGAGCGCACAACAAATGGACCGAGCTTCTGCCGGTGAAGGCGGTTACCCTTCTCAAGCCGTCGTCTCGAGGAACGCGCGGTCTTCCCTGCTGATTTGGCACGCGATTCCCATGTGTTCTCCACCGTTCGCAAGTTCTCGGTATCCGTCCACGTGGGTGGGATGGTAGGAAGGTGCGCACGAGTTCTTTCCACAGGTTTTCCTCCCACTGAATGCGATCATGTTTTTTTGCCAAATCCCTGGCTTTGCGTATACGCACTCGCATGGTGGCTTTACCGCGATGAGAATGTCATTGTTGCGTATGCGGCTCTCATGTCTCCCTTCCATCTTTTCCGATTTACGTCTTCACGTCTCCGAAAGGGCGTACATCCCACGATCCTCGGTCTGTACTTTGACGACATCACCCATTGCATATCTGTGCCACCTTCAAAAAGATAGCCGGCTTGCGTCTTGTACCAAAGATCAAGGATCACTTATTTCGTTCGCTGTGCTGCACAGCCCACGGCGTACAAGGCCGCAGTACGGTCATCTCCGTGTCTACTCCCAAATGGGCTGAGAGGTTTTGGACCGTATACATCCGGCTGTCACTATTTTGTGTAGGGCTCGTGACGAGAATGCACATTCATGGAACCGGACAGCCAGCATTACTGAAGGAAGCACATGAAGAGCATTCAACCACGTCCAGAGTCGGGCGTCAATATAAGGTCAGTGTCTGGCTCCGACCTCACGGATTTCTTGTCTGCGCGAAAGGTCGAAGAGATGGCGTATAAACTCGGGGTCCGGCGTATCGAAGCTTGATGTGAATTATCGTTGCTTTTCACGATGACTTCACATGTGAGATCTCCGCCGCTAAGCACGACCACCTCGCCGGCCACGGTGGAGTGGTCGCTCCTCGTAGGCCTCATTACCGAGGCAATCCCTGCCAACCAGTAAGCTGTGTATCCCAATAAAGTTGTCCGGCTTGTGCATTCACGAACCGCCTTTTCGGTACCCGTGCCTCTCACAGAAATTTCTACATGTCCCGTTTAGATGGGTATAAACTTTGGACAACCCGGCGGGGTGGGCAGAACATGTACAGACGTAGGTGCTCCACCGAATACATTAACTCCCCCTCGTTTCGCGTCGCACATCTTAGACTGGTCCACGCAGCCTCCTGTCCCTGAACACGCCGCCAACCTGTACTTCTTCGACAGCCCTTAGCGCTCTTTGCGGTTGAGCCCAAGCTCGAGCTTATCTCCAAGGACACGTACTGAGCAAGGCGTCCGAGGTCTGCGCTCAGGCGTCTCTAATATTTTACTACGCCAAGCTGATCACAGCTGCAGGGTCTTTGTTTCTTTGAGACAAGCATCTATTTCCCGCGCAGCAGCAGCAGCGCGCTGGCCGATGGAGTGGTTGTGTAAGTGCAATTCGCTATTCAGTTCTCCTTGGAGTCGGTTTGGATTGCTCGAGAGGCTCAGGGTGCACAAGTTCTCACTAGGGAGCGCGCTCCGTGCTGGAGCAACCGGTGGTCATAGAACCCTTCGACGTCTCCTAGCAACGTCAGTGCGTACACCTCTCCGTTCGATGCGGGGCAGTGCTTGAACGTTTTGAACTCTTCTCGATCGCAGTGACCACTCGATCGACGCGTGATCTGCGAGCGTAGCAACCTGGATAGTATTATTATAGACAGGAGATATGTAGGCGACTACATATATTGCTGTGTCAGTAGTTGAAGTACTGCGATCTTGCTGCAAAATAGTGTTGTATGTCCGACGCAAAGTCACGCAACTGATACTAAGACCTTATCACGGTACGCCGTGAACTTGGCTTGCTCTCGGCGACTGGAGGCCAACAATCACAGCCTTCGGGGACACGGAGCGGGTTGCCCATTGGCCGAGACGGGGAGCAGGATGGCGAGCGACGGCCGGCCGCAGTCGTTGCTGATGGCCTGATCACGGAGACGGCCGCAGGCGCCCAGAGGAGTTCGCGTCGGGCATTCTCACTGCATCGCCCTGCTTGCTTCCTCCCTCCACCTCCTACCCTCCAGCCACACTTGCGGGCGCAGTCGCTCTTTCGCTCGTTCCCCGGTGGTTGCGTCGCGTCGAGTTGACAGACATTCTTTCATCCCCCACAATCCTTCCCCAAACACCATCGCTCTGACCCCGGTACCTCTTGCGGCTCGCAACCATGGCTTATCACCAAAACCAACAACATGACCCGTACGCAAATGCGTATCCCGACTACCCCCCTTCCCAGCCTCAAGCGCCTCAGCACCAATACTCATACGACAGCCACGCTCAGAACTGGGAGACCAAGTCCTACCACAGCGACTACACCGGCTCTCAAACCCACCTCAACCCCTACGGCAACGAGATGATGCAGGAGGCCGTTCCTCCCATGCCCAACATGCACTACCAAGGCCCCGGCGGGAACTACCCTCCGCAGCAACGCCCGGGCTACGCCCACTCCCAACACAGCGCGGCCGGGTACTCGGTCGCGCGCGAGAAGCTCATGAAGCGTCGCTCCGTCCGCCAGATCGAGCTCCAGGATGGCAATCTCGTCCTCGACATGCCCGTGCCGTCGCACATTGCTCCGAAGGGCATGGACGCGCCGGAAGAAATGACGAAGCTCCGCTACACTGCTGCCACCTGCGATCCCGACGACTTCATGCGTCAGAAGTACTGCCTCCGGCCCTACCTCCTCGGTCGCCGCACGGAGCTATTCATCGTGATGACCATGTACAACGAAGACGAGGTCCTCTTCTGCCGCACTATGAACGCGTGAGCACTCTTCGATTTCTGAATTGGAAGGTGATGGACTCACCGAAAATAGCGTCCTCAAGAACATTGCGCACTTATGCGGCAGGACCAAATCCAAGACCTGGGGCCCGGATGGCTGGAAGAAGGTCGTTGTCTGTGTCGTGTCCGACGGTCGTAGCAAGATCAACAAGCGTACACTTCAAGTCCTCACGCTGGTGTGTATGCTGCATTTCTATGTGTTTCACGGATTCCAATACCATGTAGATGGGCTGCTACCAAGAAGGTGTTGCCAAAGACTCGATCATGGGCAAGGATGTTACGGCACACATATTTGAGTACGTGGTTTTCGCTACCGTATCGCCACGCTGATTCTCAAGAGAGACACCCAGGTATACCTCCAGCGTCGTCGTGACTGACCGCGGTGAGGTCTCCCAGGGCGCCTGCCCCGTGCAGATCGTCTTCTGTCTGAAGGAACAGAACAAGAAAAAACTCAACAGGTAAGGATCGGCGGTCCCACCGCAGCCCGCATAGTTCTGACGTGTAAAAATAGCCACCGTTGGTTTTTCAACGCCTTCGGACCTCTCATCCAGCCGAACGGTGCGTCCTTTCGTGAAGCATACCAAGGGGACGTCTCTCATACGCTCTCTTAGTCTGCGTTCTCTTGGACGTCGGCACCAAGCCCACTGGCACTTCCATCTATGAACTGTGGAAGTGTAAGTATCTCAGTTTGTGAGTTTGGAAGATCCTGATGATCCCTCTAGGCTTCGACAAGCACTCTGGCGTTGGTGGCGCTTGTGGAGAGATCTGTGTTGACACGGGCAAGTACTGCTCGCTGTTGCTGAAGAGTCCCCTCGCCGCTTCCCAGAACTTCGAGGTATGGTGATCTGCCATGTGAGAAAAACCAGACATTGATGGAATCCAATCACACAGTACAAGATGTCCAACATTCTCGACAAGCCCCTGGAGAGTGTCTTTGGTTACATCTCTGTACTTCCTGGTGCCTTCAGTGCGTACCGCTACAAAGCGCTCCAGAACGGCCCGGATGGGACAGGTCCCCTTGCTTCGTACTTCAAGGGCGAGGCCATGCACGGCGGCGGCAGCAGTGCGGGTCTCTTTGGTGAGTTGTATCTGTTGTTTGCCTCAGAATGCATTCAAAGAGCTCTTTCCTCCAGAGCGTAACATGTACCTTGCGGAGGACCGTATCCTGTGCTTTGAGATTGTCACCAAGAAGCGCGAGGCCTGGACGTAAGTCATTTTTCGACCTCTCCGTGGTTAGTCTCATGGACATGAGTACCCGTAACCAGGCTCAAGTACGTCAAGAGCGCCAAGGCTGCGACTGATGTGCCCACTACCGTCCCCGAATTCATCTCGCAGCGTCGTCGGTGGTTGAACGGATCTCTCTTTGCGTCCGTTCACGCTACTGTGTTCTGGTTCCGTATCTGGACTTCTGGTCAGGGCTTCTTCAGGAAGATCATTCTCCAGATCGAGTTCGTGTACAACGCGGTTCAACTGCTTTTCACCTGGACCTCCTTGGCAAACTTCTACCTGGCTTTCTTCTTCGTAAGCATACTCCAGGATCCGTAATCTCGCTGATCTGACGCCATACCACGGTTTTAGCTCGTTTCCTCGGCGACTTCTGGCGGGACCGACGCCTTCAACTTCCTCGCAGATGGTATCGGCAATGACATCTTCGAGGTCTTCTTGAAGCTCTACCTCGGCCTCCTCTTCATCGTCTTGGTCTGTTCGCTCGGTAACAGGCCGCAGGGTTCAAAGTGGACGTACTCGATCTGTATCCTGCTCTTCGGTTTTTGCAACATCATCACCCTATGGTGTGCTGCGTATACAGTGTACCTCGCCGTCCCACACTCTCTTGACGGCTGGAAGGACTTCCCCCAGTAAGTGGATCCTTGTGTATTCTATTAGCTTGAGCGCTTACGTTTGTTCGACAGCTTGGTCCAGACCAACGCGACGTTCCGTGACATCGTCATCTCCCTCGCTGCCACCTACGGTCTCTACTTCATCGGCTCATTCATCCACTTCGAGCCCTGGCACATGTTCACGTCGTTCCTTCAATACATGTTCTGGCTTCCCAGCTACGTCAACATTCTCAGTATGTGCCTCGCTCTTTTTTGTAGCATGGCAACGCTTGCTGACAATTTAACAGTGATGTATGCCATGTGCAACCTGCACGATGTCACCTGGGGTACGAAGGGCGACAACGGCTCGGCGAAGGACCTTGGTGGAGCTAAGAAGGTCAAAGGCGAGGGTGGCAAGGACATGCTTGAAGTTGAGCTCCCCACCGCACGTGAGGATGTGGACCAGGTCTGGGCTGCATCCCGTACTGCGCTCTCGTTCAAGCCCGCGGAGGAGAAGGAGCACCGTGACGCGGCGACGAAGCAGGCCGACCACGACCGCAACTCGCGTACAAACGTCGTTCTCGCGTGGGTCGGCACGAACATTCTCATGATCCTTGTCTTCACGTCAACCGTGTTCACGAACTGGGTCAAGGAGCACGTCCAATTCACGTCGGACGCGACGTTCAACCCCTACCTCACGTTCCTCTTCTACGCCCTGTGAGTCTCGTCTGTTTCCTACCCTGTCGCTCGGTGCTGACCTTGGCATGCAGAGCTGGATTGTCTGCCATCCGCTTCACGGGGTCCGTGCTGTACCTTCTCCTTCGTCTCATCGGTTTCTAGGTGATGTCTCGAGTTCCCGATTCCCTGCCTCCCTTACCCCGTCCTTCCTGTCTCAACAGACGGTTTGGTCCCGGGTACAAGTCCCATAACGCTACGCGCATGTCTGCTCTGACGATTCGATGGTTTCGCTGTATCTCTCCCCCATTCTCTTGTTTGTACGTATACTATTTAGTCGCCTGCGCGTGCGCGCCCATCCGGTGTAGGGGCGAGCTGTTGGACTGTGCATCGCCGGCTCGGTGCCCCAGACCTCTCTCGTACCCTACGCCCGTGCCCTACACCGGGAGTGCGCGCCTGCGTGGTGCCCCCTTTTGACGGGGGCATCTTGTGGATATACATTGATAATTGTACTGCTGGAGTATACCCCGATCGGTTGCACCTTGGCTAAACAAACACACAAAGACGCAGAGGTCGAGCTAGTTTCGAGAAATGGACTCCAGATCTCACGGACCTAGTAGCACGTTTTATACCTTTCGCCGTTCGAATCGTCAGTTACATAGCCCCATCGTCGATTCGCATACGGACATCGTGTGCCCGAGGGACGGGATTACACATCCTGTGAAGCTGCGCCGCCCTGGGTGTGTGCAAGATATGACAGAACTCTCGTGAAAGTCGGAATGTGAGACGGGCCATGTGGGCACAGTTTGCCGTGCCGCCGCCCGCGTGCGCAGGATGACCGCAGGCGGGCAGCCGCCTGTGGCTGCACAGTGGGCACGGTGCTACAAGAATGGTCATGGCAGGCCCGGCGCAGTCGCGTCGGCCCCGGGATCGCGCCATGGCCGGCGGCGGATGCAGCTGCTGTCGCCCCACGCCACGATCCTCCGACCCCAGCGCGGGCGCGAGCATGCGCCAGCCGCCTCGTACCACTCCCCTCCCCTCCGTCTCCACCCTGCGAGCGGCACGCACGCCCTTCTCGTCCCACGCCGCCCCCGGCCCTCGCGACCCGCGGCCGTTCACGCGAACGGCAATACGTCTTGGACGCTCCGAATCAGACAGGCTGAGGCGGCAGCAGCACTAGCGACTGCGAACGGCCGCCCCCACTCGCTGCGCTGAGCGTCCGCGTGCTGGGCCTAAGCGTCCGCGTCAGGACCGCGTCAGCCCGCCCAGGGCGAGATCGGCTTTAATCCTCCTCCTCGGACGGCCGAACGGCGGCCCCCTCGCCCTCGCTCTCGTTCACGCCCACCCACGCCGCGTCGGTCGCTATATACCTTGCGTCCCAGGATCCCCGCCGCACGTCGCTCTCGCACCCGCACCCCTACGCACACCCCTGCACTGTCTGGAGAACATGGCAAGGTCGATACCGACGTCCACCGCAGGCCCGTCCCTGCCCACCGCGAAGACGATCCAGGTCGACACGCGCGGCGCGATGATCCTGGACGAGGAGTCGCCCGAGGTGCGTGCGCTCGCCCCTGCTGCCCCCAGCCCGTGCTGACCTCGTCCGCTGTCCCTCCCCGCGTTCCGCACTTGTGTGTGTGCGCACGCGCCGACCTGCACCCCTGCTCGTGCGATCGGCGCGCGAAGACGCGCGACAGCCGCGGGATCTACTTTCCCAACTACATCGAGCCGGTATCCCACATTGCAGTCGACGTGAGTACGCGTTCCTGTCCTTTCGAGGGTGTCGCTGTCAGGGCTGTTCCGTCTGACGCCGGGAGTCGGGGAAGGGTCCGCATCTGTTCTCGTTGTCAGTGACTCCACGCTCGTGCGGTTCATTGGATCTGGTGTGGGGTTGCGGACGGATCGCTGCTATTCATCGAGATCGAGGACGTGCGTTCGCTTCACTACTCCGGAGAAACACAGAAGCTGTTTCGTTTGGTTCCGTGGTGTGCGGGGCCGAGGACGAGGACGAGGAGAGCAGTGTTCTTGCGGAACACACAAGGATGATCACGGCAGCATAACATGCATAGTAGACGGCTTTCCCCACGGCCGTATGGATAGAAGTAGGTGCAATGAGAGCGGATGTTCCATGCCAGATGCCGCGCGCTCCGCATCGGAGAACTGTAATGGGGGAATGCGCTGCTACCAGTGTTGTGTGGGTGCTATAATGTGCTGTAAATGCTCATGATCCGCTATGTGTTTACGTCAGTTCGTGTCATTGACTGCGGGCTGTTGCTGACTAGCTGTTTTGCAGATCGGAGGTTCTTTGGCCAAAGTCATCTACTTCACGCGATCAGCAAATCCCCCATCTTCCCCGTCGCAGCATGCAACTCTGGGCTCGACACCACATGACGCCTTCACGCCATTGTCTGTCTCGCCTCCAAAAGACAGTCCGATATCCTCTCCGCCACATACCCGGCTGAACAGCCACGACAAGGGCGCCCTTACCCCGGCCGTGCTCGAGCAACGCAACGGCAACCATGTGCTCGCCGATGAGCCAGCCGAAGTCCAAACAAATCGCGAAGGTCTTTCTCCACGATCTCTCAACGCTTCCCATCTCCACGACTCTCTGCTTAGACGAGCGTCGGTGCAGCATTTCCCGGGCGGGTCGCTCAACTTTGAGCGGTTCGAGACAGAGCACATCGAAGACTGCATTGCCTTCATCCGGGAACTCATAGAGCGCTCCGCCGCGATTAACGGCGTGCCCCTTGCGGACATGCGCCGGGGAGTGAAGGTCATCGCCACTGGCGGCGGCGCGCACCGGTTCTACGACATGCTCGCGGAGGAGCTGCAAGTGGAGGTGCACCGCGAAGACGAGATGGCGTGCCTCATCGAGGGCCTCAAGTTCATCACGCTCATCCCTGCCGAGGTCTACTACTTCTCGGACGAGCTCATCCACTCGGTCTCCCATCCACACGCGCCTCTGTATCCTCCTCTCCCACAGCCCCCACCGTTGGAGCGGCCGAGCCCCAACCCGCCGACGTACGCGGTGTCGTTCGTCCACGACCCGGTACCGCAGCTGCCGTGTCTGCTCGTGAACATAGGCTCGGGCGTGTCGATCGTTAAGGTGGACGAGGACGGCTCGTTCGAGCGCGTGAGCGGAACGAGCCTGGGGGGCGGCACACTCTGGGGTCTGCTCAGCTTGCTCACGCCGGCGACGACGTTCGACGGTACGTGCTCCGCTCCTGTCATCCCGCGCAGGTTCGCTCATCTGTTTTCGTCACGCAGAGATGCTCGCGCTGTCGGAAAAGGGTTCGAACGAAACGGTGGACATGCTCGTGGGCGACATCTACGGCGCCGACTACAGCAAACTCGGCTTGAAGTCGACGATGATCGCGAGTACGTTCGGCAAGGTGTTCAAGAAGCAGGGGGGCAAGAAGGGCACGTTCAGCGCCGAGGACATCTCAAAATCCCTCCTGTACGCAATCTCGAACAACATCGGACAGATTGCGTGCGTGTTTATTTCGGTCCTGTTTCCGTCTGCCTGCGGCCGTCGCTCTCTCTCGGGCTACTTGCCTTCTATCTTTTGGTACCCCATTTGGGTGGGGGCTTGTGATTTCCGTTTTACTTCGTGGGTGTCGTCTGTGATGTCAGCACTTACGGCAGAACCGTCGTCCCATGAGACCCGGTTATATACCGGGCCTCGTGCGACGGCGATCTGGCCGTGAGGAATCAGAGGCCTTACATGAGTTTCAGTTTCTGTCGCTTGCTCATAGAAGCACGCGCATTGACAGCTGCGGCGGTCATAACAGCTTCTCAGCTGCATGGGAAAAGAAACTTTAGCAACGAGGCATTCGGGCCCCGATCACTGCGGTTCTCCCTTCCCAATCACATTAGCGGGCTTGCTATCGCCAGCTGGTTCAAGCTTCTTCACACGGCCGCGCGATGGCTGTCATAGTGATAATTGCTGACAGAAAGATGCATATGCAGTTACATGAACGCCGAGAAGTACAACCTGGAGCGGATATACTTTGGGGGATACTTCATTCGAGGTGCGTAACGCGCTCTGCGCCACAGACCGCCCTAACCCCTTGGCGACCGTCTCATCCGCGTCGTCCACGTCGCTCACACTCCAGTTCGCAGGTCACGCGGCGACCATCAGCACGCTCTCCTACGCCATCCGATTCTGGAGTAAGGGCACGAAGCGCGCGCTCTTCCTCCGGCACGAAGGCTTCCTGTGAGTTTCATTGTTGGCGCTGCGACCGGCGTTTGCCCGTGATGTGGACCTGTTGCTGACTGATTGACTATTCCCTGCTCCATGCATGATCCAATTGCACCGGCCCGTTCGTTCTCGCGCCGTGGCTCGTGATGCACGCACGGTACCCGTGCTGCGCCGTGCCGGCTTTGGTGCGGACTGCAGCGGTGCGATCGGGGCGTGGATTAAGAACATCGGCGAGGAGGAGGTCGTGGGCGCGCAGTGAGGCTTTGAGATTGGGGGCGGGGTCGGGAGCGGGAGCGAGGGGAAGGCATATCATGACAGGGAAGAGGTTCATGTGCTTCTGGCCCGCCGGGCGTGGTGCGGATACATGGGGATTGTGACCGCATCAGAGTCCTCCGTGGATCTAATAATGTATATGTAAATATAATGCGACGTGTGATGGTGGCACTGCGGCCAGTGTCGGTGCGTGCCGTGTCAGCTAGCGGGTGGCTGCGAAGCTCGAGCAAGTGGAACGTTGCGGATATCTGGACGTGTGATGCTGAGAAGGGGGAGATTGGATGGGATGGATGGATGCCGTCACGGTCGGACAGGCGACGCCAGATACGCAGGGACATGTGGCCTGGGTATCCAGATATCCGTTTTGCTTACCCCGGCGAGGGCGCACGCGGAGGAGGACGCATGAACCTTGCAAGGTTGGATCCATGGTATAAGACAGTCGAGTGATACGGAAGCCAGGAGGTGTGCGCAGGCGCATGCTGGGATGGAGCGGCGGCATGCATTCTCGACCTCGGCTGCCATGACGTGGGCAAACCGTCATCGGCCCATCAGATCGCGAGATCTAAAGCACCTCCCGACCTGTTTCGCCCTTGGCGCCTCCGCATACCGGTATCCATGCATCCTGCTGCTTAGTCTGAGGCTGCTTACCCCCGAGACCAGGCTTCGTGCCAGGCTGCGTTGGGGCTGAAGCACTGAACAGCCGGAACTGGGCCTGCGCAGAGGGGAAACGCAGTGGGAAGAGCGCAGGCCGAACCGCAGCGTTCCACTGCCGGTGGATCATGTCAGACGAAAAACTGCCAGCTGCTATAAATAAGCGCCCATATATGGCCGACAATACCGAACCGCGTATGGAACACGGGCGATTGTCATCACGATCACGGCCGCACGTGGCCCCGAGGACAAGCATGAACTCACAGGCACAGCTCTTGTTCGAGTTCCCTCCCTAACCGGCCCATATTACCTGTCGCTGTCAGCATTACTCACCCCCCGCGCCAGACGTGCCTCTGCGCTCGCTCCGACGCTTTCTGCGTCCCCCCGTCCGCAGCCCTCGCTCTGCGACGACCTGTGTGTTTCGGCGGGTGCGACGAGCACATGCTCGGGGCGGCAGGAGGGCGGGGACGAAGCAGCGGCGATCGATGCGTCTGGCGCCCTGGACGGTGGCAGTGAGGCAAAAAGATTCAGAGCACAAGAGGCAGGGGCCGATCATGCTACAGTGCCGGCCGACGTCGGCCATTTGCATGGTGATGCATATGACGGATCGAGAGCGCATCCCATTAGCCGTGAGACAGTGCCCGCTCAAATCTTGCTCCTCCATCCGTCTATAAGCATCCCCCGTCGCCCGCGCGAACGCCCCTCCCTTCCCTTCTTGTCCCAACACCATCCACCGCCGCTGCCCACCACCTCACCCCCGCTTCGATCGGTCTCAACCTCGGCTCTGGCCTCGACGACGAGTTCCCCCTCACACACATCCACATCCACCATGGCCTCCAGCGACGCCAAGAAGCCACGGCACCGACACGCCCCTCATCAACTAGTAGCGTTGAATGAACTCTACGAGCAGACAGAGCACCCGACACTGGAGCAGCGCACAGCACTCGCTGAGCACCTTGGCATGTACGTACCCTCGCCTTCATATATGCGCAGTCTGCCTTGCCTCCTGCCCGCTGTCGCACGGTCGCTCACGACGCCGGCTGCAGGGAGACAAAGACCGTGAACTCGTGGTTCCAGAACAAGCGCGCGTCGTCAAAGAAGCGAACCAAGGCCCCGCTCACCCACTGCGAGCTTCCCCCGATATCTGCGCTCATCGCCTCAGTCTCCGCCCCGCCCGTCCACCGCGCACCTCAGCAACAACATACGCATTCACACTCGCATACATATGCGCACGGGGCAGTTGAGTATGACGAGCTTTCGGACGACGAGGAGTCCGGCTACCCGCCCCACCCGCTATCGTACCACGGACACCCGCACCCGCACCCACATGCTCTTCACCCCTCGCTAGCTGGACGTGGGCTGCAGCACCAGTTGTTCTACGCAGAGGCGCACCCGTCGCCAAGCGAGAGCGAGGTGCCGCGCAAGGGGCGGGCGCGGCCGTCGGCGGCGCAGACGGTGGAGCTCAAAAAATTGTACGCAAAGAAGGCACACCCCAGCAAGGAGGAGCGCGAAGCTCTGGGGACCAAAATCGGAATGTCAGTCTCCGTTTCTTCGCCTTGTCCGATGCCCCCCGAATTAGCAAGCTGATCGTGATTGCTCCCTTCTTTGACCCCGCCTTCTCCGCCGGCGCCTGTTTTTTCGACATGGCTTGGACTTCGGGCATGACAAATTCGCGTGACACCGGACACCAGGCGTTACCAGAGCGTCACGAACTGGTTCCAGAACCAACGCAGCATCGCGAAGAAGCGCGAAGAGACCGCCGCCTTCCGCGCCGTCCGAGCGAACACGCCCTTCGCCGTCCCGCCCTCCTCCAGCGCCGCCCACCCGTCCCTCATCGGCGCGGTGCCCCCGCCGACGTCCCACCCGTCGCTCGCCGCGCTGCTGCACGGCGGACCCCCTCGTGCGCGCCGCTCGCCCAGCGCCGCCCCCAGTCTCAGTGCCGCGGGCAGCCGTCCTCCCTCACCGCGCGCGTCGCCGTACCCACTCAGCACTGCCGATCGCGCCATGCACATGGAGCTGCAGCACCGGCGCCCGCGGCGGACGCGCCCCGAGCCGTGGCAGCTCGAGGCCCTGAAGAAGCTCTTCGGGCGGACGAAGACGCCTTCGATTGAAGACCGGCAAACACTCGCGGCGGAGATCGGGATGGATGTGGGCAAGGTCACGAACTGGTTCCGCAACCTGCGCCAGAGCGATCGCAAGCGGGCGCGGACGGGCGGCGTCGCGAGCACCAGCGTGAGCGCGGACGAGGCGGAGCGCGAGGACGCAGAGGACGAGGACGAAGCGAGCGCGCACGAGGAGGTGGGCGCGGGGCGCCGAGCTCGCATGGAGAGCGAACCGATGGACGTCGTCGAGGACGAGGAGCGTACGCAGGGAAGCGCATCGCGCGTGCCGACACCGAGCGTCTCGTCTGCCTCGGGCGTGGAGTACGTCAAGATCGAGAGCCTGGACGAAAGGCAGCATCCCGCCCTCGTTCAGCACCACCTCCACCATAATCACCATCCGCACCCGCACCCGCACCAACCGTCGCATCCTCTCGGCCGCCGGCATATCTCCCAGCCTCTTCCATTGTACACGCGCACGCCGCTGTCGCACTCGCACTCGCACTCGCAGAGCGAGCTCGCCAGCGACGAGGACATGCCTGAAGCTGTCACACCCTCGCCCTCGTCGTCACCCCCACCCTCGACTGTCGCCTCCACGTCGAGTTTGGCGCTTCCGTTGCCTCATTCTCATATCAACGAGAGGAAAGTTTCATTGCCGCGGTATCCCCTCGACTACGGCCATTACGACCACTCGAAGGTCCTCGACGCCACCAAACCGGAGCTGGTGGGGCCTGGGGTCAAGATGGAAGACGCGCTTCTACTCCTCAGCTTCTCTCACGGTACAGCTGTGCAATAGTGCAAAAGTAAACGAATATCGTGAGCGTTGCCGTATTCTCCATCTTCTCGCGCCACGGGCTCATGTCCATCTGTTCGCAGGAAAATCTGTATCCATGTAATCCATGTCGCCGTTCGTCCGACAGCTCGCAGCGCACACACGTCTCATCCCCGCGCAAGGTCCCCCGCCACCAACCCACGCCATATGCTCGTTGTCCGTTCTTGCATCCACACGCACGCCCTTTTTCCTCGCACCGTCCCGCATGCTCACCCTTTTTTGCGCTATCATTCGTTCGCACGTCGTTCCCCACCTCTATCTTGTTTCTATCTGTACTCGCACACTGTTACTCACGCCGCCCCGCCTGCCGTACGACCGCACTAGAGCGTTTCCGCGCCGACTGTATCCGCCCAGGCTATTTTCGCACCCGTATCGTACAATCGCACCCCTCGCGGCGCATGTAATGTCCCGTCCGCATGTCGCATTCGTCTCACATGTCTTGTCCCGTTTGTTTATACACCTCACCACACCCACACGCATCTGCCTGCGCACCCACGTCGTCCTTATTGCCTGCCTGTATCCGCATCCCCATATACCAATGGCATCCGCATCCGCATCCCTGCTACTGAGCCCGACCTTAGATCCGGTCGTCTTGTGTGTCACCGCGGATCCGCGTGAATAGTTGAGCAGGCGCATCCGGATCCGGATCCTTTCGTCTTCTTGTGGTCGTGGTTCGGGACGACCTCCGCGCCAACGGCGTCTCCGCCTTGTCCTCCTCGTGTCTCACTGGGCTCGGGCCATGCAGCTGTGCAGGCCTTTCACTGGATGTCCGAATGGAGTCCGGAACTGAAAAGCCTGGCCGTCGCATGCTAGCAGGCACTGCGTGCGCGCGCTCGTCGGAGTGGATGCGTCCTGCCGAAGCGTGTTTGACACATCTGGATCCCTCTGATGGTCGCCGAGGGGGAGCTTGTGTAATACTATGGAGCAGGCTAACTTGGCTATCTGCGCTGATGGTCTCTGTCCTCGTACCTGCGTGTGTCTCGGCGGCCGTGGCATGCCGCCGCTGGTCAGTCCGTGGTGTTTTGCCGGTGCGTTGCACTACACTGTCCCATACTCACAAGCACAGCCGAGGTGTCCTCGTCCAACTTTCAGCCTGAATGCTATCAGACGCACTGGCAGATCGAATATGTGCCGTACGTGGCGTCTTGCACCGTGCTTCATGTCTTACGGCCCAGCCATCGCCTCGAGTCGCCGGTCGGACGGCCGCTGTGAAAGGGTGGGACGATGCGGAGATAGAGTCGTCTTACGGACATTCGGAATCGGAAGTCGAGACGGTGCTGGCACTTCTGGAGCCTGGACTGAATGACAGATGCACGGAAGGGAAGTGGGAGCACTCTGTGGTGGCGATTGGGCTGATCCGGTCGTAGATCCGGCTTGTCCGGAATCGGCCAACGGCGGACGGGTAATCGTGCGAGCATGGATTCGAGAGCAATGTCGGAAATAGCTGTACGTGCATGGTGCCGGGATATAAAGAAGCGGCTGTGTCGTTTGTGCTCAGCTGGTACGTCTCTCTCGGTCCTCGGCGGACGGAGACGGAAGAATGCTATCCAGACATTCGGGTATGTGAAAAAGTTGGGCCGCGTGGAGAAACGCGAAGTTCGTGCGCTTGGCTGGGTGGCTTTCCAACTGCCTGTGAATATTTGGCATTCAAGATCAGCCCATCTCCAGTGCTGCTTTGCTTGGCCAGATTACTTACGTACCTCGGGAACTATCTTCTCACCCAGGCGCCAGCGTGCGTTTCAGGTTTCCGTCCTGATTGTGTATCGCACATCTTTGGGTTCCAAAGACATCGTGACAAGTCTATTGGGTCGATGCTGGACCAGAGAGTGTCGACGGCCCAGGAGGAAATATCCAACTGGAGGTCACGGCTCACATTTAGTGTTGCGATAGCTCGGCTCGGCTCGGCTGGCTGCGCCAGCCGGGTCATTTGGCTGTCAGCCGGGCTGGGAAAATCGGCTCAGAACGAGCCTCCCACGAGGGGAGAGCTTGACGCCAGCAGCCAGAATTACTGATGGCTGAGCCGCTGGAAGAGCCGATCTTGGGCGCCTCCTCCCAGAACACAAGATCGGCTCTTCCAGCATTCCAGCTCAGTCGCTAGGCACCTAGAGAAGGGGATAGATGCGGACTTTCTTGTGAGTATGTTCCTGTATAACGAGCCCACAGAATGTAGGATTGGTAAGGGAAATATATTTATTAGTACACTACTACATGCTGGCAATACCGGGGCAGGTGGAACTTGGAAGCAGAAGATGGGAGGCGGGGCGGCAGACCACAGCGGGCAGAGCAGCACGTGCTTGCCCAATAGTGCGCAACAGGGGGACGGGGAAGCTGCGCAGCGCGACGCGGTACTCCGCCCTCGTGAGTCGAATGAGCGCGCGAAGCGCGGGTAGGACATGCTCGCGCAAACGAGCGATACGTGCGCAAGAGCGGAGGAGGGCTAGACGAAGGAGAGTGAGGTGGAGGCGGAGGGTGGGGAGAGAACGCGCCGTGCCGAGCCTGCGCGAGTCGGACGCGCACGCAGAGCACGACGTGCTTGCGCAAACGAGCACGATGCGCGCCAGAGGAAAGGAGGGCGAGGTGGAGGGCGACGCAGACTCCAAAGGGCCGCAACGAGGTGGAGGTGGAGGCGGAGGGCGATGCGGAGGGCCGCGACGTGGAGGAGGGCAATGTGGAGGAGGGCGACGCGGAGGTGGAGATGGGCGACGCGGAGACGGAGGACTCAGAGGAGGTGGTGGTGGGGGACGCAGAGGCCGGGGACGCGGAGGCGGAGGACGGCGAGTGTGAGGGCTCGCGAGATGACGCAGAGGGCCGGGTATCTACATAAGGCGGAGAAGATGGTGGGTGAGGCGGGGGCGGGCGAGGCGAACACGGGCAACACGGGGGAGGGCAGCGCGGGCGGAGGAGGTGGGCGACGTGGGCAGAGTCGGAGGCGGGCAACGCGAAGGTGGGCGATACAAACGGAGGGTAGCGCGGAGGTAGTAGCCGAGACGGAAGTGGACGACGCAGAGGCGAAGGAGGGCCGATACGCGCAGCGCGCAGGCGGAGGTGGGAAATACGGAGGAGGTGGACGACGCGCGCGGAGGTGGGCGACGTGGTTGAGGGCGATGGCAGCTCGGATGGGTGAAGCGGGAGGGGAGAGCAGGTGGGCATCGGGAGTGCAGACTCACCAGAACAAGGGCCGCGGTACATCACCGCGGCCCCCATATCCTAATCTCCATGCTGAGGACGTCCTTCCGGACGTCCTCGTGCGGTGTGGATGCAGCTGGCAAGGTGGGTGAAGGCCGACATCGAGGTCGAGGTCGAGGTTGACAATATTGGCCGAGCCGTTAAATTGTTAATAGTTGTGTCCCTTATAAGTCATAGCTTGTATAAGTAACTTGTAACTTGTAGCTAGTAGGCGCCCCACCTGATCGGACTCGACGTCAGATCTGAGATCTGAGGCCCAACTCGAGTTTTGCCTGCAATTTGGGTGTTTGGTCGACCATGCCCAATCGTCCTGCTGACAATCTTAAAACATTCTGTGTATCATAGGCGCATATAAAAAGCAGTCCTGCCATTCTCCTGTTCCTCTTTTCCACTATGAAACACGAATCTTTCTTTTGCCACCAGTGTCATTTGAAGAAAGCGGCTCCTGATGGCTCCGGCGGCTTGGGCCTCGGCTTTGGTAATATAGCCGAAATCAGAGCCGTGGCTCCGGTTTTGGCTTTCTCGCAGCCGTCCGGAGCCGAACCAAGCCGAGCCAAGCCGAGCCATCGCAACACTACTCACATTGAGTATACAAATTGCCACAAAGGCGCCGAGCTCGGCGCCGTATCGCGGTCTAGGAATGACAAACAGCTGGATGTTCATGCGTTACGTTTGCTAGCGTTACGTTTACTACTTACCCCTGGGACTGGTAACGAAGTTGATCTGATCTTTGAATACGAACTGCTTTGCCGTGAACGCATTGCCGTGCCTGAAGTGAATTGCGTTTCTCTTACGCCCAGAATCAAGTCTGCACCACCTGTGAAGTCACGAGTGTGCCAGTAGCTGAGCTGATGATGTGCGGCACACACCTAAGATCTCTAATCTATTATCGGCTTCATGAGGATCATACGCATGTAGTGCATCTTCAGCGATGGTATACCTCCTGACCTGTCAGTCCACCAAAGTCCACCGAATCGCGAATGTCGAGAACTCACCTGACGATAGCAAACTCCCAATGTGAAGTCTCCTCGGTAGACCATCTAGCGATAAGG
Organism: Epithele typhae; assembly: GCF_022376455.1. Taxonomy (NCBI): domain Eukaryota; kingdom Fungi; phylum Basidiomycota; class Agaricomycetes; order Polyporales; family Epitheliaceae; genus Epithele; species Epithele typhae. Next base: position 66,075 of record NW_025954215.1, on the reverse strand, counting down.
CCGAAACAGTGGGTGCGTCATATCATGGAATGGGGCGAGCGACTCACAATAAGCCGGTGGCACTCAGGCGGAAGCTTCATGCACCAACGTATCAAGGACCCCGCCGGCGCACGTTCCTGGCTTTCTGGGGTATGGCGCGCCAACGTAGCATCTGGAGGCGAGTTTCGGAGGATGCGCCGAGCACGGTCACGTCGTATTTATGTCAGCGGGACGTCTGACGGAAGCCTCCACAGCGAACGTGGGCAGTCCCCAAAAGGACGACGGGGCGCGTGAAGCGGGCGAAGCGCCAGATAAGGACACCCGATGCTCAGCTTGCTGCGCTGAATGAGTCGCCGAGATACATAGAACCGGGCCTGATTAGCCCTGAGATCGACCGGGCGCGGGAAGCCCCAGGTTTGGAGAATGTGGTCGACGACAACGAGCGAACGCGAAGCAACGAGAGCATTACTGTGCAGCCACGGCTACAACTGAGGCCTGAGTGGCTGTAGGGCGGACAGGGCGACTCGACGGGAGGACAAGATCCGGCAAACAAGAGGAAGAGGAAGGCGTCCGGCTGCCCGGACCGCGTGTATGAACGTGCGCACGTGAATCGACGGTCTAAATGGGCGCTTGTGCGACTATAGCTCTTCGAGCTGCTTCTCGCAGGCACCTCCAGCCGGCCGTTCTTAATCCATTCCCCCCACCTTCCCCCTCTTCGCGACCACGTGAAGGAATTGACCTCTACCTCTCAAGACCTTCTTGGCTCGCCCAGATGGAAGGAACAGACGGGATGGCCTCTGCAACAGAGAGGCACCCGCTCATTATGCTGTTTTCCGCGGCGTTCTGGGTTGTCAGTGCGTGTATCATGCTCTGAATTTGCTGAATGCATGCTCATCCACACCTCGAAAGTGTGGTTGCTCTCATGGGCCAAATCTCTGATCGCATTCGTCACCATTACTATCCCCAGACTCATCTACTCGATTCTGTCGTACTCCATGACATTGACCGTAAGCTGCTCGTTATATGCGCCTCTACCTTTCCTGAACCCCGGTGCAGTTGAACTTCTGGTCTTTCGCGGTATTGTTCCTGGCAGCCGCTGTCGCCCTCAATTATTGGATCCGTTTCCGGTACTTGAACCAGTACACTCAGCTCAAAGAACCGCCGCTGGTCAAATCCGATGCGCAGGAATTGCACCCCGACATGAACACCCCGGACCAGCCTCCTACATTTCATAACTACCTCGACGAGTTTTTGCAAGCTGTGCGGATCTTTGGGTTCTTGGAGAAACCGGTACGTAGTCATGTTAGTCACGAAAACCATGTCCCTCATTCGCGTCCTGCACCAGGTCTTCCATGAACTCGCCCGACATCTGCAGACGAGGCGGCTTATTGCCGGCGACACATTGTCTCTCGATCAAGACAAGAGCTTCTATTGCGTCATCGACGGCAACGTGCAGCTGTATGCTCAAACCAGACAGCCAGCCCCCCGCGAGCGCGGTGGAGCATGGGAGGAGGAAGACATGAACGGCTACCAGCTTCTCAACCAGGTTGGAGCAGGTGGAACATTGTCAAGTCTCTTCACAATCCTCAGTTTGTTTACGGAGAATGTTAAGATCAGCTGGCAAGACGGGGACCGGTCGGACGAACCTCTCGAAGTCCACATCGCCTCGCCTCCCACTCGTGAACCGCTCCGCCAGAGGTCCAACTCTGACGTCTCGCAGCTGGACCTAGCGTCCATCTCCGCCGGTCGGTCACGCACCCCTTCTGTTTCTTCTTCAGCGTCGGCTTCGACCATCACCTCCCCCCGCGAACGCTCTCGTGAACGTTCTTCTAGTCATGAACGTTTCTTCTCGAGGTCGGCCTCTGGAACCATACCCCGTACCTCTCGAGGACCGCACAGTTCGTCCACGAACACTGAAACTCCTAATCACTACGGCGTAGTAGCCCGAGCCGCAGAAGACAGCACCCTCGCCGTCATTCCCGCGGAGGCGTTCCAACGCCTCACCAAGAAGTTTCCTAAAGCCGCAGCCCATATCGTGCAAGGTACATGCTGTCGTAATGTTTTTTCAACCTCGTGTCTGATCCAACGCATTGTAGTGATCCTCACGCGTTTCTCTCGTGTCACATTCAACGCGGCGCACAACTACCTGGGACTCACGACCGAAGTACTGCGGACCGAGAAAGCCATCAATGACTTGGCATGCCATCCCCTCCCACAGTCCTTCTATACCAATGGCCTCAAGCAGCTAAGACAACGATTCGATGGTGTGTCTATTGCCACAGACTCGGACGATGGCAGCGACTACTTCAGTCATTCTACTTCCCGAACTTCCAGTAAATCTTCCCTCCTCACCAGTTTTTCCGATGATAAGCCTCCACGATCCTCTACGAGCTCTGCGGTGAAGTACTTGCCGACAACTCCCTTCAAGATCCCGGGACCACGCCATCAAGTCCAAGCCGGCGACCTTCTCACCTCGACTAGCCTGTATAGTGATCTCCCGAAGCTGACGACGCGATCCATGAGCAGCAGCGGCACCACTGCTGGCTTACCAACGCCTCGTGTAGGGCTCATGGACATCGCCAGCACTGTGGACTTCCAACGCCTCGCGACTACGGACGAATTCGACTTGCGCGAAGAGGTCATGTCGTGCATCGCCAAGTCAATCGGGCTGATCCAGCCTCCGTTGAGCAACGAGTCGGTCGAGGCGTCACCTGCCTTCCCTCCCAGCGAGGGCGGGATGTCGCGCGGAGGGCTTAGCGGGCGCGGCAGCGACGGGTTCAAGTCATCATTCGGGTCGTTGTCGTTGTTGGACATCGGCGACGACGCGTCGAGCAGCAGGACGGACAGCTCCTCGTCGATCCTCACCGATGGGTACATGAGCAACCTGGACAACGAGGTCGAGATCTTGTTCTTCCCGGCAGGCTCGATTTTGGCGAAGGCGGGCGAGAGGAATACAGGTGCGCCCATTTCCGCCGTTGATATTATGCGCACTCCGTTGACCTTGAGTCAGGCCTGTTCTATGTCATTGATGGGTTCCTCGATATGATTCTACCGGTCGAGGGCACATCCAAGAACGAGGAGAAGCCGATGAAGCAGCCCAAAAGCCAGCAGCCGTCAACCGACGGCCATGGACGCGACCCCTCCGAGACCCGTTCCGACTTCTCGTTCCCCGGCAGCTCGCGCAGCGTTAAGACCGAGGAGCACGTGCGGATGAAGAGCAAGAAGGACCGGTCGCAGAAGCCTCTGTTCACTGTCAAGCCGGGAGGGATCGCAGGTTACCTGTGTATGTCCCGTGCCTTTGTCCACCCAATAACGCTGACACTGTTATAGCATCTCTCTGCCAGACCGCTTCATACGTCAATATTGTGGCGAAGACGGACACTTACGTCGGCTTTCTCCCTTCACACGCGCTCGAGAGGCTCCTCGAACGGCGTCCGATCGTTCTGCTCACATTGGCGAAGCGTCTTATCTCGCTCCTTTCGCCTCTCGGTACGTCTTGGCTTACATGCCATCACTGTCGTCTTACATGTCTGTCAATAGTCCTCCACATCGATGGCTCTCTCGACTGGGTCCAGGTTGACGCTGGTCAGGTTCTCTGGCGTCCCGACGACGACAGCGATTCGTTCTACATCGTCATCAATGGACGTCTGCGCGCTATCACGGAGAAGGAAAATGGCGCGGTCAACATCATGGCAGAGTACGGACAAGGGGACACGGTTGGCGAACTCGACGTCATCACCAGCTCAAAGAGGACAAACACGGTGCATGCGATTCGTGACACAGAGCTCATCCGTATGCCTCAGACTCTGTTCAATGCAATCTCTGCTCGGTACGCCCATTTGTTGATAGCTCTTGTTAATTCCCTGGCTTACCTCTGTGACTAGCAATCCTCGCACAACTGCGCAGTACGTCGTCTAATCTGCTGTACTCAAGAGAGTATCCTAATGACTCATTACACAGGCTCCTCAAGATGATCGCGTCTCGCGTTCGGACCGAACTCGACTCCTCGAGCAAGAATTCCGTACTGGACGCTGCGCGTGGAAACACGAACCTCCGGAACGTCGCCATTCTCCCCGTCTCGCGCGCGATCCCCGTGGATGCGTTCGCGCGGAAACTGCATGCTGCGCTGGAGGGCGTCGGTGCGCCTACCGCGTTCCTCAACCAAGCCTCGGTCTCGGACCACCTCGGTCGGCACGCATTCACTCGCATGGGCAACCTCAAGGCCGCGGGGTGGCTCGCGGAACAGGAGCAGAAGTTCAGGATCGTGCTCTACATCGCGGACTCGTCGGTCAGCTCCTCGTGGACGCAGACGTGCATTCGCCAAGCGGACTGCGTGATGGTTGTCGGCATGGGCGACGACCCGAGCATTGGCGAGTTCGAACGGCTCCTGCTATCTCTCAAGACGACGGCGCGGAAGGAGCTCGTGCTTTTGCACCCGGACAGGTCCGTCGTTCCTGGTTCAACGCGAGAGTGGCTCAAGGTAGGTCGTTCCTCCCTGATCTAGAGATAACGCTCATGGTTTCTAGCTCCGGCCGTGGGTGCATCAACATATTCACGTGGAACTTCCGGTGCGTACTGCCAGCAAGTCCAAGGGTCCCCAAGCGGTCTGACATACATTCGCAGGGCGTCATGCCTCCCCCAGTCGTACGCCCTCGCCCCAAGTCCGGACCCCGCCGCGGTCGTCGCCCTCAAGAAGATGAAGGACAGGGTTCAAAGCGAGATCCAGCGGTACCGCGGGGCTCGGTCCGACCCGAGGCCGCAACGGCCACCGCACATGAGCGACTTCGCGCGCCTCGCCAGGCGTATATGCGGCAAATCCATCGGCGTCGTCCTTGGCGGTGGGGGGCGCGGGGCATCTCGCACTTGGTGAGCCGCTCGGGACGTGCCACTGACTGCCCTGACGATCGTTTTGCGCAGGGTGTTCTCCGTGCACTCGAGGAGTACGGCATTCCGTCGACCACATCGGCGGCACGAGCATCGGCGCGCTGATTGGCGGTTTGTATGCTCGGGAAGGAGACCTGTTGTCGAGCTCAGGGCGGGCGAAACAGTTCAGCGCGCGTATGGGCAACATCTGGCGTATGCTGTCCGACGTCACATATCCTATTGTTGCGTACACTACGGTGAGAGTCGTCGAGTCGTCCGCCTGGGCTTCTTCCGCTGATAGTCGCTCTAGGGTCATGAATTTAATCGCTCAATATACAAGGCATTCTACGATCTGCATATCGAGGACATGTGGTTGCCTTCTTCTGCAACTCGACGAACCTCAACCCCTCACAAATGGAGATCCACGAGACGGGTTATGCATGGCGCTTCATTCGTGAGTTCTACCACGCCCCTGAATCGCATTAGCTGACGATCCTTGAAGGCGCTTCCATGACCTCGTCGGCTTACTGCCTCCATTTGCGACAACGGGAAATGCTTGTAGATGGGGGTATAGTACGTCACCTCAAACTTCCGCCATCACTCCACCGAGCTCATCTCGCTACTTCCCTGCAGTGACAACCTTCCAGTGAGTTTACGGCACATATATCTCACTTCATGATGATCCTGAGCTAGACCTTAGGTGTCGACAATGCTGTCAATGGGGCCCAGCGCAGTCATCGCGTCAGATGTTGGCAGTGTCAGTCCCTTCATCGCATTCAGCCTAACCTTATCGCAGCAGCTTACTTCCATTCCTTGCTTAGATCGACGACAACTCACCACGGAACTTCGGCGACTCGTTTCGGGCATTTGGTTGTTCATCAACCGGTTCAACCCCTTCTCGTCGGCGCGCAGCGTCCCCGCAATCACCGAGCTGCAGCAACGGCTGGCCTAGTGAGTACAGCCGTGGCATGCGCATGGAAGCGTAATGCTCACCTTCGTACTTAGCGTTTCGAGCGTCAAGACGCTTGAGGAAGCGAAGGTACCAAGGGTGTTTGTACCTCCAGATGCCCGTGCAAGAGGTGAGTACGGTGGGGAGATCCCCGGTGCCGCCCGCTGACTCTCCTCCCTCTCCTACAGTATGGCACCCTCCAGTTCAGCAAGTTCGAGGAGATCCAGAAGAAGGGATATCACGCGGCTATGGATTTTCTACAGAAGTTCGACGCGGAGGGTCTCTTGCCCTCGCCATACATCAGCGACAACGGCAATTCCGCCACGAGCAGGACCCGTGGACGAAGTGCGCGCCGCAATTCCATATAATTTATCTAGTCGACATGCTTTCGGTGCGTTGTATATCATGTGTTTCTGGACTCCTAGCTGAATATGCGGCCAAAGTGATATTGTAGCTATAGTAGACACTTATCGACATGGACATTCGTATATCCATACAATGCATAGTCATTATCTGCCACTTCCTCGTGGCGCCTTTGCCCGGGAGGTCAAAGACATGGTTGGCACACGAACCCTGGTGGCGCATGGGGTCATGAGTTCTCCGCCTCGGGCCTAGCTGAGAAGAATTTCTGACACATTCGGTTTGCGTTCGCCGAAAACGAGGCAGATCGTAGCGGGATTCGCGAGGCTCATTCCGCCTACGACGGCTGAGTTCTTCGGAGAGAAGAGTTCCGTCGAGGCATGTTCTGCACTTGGCAATCCCATGGTCTTCATAAGTAAGCTCCAATTTGCCGCTCCGTACCCCTCGTCGAAATATTAGCTTGAGATGAGCGCGAAGGACGGTCAGACCCTCCCCTCCTCCCTGCAACTCTGCGAAGGCCCTCAAACGGGATGCTTACTTATTTCCTCGATCGCAAGGGGAGGTATAACTTCCAGGAACCCACTAGCCTATGGGGTTTCCTCGCGCAGGTGAATGAGTGGGGGAAAGATAGCCTTGAATGGTCTACGTTCCGCGTCGGCGGGATGGACCATCTACCGCTTTTCGCCGCTGTGCCCATCTGTGAGTCTTCCCAATACACATCAGCCTTTTGATAACATTCGATGTGGCAGATGAGGGCGAAAGGTTGGAAGTGTTCAGGGCTACCGGTCCCTCCAAAAAGGCAGCCAAAGAGCGGGCAGCTGAAAACATGGCGACCAGTGGACATTGCGTTAGTTTCTTCGTGGTATGCGCTACTCATGCTCATGCCCGTGCCCACCCGCCAGTGATGTGCCAGTCAAGCGCCCAGTCTGCGAGTTGTGTGTAGGATATATGAAGGTGCGTGCTGTTGTCGTCTAAGCTTTTGACACCACCAATGACTTGATCCAAGCCAAAATGAATGTCTATGATCTCTATATATGTACTTACCTGTTGTGCGACGACGCTGAGAACAGATTCGCGCGGAGAAGCACCGCTGATGTAGATCTCTGCCGTATGTATGCTTATTGGTGGGTATGTTTTGTATTTGCCGTGGTTGTACTAAGTGGCAGAGCGCAAGGAGGCTGAGATGGCACTTGCCCGTTTGAGAGTACACTATGACATACATTCGAGCGCCTTGGACGCGTCTCTTTCGCCGCCACCATAGCGTCCTGACCCATATCCCCGTCCCTGTACCCTCACACGTCCCCACTTACGACTTTAACGACATCTTCTCCAATAAATGGCTTCTTCCTCTGTCCCTGCTTCCGAGGCAGCCGTTTCAAAGACCGAGAGTGGTACGGAAGGTCTGCTGGACGTCTCTGCATTGAGGGAGCTGGGAAGGAAAGCGCTGGTGGACGCTCTCAACTCTGTACGTCTCGTCCTTTGACTGTTTCGCGTCGTTCCAATACCTCTCCAGGTGAATGGCGCGAAGACGTTGGTGCTAGACCCCACACTCGCTGGACCTTTGGGACTCGTAACGGAGGTCTCCCTGCTGAAGGTATGTGCTGCGCAGACCTAGTGCATACGCTGTTGAATGACTCTAGAACAGCACCATGGGGTAGACAAGATGTTCTGGCTGGAGCCGGGTCCGCTTTCGGCAACGTCGACGAATGTCGTCTACCTGTGCCGGCCGCTCATAAAGTGGATCAAGATTGTGGCAGGTTAGGTCCCCCTAGCCCGTCCTGCGCTTCGCGTTCACTCATCTATCGGAAGACCAGATCAAGAGACATGCTAGGGAGCTCCAGAAGCACACGTATACGCTGCTCCTGGTGCCCCGTACATCCACCCTTGTCACCCGGATACTTGAAGAAGAGGGTGTCCTCGGCGACATCACCGTATCCTTCTATAACCTGCAGTTCATCCCCTTGGCAGAGGACGTAATCTCACTTGAGAACGACAACGCGTTCAAGGAGATTTGGGTGGTGCGTACGTGTTATATCTCGCGTTTGTCGTGAAGAAGGTCCAATCTCTGTCTAGAACGGAGACGAAAGTGTCATCTATGATTCTGCGCAAGCTCTCCTAACCCTCGAGAAGCTGCACGGATTGTTCCCTCGAATTATCGGGAAAGGGGACCATGCCGCAGTGCGTACCTTCGATTTGTTCATGTTGGCTACCTGACGTCTGTGCTATAGCGACTTGCAAACCTTCTCGTCAAGAATACCCCTTCAGCCTCTGCGGCGGGGGAAACGAACCTGGGTGCACCTTCCGAAACGATAGACTCGCTAATCATCTTGGATCGGCGGGTCGACATGATCTCCCCTCTCCTCACGCAGCTCACGTACGAGGGTCTCGTGGACGAGTTGATCGGTATCAAGAACTGTACGAGAGCCGTCTTACGACACATGTATCCACACGCTGACCATTCCCATTACAGCACATGTTGAAGTTCCCGCGTCCCTGGTTGCACCACCGTCTCAGTCGAACCAGCCAGACGCGGGTGCTGCTTCCACGTCTACCCCGGCGGCAGCGATACTAAAGGAGAAGAAGAAGAAACACCACCTCGCCACGACCACGGACCCACTCTTTGCGGAACTGCGCGACCTGAACTTCTCGGCTGTGGGGAAAAAGTTAAACCAAGTCGCGCGCAGGCTTGATGAAGATTACAAGGTGAGCACTATATGCAGTTGAGCCATGGATGCAGCACCATACTGCGGACATTTCGGCGGCAGTACGACGGCAACTGTCGAGAGGATACACGAGAAGCTGACGCCTTCTCAGCTCAGACATCAGGCGAACACCGTGACTCAACTCAAGGAATTCGTGGGCAAGTTGGGTGGACTGCAGAGTGATCATCAGTCATTGAGGCTGCGTAAGTTCATGAGGCAGACGGATCACTAAGACAGAGCACTGAGACGACTTTGCAGACACCGGCTTGACTGAGATGATGGTGCCAATGACGAAGACGGATGAGTTCGATAAGTCGTTGGAGATTCAGCAGAGTAAGCTGGTTTCTCTCGTTTGGTGCAGGTTCTTATTCTCCTGCTTCATTGCAGACTTGCTTGCGCTCTACGATACCAACGTGCAAATCTCCGCGATCGAGGAATTGGTTGCCCAGGGTGCAGACATGCGGACAGTAGTGCGATTGCTCTGTCTTGCGAGCATCGTATTAGGAGGCATCAAAGGGAAGTCACTGGAAAATCTGAAGCGTGAAATATTGCAGGTGAATTGTCACACATTTCCGTCTGTGTTTTAGGCTTTGTCACTCATCGCACTGTTGATGCAGGCGTACGGGTACAACCACTTGCCCCTCCTTCTGTCGCTAGCGGCGCCGCCTCTTTCCATTCTACTTCCCAACCCCCTGCCCCCAAATGCTTCCCCCTCAATTGCCGACTCCAAGTATCCATATGCCAACCTGCGCAAGCAGCTTCGGCTGCTGATCGAGGACGCGGACCCGATGGAGGAGCTCGAGAACGACATCAGCTACGTGTACTCGGGCTACGCGCCCATCTCGGTCCGCCTCGTCCAGTGCGTGGCGCAGAAGGGTGGCGTACTGAGCAACCCGGCGTCGGATAAGAAGGAGAAGAAGGCCAGCAATGTCGCTGGGTCCATCGCGGACGGCGACAGCTCGCGCAGGAGCGGCGCTACTCCACTTGTGCAAGCGCATCCGATCGTAGGCTGGAAGGGCTTCGAGGACGTACTCGCGTCGATCCCGGGCGAGACGTTCGACATCTTGCAGAGAATACCTCAAGGCCAGGACGCGTCCGCGGTCCCCCCCGCGGCGAGTTTAAGTATGTTCGCTCCGCCTCCGCTCCACCTGGATATCAGAGCCGTTAATGCCTCCCGTTCTTCTCAGTGCTTCCAAGGGACCGACCGACGACGACGGTCGTCTTCTTCCTTGGGGGCTGCACGTACACGGAGATTGCGGCGCTGCGGTGGGTTGGGCGGCAGAACAAAGGTGGGTCTTGCTTTGTGGGCTCGTATCGGCACGCGAGTCAGTGCTGATATTCAGTTCCTCGTTCTTTCTCGAACCGCGTTCGGTTGGCAGGCCGCAAGTTCCTGGTAGCAACGACGGGAATCATCAGCGGGAACAGCATCGTTGACAGCATCGTAGGGACGACTGGCGTGATGGCGAAAGACGTCGGATTGTAGCTCTCGTACCAAACTTTTCAGCGTTGTTCTCCGAGTGCTCAGCCTGTGCGTGGCACGTTCGTGCATCACCGAAGCACCACCACCTTCTCCCGCCATATGCACATCACAATTGGGGGCGGCACAATAGTTGCACGTCATGGTATTTTGGCCCGCTGAGCACCATTATTTCGGTATTTTCAATCAGAGTTCACTCTTGTGCGGACAAGTGTCTGGTACCTCGCGCCCAAATGGACGATGACCGGTCTAATTGATCTGCGTCGGGCGATATCGTTCTGATAGACAAGTCTGTCTGCGCTTGTCGCTGTGAGCCTTGTTTCCGTCCACAAAGGTCCACATGAAGAATGCATCAGCCGGATGTTGAAGGTGTATTATACATGTGGGCGCATCGGCAAGCTCGGCGCACCGACAAGCCCGGCCCGGCCCGACCGGAATCGAAAAAAAGAAACGGAGGACATGCGTTTTACACTCTCCCTCAGTCCACGACGCCATGAGTGCCCGTGCGCCGTTCGTTCCCCGCCCCGCGTCGCGCGTCGATGTTGGCGGTGCCGACCTTCCCTCTCCCTCCGATCCTCCTCCAAGCGTCGAGTCCACGTTCCGCCCTAACGGTCTCCTCTACGCCTCCGATGGCCACCGCGACCTGCCCCCAAGCCCTGCTACATTCAAGCCCAAGCCTAAAAACTTTTCTGGTCTTCTTGGTCCTGTTGCTCAGCGCAACGCTGGCGAGTCTCGTTCTTCTATCAATGTTTCCGGTCGATCTGCAAAACCCTTCTCGTCCGTCCAGCACAAGCACCTTGCCTCCTCTCCTGCTCCCCGTCCCGCGTCCCCCTTCTTGCCAGGCCCTCCTCGCGGCTCATACAACGCTTCCTTGGCACACCCGCGTCCCTCTCCTGCCCAGGAGCTCAAGCTATTGGCCCCACCTCGCAAAATGGAGCGCATATACTCACCGACTCATCAGCGAACGGCCCGAAAAACGACCAGCAGCATCCTTCTGACGCCTTCAGACACCCTCCGTCTTCTATTACAGGGTACCCTTCTCGATCGGTCTCTCGTCTCGCGCACTCAAGTGTTCCTGGACAACACGAACACAGTCCTCAGGCTGGTCTGGAGCACATGCATTCCATGCGCATGCAAAGGCAGGACGAAGACGAGCTAGACGACAACTTCTCTGACCCTGTTCAAATGGACGACGAGAATTTGCAGCCGCATATGTCGGCCATGAAGCGTCAACACGACATGAATGACGATCAGCAGTACGGCACCAGCGGGAAGCGCTTCAAGGCCGCAGCTCAGGTTAGTCTATCTCATTGCGTAGGTCGCTTGCTGACTATATGCGCTCAGGACGTCTACGGTGTCGGCCCGAACGAGTACACTTCTTTCTCGAGCCAACACGAAATGGATGTACACCACACCCAGATGCCCTCGGCGGCGTCACTGTCTGTTCCACACAGACCCGCAGGATTGGCGTCGATGACGGCGAATCCAAGCAAGCCTTGTATCGGCTCCTCGGCCAAGACCTCGAGGCATGCATTGAGGAGCGGGCGGAGGAATACGAACGGGCGAGGAAGAAGTGGGCGGAGTGCTCGGATGAGGAATGGGCGAACGGTGCCAACGGTGCGTTCCACGCTGTCGTACGCGCGTGATTCACAGTTCACGGTGGTGCGGACAGAGCTGTGGCACGGTTCGGCAAGATGCTAGACTTTGTACGTCGGTCCGTGCCACAGTGCACATGTCTGAGCTAACAGACGCGCATCACGCAGGTCAAGGACCGCATGTCGTGAGTCCCTGTTTCATGCTGAAAGCGGCGAGCTGAGATGCGGGAGCCGGTTCAGAGCCAAGCTTGCTCTATACGCAAACCTACATGAGACGGTAGCAGATCACCGATCTGTTCTGTCGAGGCGAGAGGAGATGTTGACAGAGGCGAAGGAGAATTTGGTGCGGGAGGGAGGTGCCGTGATTAAAATGCAAAACATAGGGCAGCAGCAGGGGTGAGCGCGGGACTCACGAACGGGTAGGTGGCAGGTCATTGATAGATGGTACAGTAAACAAATATAGGCAGCAGAGAATCATACAACAGTCAACCGTCGTCTACGACGAGGACCCCCTCATCCTCAATCTAAGCGTCCTTCGTCTGAAGCTGTTTGACGATCTCTACAGCGCGCTTGAACTTTGCCTTCTGCTCGTCGGTGGCCTGAACGTCGGAGACACCACCACCGCAGCCCTGAGGACCGCCATTGCACCACATGAAGTCGTCGGAGCCGAAGGCGATGCTGGTGTCGAGACCGTAAATGTCCTGGCTCCCAGGTGGGAACTCCATAGGGAGGGACTGGAGAATGTCGCGGAGCTCGGTCACGAGCGCGGCGGTGCCAGCGTCCTGGGCAGAGATCGACTTGGGGGCCGCGTCCTGGAGGGAAGGCGAGCCGTCGGCTCGCACGGCGCTGGTGATGTTGAGCAGGTTCTGCGCCGGGATCCCCGTGATCGTGACGATCGCGCTGGGTGTGGGCGGGGCAAAGCCACCGGCGATGCCTGCGACGACGTCATCGTCAGTGGGAAGGTGAGTGTGCGCGGCTAGAAGACTGACCTTGTTGGAGGCGGAGAGAGAACTCGGGGATGGTCATTGTGGAGGTTGGTTGTGGTGGACGAGAGAAAGGAGTACTTGGACCGTGCCTCCGAGCCTGAGGCGCAGAGGGCGGCCGGACCGCGAGCGTCTAACCCGCGCAGCTGGAGGATGGGCGTTGTCCTTGCCTTTGTGTTCTTACTCGCATCGCGCACAAGTACTCCCTGCGCTATGGTCTTACTTGAGACGAATCTCGTCGGGGCCAACGGTGTGAGAGATGATGTGGACGAACGAACGCGGGTTGGCATTGGGGCTCAATGGCAAGGAGACATGGACCCGCTGTCGGCAATCTCGACGGGGGAGTGACGTAAGGACCCCGCAAAACCACTCGTGGCGCCCGCTCCCAGAACGGCGAACGCGCGCGCGCAGTCCGTGGGCGGGCGCGAGGCACGACCGACGAGGACGTTGGAGGCCAGCGCAGATCACCCAGAGGACACCGCGCTGGCCTTGCTCCGAATTTAAGTTAGATCAGGACGCATATCTAGGGTCGAGGGCCATTATGTACGCACTCACGAGACCTGCGCTCCCCCAGAGCGGCCACACCCCCACGGAAGGCCCCGCCCGCGGGCGCGACCCCTCCCCCACACTCCCGGCGTACCGGGTGGGTGGCTGGGGAGGGGGCGCGAGGGGATCGCTCGGCGGGCAGGGGCTGGGTGGGGGGCAGGGGGGCGGGGCGGGGTGGGCGAACAGAGCAGTTACCACCAGAAGCGGGGGACGCGGGGTGGGCGGGGTCCTAGTTCGCGCGATCGAAGGTTGGGTTTGGCGGAACAGCTGGCGAGGCCGTCTCTGCGCACGGTCCTCCTCTCGGCCGCGCTATAAAAGCCCCTCAGCCGTCGCCCCGCGCCCGCCCGCCCGCCTCTGCTCCTGCCTCCATCTCCTCCACCCCTACCCCGCTTGCTTCCCAGCCCAACCCGCGTTAGCCGAGAAGGTCCGTGCGCCGTCCCTGGGAGTCGTTGTCGCGTCGCGCTCACGCCGTTCCCGTTGTGTTGCGCCGCCAGTGCGATGGTCGTCACCACCAAGTCTGCCTCCGACTCGTCAAAGAAGACCGCGACGAAGGCGAAGAGTGCGTACCGCGTGCCCCTGTTCGCTCTCGGGCGCGTCGATGCTGACTATCGCGCGCGTCGCGTCCACAGAAAAGACGGGCGGCGCGGGCAACCGTAAGAAGTTGACCGAGTTCAACAAGTTCATGCAGACCGAGGTCGCGCGGCTCAAAGAGGAAAATCCCGACATGCCGCATAGGGAGAGGTGAAACTCCAGCGTGCTCGCTGTGCGGGACACGTGTGTTGACGAAGGGGTGTTGCGCAGGTTCAAGAAGGTCATCGACAACTGGAACAAGCAGAAAGCGGAGGCCAAGTAGGCGATCCGTCCTGCTTGCCTCGGCTCCGCCGGGCCGGGCTGCGTGCCTGTCCCCGGAGTCGGGCTGTTTGTTCCGGCGATCGGCGCAGGCGCCTGAGCCTGTCCGCCCGGCGCCCTGCCTTGTCCATCCTGCTCTGCTTTCCTCCTCGAGCCTCTCCTGCCCATGCTCTCGACTGACATTGGCTTTGTGGGCCTGTCGTGGGTTTAGTTTTTTTCCCCTCCGCAGCCGCGCGCGTTGTACCAGTAGACACTGTTCTCGCGGTGTTATGTACAGTACCCTTCATGCTTCGTGCAGTAATGTGACCAGTTCCTATCCCTTGCCTTGCATGCGTAAAGTCAGGAATATACAGGTGGCGCGTCGTGACGACGTTCGCCTTGGCGTCATGGGTCGCTGCACTTGCAGCGTGGGAACTTGGAGCGGGGGCGGGCGTCTGCGAAGAGCTGAGAAGAGCAGCTGGACGATGCTGAGGACGATAGTCTCGTCGTGCCCCGACATGGACAGGACCTCACATCGCCTCCGCTAAGACTCCTAGCTAGCCGGGCTATCCCATTCTTTCTCCCTTCGCATCTTCGCTGCCGGTCAAGCGCTGTATCTTATCACATCGGCTAAGAACTGCAGTCTCTCGCCATGAGCCGCACGCGCGACATCGATAACGAAGACCCCTTCCTCCTCCTGCACCCTTATGAACCACCGGAAGGCCACATTGGCCTCGCGGAGTGTGCACGCGAGTCCTCCCCCCTACCTCCAAGCCCGCACAGCGTGCCAGCACGCCCTCGTCTCCTACCCCCGTTCTCTCTCCTCCCCCTTGGTATCTGCATCATTCCTCCATCACCATGAATGCATCTTCATCATCGAGCCCGTCCAAGGGGAAAGGTATCTCCTCCCCGATTTTAATGCAAGGGCGTGAAGCCGCATACACTCAAGTCGCCCCCATCCTCCCTGACGCCGACCCCACATCGTCCGCGATGCTCAACTTCCCTAGCACCTCCTCCTCTGCTTGGGCGAGACCTTCTTCCCTTATCACAACACCCGAGCCGCAAGCTCTCCTTCCCTCGTAGACATGGCACAGGCACAGCAGACGAGAATCTCGGACCCTCCTCGGCGGCGGCGCGCAAAGACAAAGGCAAGGCGCGTGCCCGGCCTCCCGTCCTGCCCCCGCTCGTCTTCGACCCAACCGCGCTCGAGTATGGCGCCGCGGAGTGGCCAACCTTCGACGCATCCGTCTCACCCACGTCCCCGTCCTCGTCCGCCATCGCGGTCCCCATGGCCGTCCCGATGTCGGTGTCGCCGCAGACCGCCGGCCCGTCCTCGTACGGCTCTGGGTTCGTGTCCATCAGCACAGACTCAACGAGGAGCATACGCCGCAGCGACGCTACGCCCCCAGTCTCCCCAGCGGCGGAGGCGAGTCCGAGCGCGGAGGTTGCTCACGTCGCGCGCCGGCCGCGCTCGCTTTCTAGCCTGCGCTCCACGCGCTCTCTCTCGGCGGTCTCGGTCCGCAAGATGAAGACGAGGCTCGTGACCAACAAGGCCCCGGGTACGATCGCGCGCAAGCTGCTCTTCAAGCGACGGACGGACTCATCCTCCTCTGACGATGCGGGCGCGATTCGATCTCCTTCGGCGAGGCGCGTGGTCGACACAGAAGCCCACGGCGGCGTGGAGCTCGGGCGCGGGAGCTGCTTCATGCCGTGGGCGCGCGACCTGAAGGCGTGCACGAGCCCACCACAAGGCACGCTCGTTGACATCGACGTCGGACTCGTCACGCCGCTCACGCCCGTCTCCCCAATCTACCGCATTGGCCAACCCGCCGGAACGCTGCGCACCAAGGGCCGGTCGTACTCGTCCCCATTCCCCCTACCCACGGCGGCGACAGATACGGTCGGTGCTTCTCCGCTTGACGTCGTCCCCCTCGCGCCCGCAGATATTTCAGAACCCATCATAGTCAATATACCAGACTATTTCGACGAGTGGCTCCCACGCGAGCTGCGGCTCCGCGTGCTCGTCGCCTTCGTGGACCTGTACGACGAGGAGCATGCGGAGATGGTTGCGGGAACCAAGTGGTCCGCCGGACGCGCCGGTCAGTCACGCAATCGTTGGGTAGGGAGAGAGAAGGGCATTCGGGAGCTTCTAAAGCTCAGCAGGGTGGGTTGATACTCTCCTCTTCACTGCTCCTGCACAGATGATAATCGGGCGCACAGGTGTGCAAGGCTTGGCAGAGCCTTGTGTATGACGGGCAGCTGTGGGCGCGACTGCCCAGGCTCCTTACGAGCGTACTCACGCGCTTGTGCGACACTGCGGGCGGGTTCGTCAAGCGCATCGACTTCACAGGCCTGGCGGAGCTCACGTCAGATATGCTCATCGAGATGACGGACGCCCTGTGTTCCCACTCGACGGTTCCCAGCGGTCTCCAGCACACACACATTACGAAGATTGATCTATACGGCTGCAACGCTATCTCTTCTCGCGCTCTACACTACCTCCTCATCCGCGCCCCGGCACTCCAGTCGCTCTGCATCAAGGGCCTACCCGCGGTTAACTCTAACACATGTTCGGTACTCTCGACATACTGCCGCAAGCTTCGCATCCTCGACATGTCGCGATGCGCGAACGTTAACGGCGACGGCATACGCGCTCTGGCCGAGTCCGCGCTGGACCGCGGCGAGATGTTGCCCCTCACGGTCCTTCGACTCAACGGCCTTACCCGTGTATCCGACGGGATGATGTTCGCCCTTGGCCGCGCGGCTCCCCTGCTGGAGGTGCTCGACCTCAGCTGCGCGACGGCGCTCCACAACTCCTCCATCGAGGCCTTCGTCACGCTTTCCGCCGCAGAGGCCCTTCCACCCCCCATACAGACGCCGTCCAACTCACCGCACGAGAAGCAGGACGAGACCCAGCCGACCCGAACACGTACTGGCGAAGGGTGACCCGCCTACGGCACCTTGCGTTGTCTGGCTGCCCGCTCCTAACGGACCACGCGCTCTCGCACCTCGCACACGCAGTCCCAGCGCTTGAGCTGCTCGAGCTCGCGGGTGTCGGCCCGGACCTACGCGACGACGGGCTCATACGCCTCTTTGGAACGACGCCGCGGCTGCGCAAGGTCGACCTCGAAGACGCAACCGAGATCACGGACGCGGTTCTCGCCGCGCTCACCCCCGTGGAGGAAGACGCTTCGGTGGCTCCCCCGCCCCGCCGCAGCCCGCGCGCACCGCAGACGGGCGACGTGCTCGAACACCTGACGGTGTCGTACGCGGGGCACCTCACGAACGACGCGTTCCTCGCGCTCGTGCGCGGGTGCACGCGCCTGCGCGTGCTCGAGGCGGACAACACGCGTCTGAGCAGCGCCGCGTTGCGCGAGTTCGTCATGCTCTCGCGGGCGCGCACGGTGCGGCGCGGCGCGGAGCCGAGCTCCGTCGTCGTCGCGATCGACTGCCGCGGGGTGGGCGAGGTGGTCGTGCGCGACCTGGCTGCCGCGGGGCACACGCGCCCCCGGGACGGCTGGCGCTCCTTCGAGGCGCGGCGGCTGGCGTTCGCGGACGCGAGGGACGAGGACGCGCGGGCGGTGCTCGACGCCAGCGTGGGCGAGGACGAGTGCGACGCGACGAGGGTGGTCGTGAAGACGTTCTACTCGTGGCAGACGGTGGACGCGGTGCGCGCCGCGCGAGAGAAGAGGAGGAAGGCGCGGCGGGCCGCGAACGGCAGCGCGAGCAGCACCGGGGAAAGCAGCGCCCCGGGCGCGAGTGCCAGGGCGCGGTGGTGGAGCCCTGGTGCTAGGCGGGCGGGCGGGGCGTCGCCGGTCGCGTTGGAGGGGATGGACCGGGACGGGTGCACGATCATGTAGGTGGGTGGGAGGGAAGGGGAGTATCTGTGTCCATCGTCCATCGCTCTCCGATTTCTTGGTTCTTGAATCTTGGCCTGTATCACCACCCAGCTGACTGCTACGCAGGCGACATATCGCCCTCACGATTTCAGGTCTCCGTCTGTTATAACTCCCCCTGCTTCTCCGAGTTTGTTACCTTATACGACATCACGACTCCGATTTTTTCTTTCTTCCGCTCATCCCTCCTCTATAGGCACTGCATCAGACAGCACGGACTGCCCTGCGTTCGTGGGATTGTAGCTGTATGTATTTTTGTGCAGAATGTGTAGCCACGACGTTAGAATGTATGATGCACGAGTACGAGAATATACAATGTGACAATGTTACTTCCTTTGGTCCTGTTCATCAATGTCCACAACGTCTGCTTGATCTTGACATTAGAAGCCCCGCAGCGCTGCCCACATGTGTGTTGTCCCGAGAAACCTTTTTGAAGCAAGAACCCGCTGAAGAGCTTTCTGGCCGATGAAAGGAGTGTAAAGCCACGTAACTGTTAATCGCTGCCAACAGAGACTGAGTTTCGGTGGTAACTAACATTGAGCTACAACCACACAGATTGCTAAGTGACCGATCGAGTGCTCTACAGTGTCCTTTGAGAGGTGCGCGTGCTGAATGCAGAGGTGTATGCGTGGAGGAGTGCAGGCAAGAAGACCAGTCTCTACGACGCCTTATTTTCTTTCTTCTTCGCTTTCTTCTCTTTTCTCCTCTCTTTCTTGGCCAACGCCAGAGCGGCAGTGTCCACAGGAGCGGCACCTAGGGGCACGACAGCGGAAGCTTGACTGTTTTTCTTCTTCTTGGGTTTCGGGGAAGGGGCGGACGCGTCGTCTCCGTAGCCTGTATCGCCATGTCAGAAATCTCCGAGCATGTGGGATCAGCAAATGAGCCTGACGCACCGGCAAACACGTCGACAGGAGCCCTTCTCTTTTTGCCATTGCCCTGCCCAGGCCCGTCGTCGTCGTCGTCCTCATCGTCATCTTCGTCCACATCTATCGTCTGTACCGTAGGAACCTCGCCCATGTCCTTGCTTTTGCCCTTGCCCTTGTTCTTCTTCGGTTTGGAACTCGACCGCTCCGGCTCCTCGTCCTCGTCCACGGCCATGGCCCCACCGACATCCTCCGTCGTCCCATCGAAGACCATCAGCGGTTCGCCTTCCTCCTCCTTGTCGCCGTTCTTCAATGCCTCAGCGAGCTTCCGCTGGTAAGCCTCCCGCTGCAGCATCTTCTTCGTGACGCGGGTTGGGATCGACGAACGGGCGTCAGCCGGGGTCGCCGAAGAAGATGAAGACGCAGCGGCGTTCGTCTGGGGCGCGGACACAGACGCAGAGGCCGATGCGGGAGGGTTCCCGTCGGCGTCGAAGCGGATGACGGTGTTGGGCCGCGCGGAGGACTCGCCGGGCGGACCCTGGTCGCGGACTTGGGCGATCGCGTGCCGGATGAAGCGGTTCGCGGCGGCCTTGTCGAGCACAGATTTTCCTGGGAGCGGGAGGGTTGGAGGGTCGGGACGTGCAGGAAAATGGGGAAGCAATGGGGGATGGGCATACGTTTCTCGGGATCCTCTGCGTTCTTGATTTTGTCGAAGTACTGCTTGACGCGCTCCTGGGGCGAGTATGGGGGTTGTATCATTCGGTATGAGAGATGGACGCACCAGTTCTGCAACGACTGGGTGCGTCTTGGGGTCAACGCCCCGAGTTTTGAGGTAAACTGCCGCGGCAAATGAAATGAGGAATATGGGTGTGTTGACCAAACAGGGACGTACTGAAGATGAGGTCGTAGACAAGATATGGTATGGCTACGTTCAACTTGACTTGCTGCATGGTATCCAGTGGTAGCAGGGATTCTGGCAGAGTTTGGGCCAATAGAGGCTGCAGTTTCTCTTCAAGGTCGTCCAGACAGTCATTGAGCGAGGCCACCTTGGTCAAGAGCTTCTCTGCGCTGTCTTCCATTGGCAAAAAAACTTCGTGCTAGCAAGTATGAGCTTCTTTTCGTTCGTTCACCAGAAAAAAGCAAAGAGAAAAGTGAGGTTCGAGGAGGAGAAGCCCAAGCGGCGAAGCGCTGAACAATCGTGTCTCGCAAGCCTTCGCGAAGCCCCTCTCCTCTCAACCACGACAAGCGGTCGACCTACTTGGCTATGGTCCGTCATATCCTTGTCTCCTTCTCCTGCGAGAGTGCTAATGCAGTGCATTGTCGTAGTCCTCTGAGCTTCGATACACGGCCAACACTCAGCTTGAGCATCGTGCGTCCTTTAAGCCTCACTCTGGGTCGCTCTACTGAACCTACTTGCATACAGTCCATGCTCGTTACACTGGAACTGGTATGTATGTTCTGAGCCCTGATCCGATCATGATAGCTAACATCCCTTGCAGGTCACGCTGATCTCACCAAATAGTGAGTTCTCTCCATCCCAGAACCAACTCGACATAGCTAACGCCCTTGGTCTAGTGAGTGGCTGACCCATCAGCACCGCGACACGCTCTCTTCTATCGTCGGCCATCCTACCCTCACTTCGTATCTGGCAATCGCTGATGGTGAGGCTACCGGGAGGATCAAGTTCGAGATGACCGAGGTACGTCTGTCTTCACATTCGCCTCGTGCTCGACCACTGAACCGAGGTGATGCAGCGCATGCTGCAGCCGTGCGGCCCGCCGCCCAAGAAAGACGATTAGGCTCCGCGCAGTGATTCGGTGTAGCTGCGCAGATGCGGGGAGCAACAGGCTTCATATAGTACGTCGTGTCCACCCCCTTTGTCCCACGTAGGCACCGTCCAGACGACCAACCCCAGCAATGCGATCGCTTTTGCGCACCACCGTGTTCCCTCGCATGCGAAACTCGCCCCTTCAGCATTCCGATTTGAAGTGGTGGAAGCTGTGTGACCGAGGCGTCAAGTGGCCAGTGCACAGGTTCACATGCCACAAAACCGCTCAACGGGAAGTGGCTCCCAGGTCGGAAATTGTTCGTGTTTCTCGCTCAAGGAGTGGTCCGCGAAGCTCTCGGAGCATGCGCGCCCGGGACGGCGGATTTGGCAAGTCGAGCGTGGAACGATTGGCCACGACTTCATTGGCTTCGTCATACCTGCGGAGTGGCCAGACCAAGCAGTGTGGGCTTGCCACTCGGCGCCCCCCTCAAGTCTGTCGAGCCTGAGCCTCTGGGGGGTTCCTCGCCTTCATATTCTTCCATCTCCTCGTGCTCGCTCCACCTCCCACCGCCGTCCTACTGTCCCTCCAAGAACCTTTGTCCAGCCATCACAAAGCAATCTTAGGGTATTTCTCAGCCACATCATTCCCGCGCTCCCCGGGCTCGTCCAGTCAGACTCTCATCGTCTCTCATCCCCAACTTCGCCCACCATGGCTCGAATATACACACACGACTCACCCAGTCTGTCTGCCCTGGACGACTCATTTCAATATCCCATCTCCACCTCCCCCGTGAAGAAATCTCCAAGCGGCTTCCTTTATCCTCCGGACCTTTCAGGTTCGCTACACTTTCATCACCACGTTGCAGACTCCCCGACGCAGGATATTAGGGAGCTCGAAACGCCTAGCACCTCCGCCTCCTCTTCACTCTCGGAGCCGTCTCCCCTCGAAGACCCGCCTGTGGAATACTCGCCGTCAGAGGTGACAATCACCCCAGCGCTTCTTCGCGGTGACACTGAGAGGGTCAAGAAGAAGAGGTCCATCAGCGGCGCCCTCAAGTCTCTCCGCACCGCCTCGCTTGACTTCAAGGGCACTCTCCGGGGCGCAGCTCCGGCGCCGTCGCCCGCGCCAGTAGACAAGTCCCCAGGGGCGTCGGACGCGATGCCGCATGCGACGGGGTGGCGGTCATGGGAGGACAACATGTTTCAAGACCGGAATAGGACGGTGCGGAAGTCCAATATGCCACACCATCCGTTCGCACCCGAGGACGTGCCGTACATGCAGGCGTACAGCCATGTTTTGCTCGAGAAGTGAGTGATTCTGGATGGCGGGCGGAACGTCCCACGGTGGCGCGTCGACACTGACACCGCGTCGCGCAGTGACTATCAAACGTACCAGCTCTTGTGTCGTCTCACCGCAGTGGATTCGCCGACGTTCCACAAGTACGGGAAGAAGCCTCCCATGGATGTGCTCGATTTGGGATGCGGGGAGGGTTTTTGGGTGCTGCACGCGGCGAAGTTGTGGAAATCGTATGGCACGAAGGTGACGGGATTCGACCTCATCGACCTGCACAACAATGAGGTCGGGGAAGTCCGTCCTTCCATGGAGCCAGCGTATGTGCCCAAGAATGTCACTTGGAAGCGCGGAAACTTGTGCGTGTCTCATTTGCCACTTGGCGGAATCGAACACTGAACGGCCCACTAGCCTACACGAGAGACCGCCTTTCCCAGACGAGTCATTTGACCTCGTCCGCATGGCGAACCTTTCCCTTTGCATTCGCGAACACGAGTGGCAACATGTCTTCGAGCAGGTCTGGCGTATCCTCCGCCCCGGCGGTCGCCTCGAGCTCATCGAGGACGACCTCTTTTTCCCCGCGATCACCCCCCGCCCTACGCGCGACGCCGCTCCCGCACCCACCGGTTGGAGCACGCCGGGCCGCCGTCCCCGCACCGCGAGCACCGTCGAGACTTCGCGTCGAACCCCCATCCCTCGCTCCGCCTCCACCTCGCGCCCGGGCTCGCCTCTGCTGGGCTCGATAGATCAAGACAAGCCGCTCCCTGACCTGCCATGGCCGTTCGCGACCCCAACACGGCGCCGCACTCATCGGCGCGTGCAGTCCGACATCGACTTCGCCTTGGACGTCGCTCAAGCGACGTACCTCGAGAACGCGTTCGGCGCGATGCTGGCTAGACAACGCATTGCGCCACGGCCCGACGCTGTCATTTCTGCTGCGCTCACAAACGCGTTCGGTGACGAGTGGGTCCGTCAGACGCAGGAGCTCGAGCTCTCGGTGCCGTCGCGCGCGCTCTCCGAGCGCTGCCAGAGTGCGGGGATCCGACCGCCGACCGCACCCGCGGGGGCCGCACCGGGGGCCGTACCCCACGGGCATGGGCACCATGGGCGGCGCACAAGTGAGGACGAGCGGCCGAAGCACGAGCGACTCGCGGCGGCGCCTATCCCCATCCCGCCTCCCGCCTCGCCCTCTAGGGCACGGTGGAGCGATGAGCCCCACGCGCACACGCCCGCGACGCGGGAGATGGCGGCGAAGGCGCGAAAGGTGCTCGTGGACGGCGGAGAGATCCAAGGCCCGACGGGGCCGTACCAGCCGCCAGGGTTGGTGCTGCTGCCGGCGACGTTGCTTCCGTGCTCTCCGCTGGAGCTGGAGATGCACGCGTGCAAGCATATGAACACCTTGTTGGGGTGCAAGAATGCGTTGACGGAGTACCTGGTGGTGAAACGGGATAAGGAGGGCAAGAGGTGTGTTTCGGAGAAAATGGTTGCGGATTTTTTGTGGGAGTACGACCTGTGAGTGCCTACTGCGTCTTTCCGTGTGCTCTGAGTACTGAAGTGCGGCCTTGGTAGCTTTCGTAGGAAACGGTTCAACTGGCCTCAAGATATACCCGACCTCAAATTCCTAGACAACGTCGACGACGATCACGACAGCTTGTCGCAGAGTCTCCCTCCCTCCCCACCTCCCATCAAGACATCCACCTTCTTGAAAGCTATCTCCGGCCCCACTTTCTCCAATGGGCCTTCTCCGCCCTCCCTTCCGGCCGCAGCGACGTCTTCCGCGTTGGACTTGCGGGTTCCGTGCGGGGATGAGCAATCGACCCACGTACGCACCATTCGGGTGTACGAAGCACTGAAGCCCTCGGGGTGCCGGTGCGGCTGTCACCATAGCGGGCTGAGCAAGTGCCCGTGAATCAAGCCTGGGAGTCGCGCGGACGATGTGCGGCGCATTCCTTGACGACCCCTCCCTCCTCACGACGTGACACGACCTCACATGTCTATGCCTTCTTGCACATTATGCCGCCACCCCCGGGTGCTTTGTTCGTCTTCTTTGCCGTTTCCGCACTGATGCGCGCGCGCTGTTGTCTCCGCCGATGGTCATACATCGACGTCTAATCCAGTACTACCCCTACGATTATACGCGTATACTTGGAAATTTGTCTAACCTTCTATCTTCGTTTATCCCCAGAAGTTCCTGAAGCGCACCCCTCAGCCGCGCATCCGAGGTTCGGCATCCTACCCTCGTATGTCCGCCCGCTGTACTCTTAGCTCTTTAGACGCACACAGGTTTCGATCAAACCGTATGCATCATATATTACAGTCGCTATTCTCGCCCTCCTCAGCTTCGAAGCCGTGTATGATAATAGAGAACTACGAATAAGTTAATGCCTATAGTCACCAGCGCAAGCACTGTACGCAACGTAGAAGTATTACCGCCCCACGCCCCCACGCCTCTGTTTTCGGACAGCAGACGAAGGGAAGGGTTTGCCGACGGGCGGGTGTACAACGGTCCGAGGAATGATAATCTACAGTATGGACCCGGCGGCGGACACTCGTGTCCTCTTCAAAGTTAGGTCCGCGCCTAGCCTCGCCTCGCCCCACCTCACCTCACACTCGCGCGCGGTCCGCGACTCCTCGGAGGTGCACAAGCTACCGGGGTCAAGTCCGACGCGCGTCGCCGTCTGGGCTCCGGCTGCCGCGCTGCAGGCGCGTGCGCTCGTCCGCGAGGTCCTCGTAGTCGTCGTCCTCCTCGCCCGCGATCTGGACGTCGCCGGCGCCGGCGCCGCTGCCGCCTGCGCCGGGCTCGGGCTCGTAGATGGTCTCGAGCCCGATCTCGTCCTCGCGGGCGCGGGCGTAGCCGCCGCGGCGCTCGCGGCTGCGGCTCCGGTCGCGGGCGCGGTCCGTGGGGCCGGCGCGGGCGCGGGCGAGCTCGAGGAGGTGGACACCGAGGAAGGTGGTGACGAGCCCGGCGAGGAGCGAGATCGAGTTCGCGGGGTCGTCGGTGTTGATGCCCTGGAAGAGGATGATGGAGGCGATGATCGTCGCGGTGGAGAAGCCGACGTAGTACATCGGGTTCACGCTACGCAGCAGGCGAGCGCCGAGAGATTTAGAACATGAGCTTGGGGCGAGGTGGAGGGGCAACTTACACGTTGGTGTGGAAGGCGTCGAGCGCCTTGTTGAAGTAGTTTGTCTGGACGACGATGCAGGTGACGACGAGGACGCCGAAAACGTAGGTCGCGGGGCGGGTGAACTGGTTGTTGCCCTCGAAGGTGAGCTTGACGGCGACGCCAAGGCCCTTGATTGCCATGACGCTGACGGAGCCGACGAGGGAGCAGATAGAGATATAGACGGACGGGTTTGAGCGGCCGTACTTGGGGACGACGGCATATATCATGACGAGGGCGAAGACGAGCACGAACAGGCTGTACGTGAGGAAGCCTGGGGACGTGTGGGGTTGAAGGCGGGCAATGTGCAAAAGGCTATGAGTACGCACCTGGCTGGAGAGCGTAGTGGAGAATCTCATCTACAGTTCCTACATCCTTGTCTGGCGGTGCGTGGAGGACGATGATGAGGGACCCAAGCAGGCAGAGTGCACATCCTACGCGGCCGAGATGTCCTAATCGTTCCTTGAGGACGAGGGAGGCAAGCACGGCTCTTGGGCGGTTGTGAGGATCGCGCCTGACAGAAGTGGGAGAAGAACATACCCGATAATTACACTGAGCGCACCAAGGGGAGTGATCAATATTGGGGGTGCGAAGGTGTACGCAACAAAGTTAAGGACTGGACAGGACGACATGAGACGCGCAAGGTAAGTTGCCGCGGACGGAATGCTCACGTACTCTCCCCAAGGACCACTGCGCTCAGCGGTCAGCGGCGTACAAGGGCGACAGCGGACGTGGACGCACTTATGACCATGCCTGTCCACCATAGCGGGTTCTTGAAATACGCGTGCTGATCGGTGGCCGACCCGTTCACCGCGTTCCCGGCCTGGATGAGCCCCTGCACGTCCAAGAGGTCAGACGGACTCGCGTTTGGCGCAGAGACTAGGACGAACGAGCTTAGTGAGAATGGAGCTGCCGCCGATGCCCACGGAGCCAGCGATGGATATAATGATGCCAATGTACTTGTCGTCGATCATGTTGGAAGTGAACCGTTCAAGGAGCGTGTGTCATGGGAATCGTGGGCGGGCGCGGGCGTCGAGCAGTCCGGCGGGCGGGGGAGCGAGTGGACGTGGAGCGGAGGACAGCACCGAGCACGGCGGGCGCGGCTCGGAGTGTGCCAGCGAGCGCCCCGGACACTGCGCAGTCCGGGGCGTGGGCCGCGCGTAGCCTCGCGACTTGCTTGCCTTCGAACCTCACCGATGTCTGCAACGCGTACAATGTCGCGCCCGCCGCGCACCTTGTCCTCGACGTCGGGGGGTTTCGCACTCACCAAGGCCATCGACGTGCCAGCCGTGCAGCACGAGGGTACTCCGCGAGGGTTGCTCTCGAGTGCATGGATGCTTGGATGCGGTCGACTCCGCATCTGTCGTTCCCATGTCTGTCTTCGGGTTTCTCTCTCCATTCACTGCTGCGCTAATCCTCGTCTGTCAGCAGCGCGTCATGGTGTTCCTCCTGAAACTACTCTCCGACTGCATTCCCATGCACCCAGGTGGAAGGCCCGACGTCGCATCTAATTCTATGTCACTTTCGCCGCTCGCGCGACACCTTGCCGCCCAAACCGCGCCGCGGCACAGGCATGCGCACCTCTCAATGGCCTATGACCGGTGGAACCTATGTGATCTCATTTCCTGGGCTATCCAACAAACCCCACTCATCTTCCGCACTGCTCACAACGCACCTTTGCCGACACGCACAGGACGCCACCGTGCGCAGGAAAGACATCGGGGTTCGTCTCCATATCTCATAAGCAATGCTCCAAGAGCGGTAGAACAGCGCCCTCAGCCCCGCCAAAAAGCCTCTACATAGCCGCATACGCCCAGGCACCCACACACCCGGGCGCTTCTGCCCTCGCATCTGGCGACGCCACAAGGTCACCATGCTCCGAGTCGGCGGCGCCTGTACATGGCCGTGGTGAGAACTCCCCAACTTACTTGCGCGCTCAAAGCGCGCTTTTGGCGACCCTGCAGGTCCCCAACCAGGCCTAGTTGGACTTTTCCGTGATGGGAGGCGACAAGAATCCATAGCTACTAATGCAATCCTCGAGCTTTGGAATCGGGGGAAATGCGGGTGCTGCGATTTGCACCGCTTGAAAGCCGAGACAGATTACTCGTCAGGTGAGGTCACTCGTATCCTCTTGAACAGGTTATATCCAGAAATATATTCATTCTTGGCAGAAATATCGCTGCTCGGTGAACTTCTGCGCTTGCTCCACCCTCCACGAGGCTACATGTTAACCGCTCGGCGACCAGCTGGTAGGGCGATGTCGCTTGCCCGGCAGACTGTGGCGTATGTAGAGCGCGAGGGCTCAAGCGCTCATGCTTTACCAGAACGAGGTGCACCGCGCACTGGGGCCAGTCGACCACACCGATCATCGCACAACGAGGTACAGGAATGGCCTTCTCCGCCGTTCTTCACACGCCTTGCTACAGCAGAAGAGGTCGCTGACGTTGACCGGAGTCTACCTGTTAAGCTCGAGGCTCGGTCTCTCCAGCCCAGTAGCCGTCTCCGGCGGCGCACGGCGCGCACTGCGGGTCCGAGTAGTGCACGCGCGCGCCACTTTGCGCGCCCCCGTCGTGGCTATTCTGCGGAGCTACCGTTGTAGTGGCGCTACCCAAGGTCAAAGCCCGCCACTGCGTCTAGTAGAGGCGAGGGAGACTTCGCTCTACGGTCGACGCGCGTTCATCTGGGTACTGGCGTTCCGACATGAATACTTAAGGCCCAGGGCGAGGCATTTCTGCCTCATCGACTCGAGCCTCACCCGCTCATCTCGACTTCCATTCCATCCTCCCCCTTCAACGACACACCTCGCCTGCACAAGACCATGGCGAAGCTGTCGCTGTTCACCCCCTTCGTCACGCTTGCTTTGCTAGGCGGCGCACTCGCCTCCACCACCGTTGGTCCTGTAGGGCAGCTCACCCTGACCAACAAAGTCATCGCACCCGATGGCTTTCCCCGTGCGGCCGTCGTCGTGAACGGTCAGAGTCCTGGCCCACTCATTGTTGGACACAAGGCATGCATCTGCAACCCAATCGTCAGCAACGATCCGGCTAATGTCTCTTTAGGGTGACGACTTCAGGCTGAACGTCGTCGACAAGTTGAACAACCACACCATGAACATGACGACTAGCATCGTGCGTCTCTCTACGTCAGCTGGTTTCCTCAGCCTGGTCGTTGACATGACGTCTGTCTCACAGCACTGGCACGGCTTGTTCCAAGCGCACACCAACTGGGCGGACGGCCCTGCGTTCGTGACGCAGTGTCCGATCGCGTCCGGGCACTCTTTTCTCTACGACTTTTCAGTCCCGGATCAAGCAGGTGCGTCTGTCAAACACGGCGTCCCGCTCGGTGTCAATCCGGGCGTCGTCTGCTGCGCCTGTGCTTGTTTCGTGTCCTCATCATCGCCGCTGCATTCCAGGGACGTACTGGTACCACAGCCACCTTGCGCTACAGTACTGCGACGGGCTGCGCGGACCGCTCGTCATTTACGACAAGCACGACCCGCTGAAGTACCTGTATGATGTCGACGACGGTGAGCCTCTCGCTCATGTAAGGCCCTTGGTCCGCTCTTGGCTCACTGGCGCTCTTCATTTCTATAGAGAGCACCGTCATCACGCTCTCGGAGTGGTATCACGTCGCGGCTACGCTGCGGGGTGGGCCGCCGTACGTCTAGTCTCTCGAGCCGGGGCTTGCAAGGGCCGTGTCTGATCTTCACGACGAATTTCTTTTAGTGGCCGCGCTGACTCAACGCTTATCAACGGACTTGGGTATTCCCCTACGACTAACACCGGCGAGCTGGCGGTCATCAACGTCACGAAAGGCAAACGGTTCGTGTCACTGACAAAACATTCGTTTATTGTGAACTCACGCTTTGGTATAGCTACCGCTTCCGTCTCGTCTCCATCTCGTGCGAACAAGAGTACACCTGGAGCATCGACAAGCACAACATGACCATCATCGAGGTCGATGGGGTTAACTCTCAACCCCACACCGTTGACTCGCTCGAAATCTTTGTGGCTCAGCGTTACTCGTTCGTGGTACAGATTGACTTCCTTCTGCATATATGCCCAGGGATCGTTGACATTGGGGTGCCTCGCAGCTCACAGCGGACCAGCCCGTTGACAACTACCTCATCCGCGCGGTGTCAACCCTTGGCCCCTCTGGCTTCGTAAACGGCACCAACTCCGCCATCCTGCGTTACCGCGGTGCTCCCATTAAACAGCCCCCGGCGACTCCGGCCCCACCGAGCGTGGCGCCTCTTGTTGAGACCGATCTTCACCCGTTCACGCCCACGCCTGTGGTACGCCCCGTTCAATGTACCCAATTTTGACCCACTGTCTGACTCGACTTCCGTAGCCTGGCAAGCCTGAACGCGGCGGCGTCGACGTGGCGATCAACCTCGTCTTCAACTTTGTATGTCACCTGAGCTCTGTTCTTTTACCTGGGGCTGACCGCTCTCGTTGCACACAGGTCAAGGGGGCCTTCTTCTTGAACGACCACACCTTCAGCCCACCGAGCGTGCCCGTGCTGCTGCAGATCCTCTCCGGGGCGCAGACCGCGCAGCAGCTGATGCCCGAGGGCAGCGTCATCCCCCTGCCCGCGAACAAGACGATCGAGGTCTCCTTCCCGGCGAACAACTCCGCCGTCGGCGGGCCGCACCCCTTCCATCTGCACGGCGTTCGTCTGTCCCCTCCGCTCTTCCCCGTTTTCCCCTCATTCCGATCCTGATTCCTTCCTCGCAGCACACGTTCGCGGTCGTGCGCAGCGCGGGCAGCAGCGTGTACAACTACGACAACCCGATCTTCCGCGACACGGTGGACACGGGCTCGCAGGCGAACGGCGACAACGTCACGATCCGCTTCGTGACCGACAACCCCGGGCCGTGGTTCCTCCACTGCCACATCGACCCGCACCTGAACGCCGGCTTCGCGGTCGCGTTCGCGGAGGACATCCCGGACATCGCGTCGGCGAACCCGGTGCCGGCGCAGTGGAAGAACCTGTGCCCGGTGTACGACGCACTGCCCGAGTCGAAGCACTGAGGCCTGAGGTGTGGTGGGCTGGGGAGGAACGAGAGCGATTCGAACTTGGACTTGCGAGGGGCTCTTGTGTACTTGTGAGGATCGTGCCCGACAGAAGTGGGAGAACATACCCGATACTTACAAGTAATGAGCGCAGTAATCAATATTGGGGGTGCGAAGGTGTACGCAACAAAGTAAAGGACTGGACAGGACATGAGACGCGCAACGCCTGCTGCGGACGAAATGCTAACGTACTCTCCCCCGGGTTAGGGAAATTGGGGGTAGCCATGTGCGTCTACTAGTACAGAGCCTACGACATAGACGCGGTCGACTGCTCACCATCGCAGAGCCTTCCGCTACCGCTCAGCTATGCAGCGCTACGGAGCTGCTACCCGCATCTATGCGCTGCGAACAACACGGGGGGTTGTGCATCGAGCCTGCAGAGGCGAACGGGCTACAACGACACGGAGGAGACACTCTAGATCTCGCGTCGTCAGTTTGGGTTGAGCGAGTCACGCCAGGCGTAGTGCATACGTGCGTGCAGTGTGCGGAAGACCAGCGCGAGAATAATAAGCCAACAAGAATTCAAGCAAGTAGAGAGGCAAATTGTTTGTTACCTGCGACCGGCCCTAAACTCAGGCGCTTCTCCTCCTCCTCCGCTTCCTCCTCCTGGGGTCTACTGGCTTTAGTTATCCGGGGAATACATCAGGGCATCAAAATTGTCTTGGAAGCACTTGGCATGCCTTTGAACATTGTAACGTTATCGCCTTCGCGTGACTCCCTCCCATCACACATTCCACGTGAGTCCGTCTGAACCAAGCGGCCGGGCCCCTTCCTTCGCTCGTGCGTCTCACGTCGCGCAGGACTTTCGCCGTCACCTTCACGGTCTGTTCGACGCTCACGCTCCGCCGGGGTCCCTGAGCTCTTCCTGGTGCGTGAATCTTCACATAGTTCTATTGCCCCATGCTGCAGGCGGGCTCATCGACGCAGCAGTTTCACACTTGGATTCACCTCCGTAGACAATGTATTCAGAACCCCCGCAGCCACATCTCTGAAATTGTCCAGCGGTCCGCCCTGTCATCCTCCAGCCTCGCTCGGAAATACCG
This sequence comes from Epithele typhae, assembly GCF_022376455.1. NCBI lineage: Eukaryota > Fungi > Basidiomycota > Agaricomycetes > Polyporales > Epitheliaceae > Epithele > Epithele typhae. The sequence goes on along the minus strand of NW_025954215.1, from coordinate 34,696 downwards.
GCCAGTCGCGCGCAAATGTAGCGCGCTAGAACCCAGGATCATCCCCAGTGAGAACTTACAGGTTTCAGAGGGTTTCAGGCGGTTTCGTTTGGGCGAAACCGCCTGGAACCCTGAGAAACCGCTTGAAACCGCCATATCGGTAAAAGAAACCGTATGAAACTGTGCACAAAGTTTCATACGGTTTCGTACGGTTTCGTGGGGGTTTCGGACGGTTTGGGGCGGTTTGGGGGTCGGTTTCGAGCGGTTTTGTGCGGTTTGGAACAATATCACATTGAATTACTATATACGGTACACTCCAAACATATGGTTACTCTGCGCCCACGTCGTCCGCCTGTGTCCACCCCGCACGCCCACGTCCGCCCGACAATGTGCACCACCCTTCCGTACCTTTCGTAGCTGCTCTTCTTGCAGCGCGCCGTCCTCTCGGCGGGTAATTGTAGGCTGGCGCGAGACGTTGCATTTGTCCGTCTCATGTGTTTCCAGTAGCGCAGGTCGTCGACGCTGTCGACGAGAAGTCCTGTGCAAGGATATCAGCGTGATGTTTGAGAAGGATTTGTAGAACATAAATCCCAGCATGCAGGTGAGCGAAATGCGCGTGTTCGGGAAAGACATAAGGAACACGCGGATGCACTGCTCGGCTGTATGTGTGGGGTCCCAGTCAGCTCGCGTGTCGCACGGATGAGGAAGAGAGGGAGGATACACACCCGGCTCACTCATGCCGCACTCGTCCAGGAGCCACCACTCCCTTCCCATCGCGGAGAAGCATTGCAGTGTTCTTCTCGATCCGTTTTCCGGTGATCTAGAGGGAATGTCAGCGAGCGACACGGCACAGCGCAGAGAGATCGGAATACTTGCGAATGTCCAAGGTCCGCGTCCGGCTCGATGAAGCGGTGTGTCCCGCCTGCGATGGCCGCGTCAGTCAGCAAGGCGGGCGCACAGAGTAGTGGGCGCGGACGGACTGATCACCCACGAGCCATTGTCGAGCACGACATCGTTGTGCTCGAACTGGTACGTGTGCTGAGTCTTGAAGCGGTCGATGGGCGTAGTTGTCGACATTGCAGGGACCAACGGCGACCGACAACAGGCCGTCCAGCGGTGACGCATACAAGCAGATGGGGGAAATACTGAATATATGCGGTGAAAGACACTCACATAGGTGAGCAGCGTGAGGGCTGCAGCGCAGGCAGAGTGCAAACAATGCTCACAAGACGGCACACCAGGAAGAGGGTGTGGGGTAAAGCATGGTAGAAGCCGGTAGTGGTGGACGGAGGAGTCAAGATGCGAATTGCTCCCCTATCCATCGCACGACGCAAGGAGACGCATCGAGTCACGTGGTCTACCCACGGGGCCACAGAGAGAGACATTTAAAGCGGTGGAGAAGAAATTGTGAACCGGCAATTGCTGTCATTCCAACCCACACATGTGAATGGAGTGCCGCAATTTCTGCTGTGTTGAAATTATCGTCGAAGTTGCACATTTGAAGCTGCAGCATGCAACTGTTCGACACATCATTGTCGAAAGTGTCTATTAATAGCGTGTCTTCCACGGGCGTTTATGCAATCGAAACCGTCCGAAACCCTCTGAATCCGTCTAAAACCCTCTAAAACCCTCTGAAACCTGTACGTTCTCACTGGGGATCATCTTCGCGCTGCGTTCCCGCAACCCAATTTGCTGTTCTCCAGTTGTCGCCACGCGGCCCGTGTCGGAACAGAGGGGCGCATGTGTAACGGCGTGCTGATGGATGGAAACCCAATGATTAGTCGACGAGAAACTAGGTGCGCACCCAAACTTCCTTGTCAGTCGACCATTCAAAGACGCTCGCTTTGAGGATTTCTTCTGTGGCAGAATCTACGAGCCAGGCGAGTTCGATCGCGGTCCACTCTCGTGCCACGCTGATATCCGTAAGAACGTCGAATATAATCGTGACGCCTTGCTGGCAGCATCTGTAGAGCGGCGATATTTGGAACGTTCAGCACCGGGGACGCTGTGAAGGTACTCTTCACTTACGTGTGAGAGATCGGAAGACAGCGGCTTCCCAAGTACCTCGAGATTCTTCCCCTCCAAGGCAAATATGTCCGTGATACTGTTCGCTTCACGCGAGACGTCTGCCGGCAGAGTGCGGATATTGGTGTCAAGGACGCAGGACGCGCCCCGGCACGCAGCAGACGTCCATGATGTCGGTTCGTACGAAGTCCTTCTGGCTATCAAACCTTTACAGACGTCCTCCGTGTGTACGTCAGTCCAACATCGCGATGGGTACCCGGCAGGGTGTGCAATGTCTTGGTTGGAACAAGACGGCGAGGCTCACGCCGTGTGGTAGAGCTTCTCGTTTGCAGCGCTCAAGAACTTGAAAGGTGAGAGGTGAGTGGTCATATTGTCATAATTACCCGGAGCACGGAGTGTTCACACGCGGTGCTTCCAACGACCTCACAACACAATAGCTCCCTCAGCGTTCGAGCACTGGGACGTCGTGTGAGCCCGTGCTTCATCCTTTGCGGAGGTACGTCCTGCCCCCGTTCCTTCGCCTTCCCCGTCCTCACGCTTTGTTTGACCCGCTCTTCTCCTTGTTCGTCCACGCCGCCCGAGCCTTCACGTTCCTGCACCCGCGCCCATATGTAACGAGTACCTCAAATGTACCTATCTTACCGGGTACTGTTTTGTAAACGCTCATATATGCACTAGTGAGAATGAGTCACGGAGCTGCTGCCGATGCCCACGGATCCAGAGATCATTGGATGTGATGTGTACTTGTCGTCGATCTGGTTGGAAGTAAACCGTTCAAGGAGCGTGTGTGATGGGGAGTCGGGCGCGGGCGTCGAGGAGTCCGACGGGCGGGGGAAGCGAGCGGAGGTAAGTCCCTGGAGCGGCTGCGGAAGACTGAGTGCGGCGGACGCGGGGGGCCGCCAGCAAGCGCCCCAGACGCTGCATGCGTAGTCGGGCCGGGGCCGCGTGTGTACCCGCCGCCGGTCGCCTCTCTTCTTCGGACCACACCGATGTCTGCAGCGCATACATCTCGCGCCCGCCGCCCGCCCCGTCCTCGACGTCCGGCCTTTTCAGACTCACCGGCGTGTCAGCGGCACAGCACGATGCTAGCGTGTAATCCGCGAAGGTTGCTTCTAGGGTGCACGGACGCCAGTTGGATGCGGTCTACCTTGCATCTGTCGTTCCCATGAGAGACGCCGTAAGTCCTCCTTCTGCCTCTCTCCATCCCTGCTGCGCTAACCCCCTCTATCAGAAGCGCGTCATGCTGACCCCCTGAATGCATTCCCAATGCCCATGCACCCAGACTGTTGAAGGCCCGCCGTCGCATCTGTAATTCCATGAGACCTCCGACCAGTGCGCGACACCTTGCCACCCAGACCGCGCCGCGGCGTTTGCGCACGCACTCGGGGCGCTGTCAATGGCCTTCGACCGGTGTCACCTGTGTGTGTTCGTTGCCTAAAGCTATCCGGCGAATCCCGCTCATCTTCCGCACTGCTCACAGCGCACCTTTGCCGACACGCACATGACGCTACCGTGCGCAGGAACGCCATGGAGATTCGTCTCAGTATCTCCTAAACGATGCTTTAAGAGCTGTAGAACGGCACCTTTAGCCTCGCTAAAACACCTCCACATCCACACCCGTAGGCGCATATGCCCATGGCCAGGTAGCCAGGTGGGTAGTCATGCATAGGCGCTTCTTCGCTCGCATTCGGAAATGTCACCATGTCTCCGTGCCTGTGGATCAGAAGCGCGGAAAGCGGGGGTCGGCCCCGTGGTGGGAACTCCCCACTTACTTGCGCGCTTTGCGCGCTTTTGGCGACCCTGCAGGTCCCCAACCAGGCCTAGCTGGACTTTCCCGTGATCAGAGGCGACAAGAATCCATGGCTACTAACGCAGATACCGCCATAGTCCTCTTTGAAGTCGGGAGAAATGCGGGCGCTGCGATTTACACCGCTTGAAAGCCGAGACAGATCACCAACTAGGTGAAGTCGTCCACATCCTCTCAAAAGGTTATATCCAGAAATGTATTCATTCTTGGCAGGAATATCTCTGCTCTCTGCGCATGCCCCACATCCACAAGGCTACATGTCAGCCACCCTGCAACCGGCTGGTAAAGCGATGTCACTCCCTGAGCAGATTGTGGCGTGTGTAGAGCACAAGGGGCTCGTGCTTTTCCAGAACGGGGAGCACTGCGCAATGGGACCAGAAAACCGCACCGATCATCGCACAACGAGGCACCGGAGTGCCTTCTCCGCCGTTCTTCACGCGCCTTGCTACACGAGAAGGGGTCGTTGACCGAAGCCTCCCGATAAGCTGGAGTCTCGGTCTCTCTCGCCCAATAGCCGTGCTCTCCGACGGCGCGTGGCGCGCACTGGGGTCCGAATAGTGTATGCTTGTGCATGATCATTACGGTCATTGTGCGGAGATCCCGTTACGTTACAGCGGAGCCACCCAAGGTCAAAGCGCCGAGTAGAGGCAAGGGAGATTCTTCCCTCCATGAATATTAAAGGCCCAGGACGAGGCACTTCTGCCTCATCGACTCGAGCCTCACCAGCTCATTTCGACTTCCATTCCATCCTCCCCTTCAACGGCACACCTCGCCTGCACAAGACCATGGCGAAGCTGTCGCTGTTCACCCCCTTCGTCACGCTTGCTTTGCTAGGCGGCGCACTCGCCTCCACCACCGTTGGTCCTGTAGGGCAGCTCACCCTGACCAACAAAGTCATCGCACCCGATGGCTTTCCCCGTGCGGCCGTCGTCGTGAACGGCCAGAGCCCTGGCCCCTCATCGCTGGATACAAGGTATGCCTCTGCACCCAGCCGTCAGAAACGACATCGCTGATGTCTTCCTCTAGGGGGACAACTTTAGGCTCAACGTCGTCGACAAGTTGACCAACCACACCATGAACATGACGACTAGTATCGTGCGTCTCCCCGCACCCGCTGGTTCCCCAGCCTGGTCGTTGACATGACGTCTGTCTCACAGCACTGGCACGGCCTGTTCCAAGCGCACACCAACTGGGCAGACGGCCCCGCGTTCGTGACGCAGTGTCCGATCGCGTCTGGGAACTCTTTCCTCTACGACTTTTCAGTCCCGGATCAAGCAGGTGCGTCTGTCACACACGGCGTCCCGCTCGGTGTCAATCCGGGCGTCGTCTGCTGCGCCTGTGCTCGTTTCGTATCCTCATTATCGCCGCTGCATTCCAGGGACGTACTGGTACCACAGCCACCTTGCGCTACAGTACTGCGACGGGCTGCGCGGACCGCTCGTCATCTATGACAAGCACGACCCGCTGAGGCACATGTACGATGTCGACGACGGTGAGCCTCCCGCACAAGGCCCTTGGTCCGCTCCCGGCTCATTGGCTCGCTTCGTTTCCAAAGAGAGCACCGTTATCACCCTCTCGGAGTGGTACCACATTGCGTCTGTGCCGCGGGACGCCATGCTGCCGCCGTACGTCTACTGAGCTGAGGCTGTCAAGGGTCGTGCCTGATCTTCACGACGAATCATTTGTCTTTTAGGGGCCCCGCCCCTGACGCAACGCTTATCAACGGACTTGGGTACTCCCCTACGACAACACAGGCGAGCTGGCGGTCATCAACGTCACGAAGGGGAAACGGTTCGTGTCACTAACAAAACATTCGTTGATTGTGAACTCACGCATTTTTATAGCTACCGTTTCCGTCTCGTCTCTCTCTCGTGCGAGCCATTGTACACCTGGAGCATCGACAAGCATAACATGACCATCATTGAGGTCGAGGGAGTCAGCTCCCAGCCCCACACCGTCGACTCGCTCCAAATCTTCACGGCTCAGCGTTACTCGTTCGTGGTACGGATAAAAAAGAATTCCCTTCATATAAGCCTGGGTATCATTGACATTGGAGCGTCTCACAGCTCACAGCGGACCAGCCCGTTGACAACTACCTCATCCGCGCGGTTTCAAACCAAGGCCCTTATGGTTTCGCGAACGGCACCAACTCCGCCATCCTGCGTTACCGCGGCGCCCCCATCAAACAGCCTCCAGCGACTCCGGCCCCACCTAGTGTGGCACCTCTTGTCGAGACCGATCTCCACCCGTTCAAGCGTATGCCTGTGGTAAGCTCATTGAATGCCATACCCGATCTTGACCCACCGTCTGACTGGACCTCCGTAGCCTGGCAAGCCTGTACGCGGCGGCGTCGACAAGGCGATCAACCTCGTCTTCGACTACGTACGCCACCTCTGCCCCATGTTTCTGTTCCTTTACGTGGAGCTGACCGCCCTCGATGCACTTAGGATGGTACCAACTACTTCCTGAACGGCCACACTTTCAGCTCGCCGAGCGTGCCCGTGTTGCTGCAGATTCTCTCTGGCGCGTACACCGCGCAAGAGCTGATGCCGGCGGGCAGCGTCATCCCCCTGCCCGCGAACAAGACGATCGAGGTGTCATTCCCGGCGAACAACTCCGCCGCCGGCGGGCCGCACCCTTCCACCTGCACGGCGTACGTTCTCCCTCCTACTTCCCGTCTTCCCCTCACTGTCAGATCCTGATCCCTTCCTCGCAGCACACGTTCGCTGTCGTGCGCAGCGCGGGCAGCAGCGTGTACAACTACCACGACCCGATCTTCCGCGACACGGTCGACACGGGCTCGCAGGCGAACGGCGACAACGTCACGATCCGCTTCGTGACCGACAACCCAGGCCGTGGCTCCTCCACTGCCACATCGACCCGCACCTGAACGACGGCTTCGCGGTCGCGTTCGCGGAGGACATCCCGGACATCGCTCGGCGAACCCGGTGCCGGTCGAGTGGAAGAACTTGTGCCCGGTGTACGACGCACTGCCCGAGTGGGAGTACTGAGGTGGGGTGAGGCTGGGAAGGAGATGAGAACGAGTCAAACTTGGCCTTGGGCCTGGACTTGGGTTCATCTCGGGCTCGAACGGAGTTTTGATCATGGACTTTGGCTGGATATGTAGTTGCAGTGTACAGATGCTAGTGATATCAGCGAGCAACGTATGTATATGTAAACCTATACAACGTACTGCATGAAGAATGCGCATTGTGTTGTTTGGAGATCCGAGTAAGAACCAAGATCCGGCTCTTGCCAAGCCTCAGACGTCCACCAACGTGCACTCTGGCAGCAACGCCGTCGGACCTTCAGGCGGGGATGAGTTCGCACAGCCGTTTACCATGCGGCAGACTGCGCGGCGGAAACGACATGCGGTGGGTTCGAAGAGCCGGACAGGCGCGACGCGACGCGGCCCGGTGCGTTCTGGACGATTCGGACGCGTTAGTCAGCAGGGTGACGCGTCTGTGGCTGGACGACTCGCCCTTGCCCGGGGCCGGGCGGGCTGCGTGGGCCGTGCATTTCTACCCTTCGCTCCCATTCATTTCCTGCATTCTCCATCCACTACTCCAAAGCACACAAACGCTCGTCCATACACACACCCGCCAGCCCATGCCTGAAGTGTTCGTCAAGTCCTTCACCCACCTGAAAGACCGCCCAAAGGCAGATGAAGCCCTCAAGATCCTCCAGAGGGTCGCATCCCTCGTGAAGCCCATCATGCGCAAGCGCGGTGGATCCTTCCCGTTCTTGCAGAGTTCTTCCCGAGCGACCCCAGTCTTCTCGGTGAGTGCGCACGGTTCCCACATGCGAAGCCTCGCGCCTGACCACCGTGTGCGACGACTTTTCCAGGGATGAGTGAGTGCTCCACATCTGTGTGTCGGGACAAACGAGCTCACTTCATGTTAGACGTGAATGCGGGACAGAAGGTCCTTTGCGTCTCCGGCCTCCGCACGCGCCAGATACGTTTTACGAGGAGGAGCATCATCGGCACAATGTTGCACGAGGTGCGTGCGACCTGGCCCTCGCTGCGCCTTCTGCTGACACGGCTGCGTTCGACCAGCTACACATAACGTGCACGGGCCGCACGACGAGAGTTCTACAAGTACCTCGCCAGTCTCGAGGACGAGTTCGAGTCCCTCCAGCGCTCCGGCTACGCAGGCGAAGGCTTCCACTCGAGGGCAAGCGCCTCGGCACCTCGGTCTCTCACAACCTCCCGCCCCACATAGCGCGCCAGAAGGCCGCTGCCGCCGCGGAGAAGCGCAGGCAGGTCAGTGCCGTCCTCGGCGGGGGCGGCCGTCTGGGCTTGGGGGCTGGTGCCGTAGGAAGCAGGACGCCCAAATCCCCGCGCGAGCTCGCTGCCGAGGTGCGTCATCGTTCCATCTTCCACGTGTTTGCTTTTTCCGATGGAGGGGCTGATTGCGCGTCCGCGTGGGCACCCCATACGCACATCCAGGCGGCTGAGCGGCGCGCAAGAGACGAGAAGGCGTGCGCGTCTGGCGAGGTGGCGCTCGTCGAGGCGGCGAAGGCGGCCAAAGAGAGCGTGCAGGACGACGTTATCGACCTTACCGCCGACTCGGACTCGGAAGGGGAGGTAATAATCATTGACGAGGACGAACACGTCGTGATGTCTCCACTCCCCCTCACATCTCCGGCCTCCGACGGCGCGCCCCCCGCCGCCTCAAAAGGCGGGTCGCACAGGTCGTCGTCCTCAAGCTCGCTCAGTGCGCTCTCATCGGGGTCTGCATCCTCGTCTTCTTCCCAATCGCTCTCAGACTTCACCACCGCACTCCGCCCTGGGAACATGCTGTCCCCCACCTCTGCCAGCTCCTTTAGCCCCTCCTCGTCGGGCACCTCCACCCCCGCGACGCGCCCCGCGCGCCCGACGGTCCGCCGCGTCCCGCACGGCGCCGGCTCCTCCACCCCGACCCTCCCCAAGCCGCGCTCCGTCTCCCGCCCGCCCACCATGCTAGCCAAACGGCCCACGACGCCCCCGCCCACGCGCGCGGGCTCCGTGCGCGGCGGCGTCGGGGTGCCCTCTCCGCTCTCGATCGTGCCCCAGGAGGAGAGCGCGTGGGCGTGCGCGCGCTGCACGCTCGTCAACGACGCGCTCGCGCTGCAGTGCACCGCGTGCCTCGGCGCGCGGCCGAGCCTCGCGGGCGCGGTGGAGGAGGCGGCGGCGGGGCGGGCGAGCAAGCGGCATCGCGCGCCGGAGGCGGTGAGGAAGGAGGGGGTGGACGTGCGTGACGTGCGGGGAGCGGGACATGCCGAGCGATTTTTGGTCGTGCAGGTACTGCGGCACCGTGAAGGCGTCGTGAGGTGCCTTAGAGAAGCTCGTGAGGCGTGTTTGCGTTCGTCAACGTGCTGTGCTAGATTCTCTCGCCGGGCTGTATGATATGTGAGGACCTGCATTGTAGCATATCATGATCACTACTCGATTATTTACGTTTCCGTCTTGGTTTGTCCTAGTTAGACAGTACATATATTATGCTCGTTTGTACATGCGCTCATCGTGGATGTCTATCTTGTCCGGGTTGACCCTCTCAAATGTGGTGATGTCACGAACGCCAGTGTTCGTCATCATGAGATGATACTTGATCATACAAGGGCAGGCAACGATTGTCCGTGATACAGCAAGTATGAGTAGTTTGTAACTAGACTTTCCGTGTGATCCGAAAGATTTTGACGACTTGCTCAGACGCATCTTGGCCCAACTCCGCAGCCCCTGTGAAATATTGTCCCTGCTGGGTACCTCGTCCACTTCTTCCACGCACAAAGCCGACCCTGGAGAGTTTCTGGTGAGAACGGATCCCTGGGAGCACACGACAGGCCGCCACTCACTAGCTTGACGGAGGAAGTCGGACATCGTGTCTTCGTTCCGCAGGGTGAGCGCGATGAGCGCGATCCTATCCCTGCCTGGGGACAGTGTCGCGTCGAGGACGGCCACGAGCGGAGGGATGATGCTCGGCTCGTACACCTGAGAACCGCAGGCGTCAGCAGAGCAGAGGCAAGCGCAGGGCCGGCGGCGGGCGAGACCAGATCGGCGCCGAGGACAATGTCCGGCGTTGCGCGGACATTCGCGAGGTCGTCGATCGGACCGGACCGGTCGGGGTCCTGGGCGTCGGACCAATCCAGTCGGAGCACGGTCATGTCTGGATGGCGGTGTGACGCGTCTGGGCTGGACGTGAGCGGCGACGGAAGGGGAGGTCGATGCTGCTGCTGAAGGCTCACTGCACGGCAGTCGGACGTTCACTTCGCATCGTTGCAGCACGGGCTCGTGGACGTCGGTGAGCCACAAGGAGATGGGGCTGTCCCCTGATGCCGCGAGTTGGATGGAGGCGACGATGGCTCCGAGGAATCCCGCCCCGCATCCGAGCTCCATGACCCTTTTGCCTGCAACAAGCTCTGCGATTCCTTCAAGTCTGATCAATTTTTTATCCACATAGCGCTGTCTGCGTACCGGGCTTGGACAACATATATTGGGCAAGACCAGGCCAGCCGACCACGTCCTGAGGCCGGTGGTTCCGGCCTCGATGGTGGTGCGGGACTCAACAAGCGTGACACTCGCGTATTCGGGGAAGACATGCTGGCTGGAAGCATCGGTAGAGGCCACAAATACGTCAGGTAAGAGACGGCGGCCTCGCAAGCCCGATGTTCGTGTTCCTGAAGGGCGTCAGGAGAAGTGGCGATAGAGGAGTATGCGATGTCTCAACCGCACATACGGCGTCGGCACTTGCATCAACTCGATTTGGTGAGTGTAGAGGCGCTCGTCGAGTTCGTCCTTCATAGGTGAAATAAGTTTTTGTGCAAGGGAGTGGGGGAGCAGCATGCCTCGTCGATACAAGGCGCTCCAGCCAGTCGATCGCCCATTTCCAGAAGGAGCGCTGATACTGCCTCGAGGGCGGATACTGCTCAAAGTGTGCGTTCAGCAGGATATGGAAGAGCAAAAATCATGCGCGTCTGGAAACGAAACACAGGGCCTGTGAATCGCCTTGGTGGGTTTGAGAGTGGCATATGCACGCAGGATCTCGAACAACGGATCCTGCGGCATGGTGGGGAGGAAAATATGAGCGCCTATCGGTCTCGCGTGTGACGCGACGCGGTCCCGCCAGCCTGCCCTGAACCTGCACGTGCCCTAGGTCAATCAGAGGCACAAATTTGCCAGCGAGGACGCGGCGACCATGCTCTCTCACCTCGCTCGCGCTTCCCGCCGCCCGGCGCGGTTCTCATCCCTCTCTGTCCCGGCTGTTTCTAATGCGCCCCGCCGCACCTATGCTGACATCGTGGCCCCCGACAAGGATGAAGAGAACGCGGGCAGGACGGTCATGACGTTCGAGCAGTGGAGGGAGAACGTGGCGGAGAGGTACAAGTACCCAACGAAGCCGAAGAACTGGATGGGGAACGTGGTATGTCGTGTTTGCATGCTGTATGCGCTAGGGGCGCACTGACGCGGGAGTTTCGCACAGCCGTTCCCGCAGAACGAGACGTTCAAGCCCCCACCACCAGTGTCCGACGCGGTCCGGCAGGCGATATGGCAGGAGTATATGGCCAAGCCCACAGACTCAACCATTCGGATGATGGCGCATCACCATGGGCTCGCGCTGTCGCGAATCGACGCGATCCTCAGGTTGAAGGGTCTGGAAAACCAGTGGAAAGAGGTCAGTGTCTGGTCCTATGTCGTTGGCGATCTTGCATTTGCGGATCGCATGAGGATGAGTTAAATCGATTAGTCTTTAAGATGCCTATCGGGCAGATGGTTAGACAATCTTTACATGCATGGCTTTCTGACTCTTCGCCTCATTCTCTACTTTCTTCGAGATGCTAACGTTATTGCTCTCTAGGTAACGTTGTATTCTGCAGTGCTGCGTGGCTGGTCTGACCGAATGCTCTATCGCGTATGGGTCCGCAGGAGGTCAGTCAGTTTCCTGTTCTCTCTCTCCCACCCCGATGGGACTTCATCATTCGCGTTATGGAAGACCGCCGCTGTGTTTTAGATCGCGCGGATTTGGTTACGCCATATTCAACCCCATCTGACCCATATCCGTTACGCGTTCAACGACATTCACTGACGTGTTCATCATAGAACAAGCCGATCCAGACGGGCTTCTGAAGAACATGGAGTACATTCTTGGTGTTTCGAGCAAGATCTCGTCACGACCTAGAGATGCTGGGATTTCATTCGGCGATGACGCTGTGGAATCTGATCTTGTATCTGAGGTCGCCAGCAAGGTTGCTCGGGATAGATACCAGCGTCTATTCTGGGAGGCGACTGTGGATGGCGAGGTACGTCGTGCTCTTCTCAAGCTGCTACAACGATGTGTGTTGATCGCTGTTTAGGAACCCATCGTTCCAAGGGCGGTGGAACAGTCGTAGCTGATAGAATAGCAGCACGGGAAGCCAAGGAAGAGGTGCTGAAGTCCAAGGAGGTTCTTGAGCCGGCACTTGTCATCGAGCGGGAAGGCCGGACTTCGATCAAGTTTGTTGACGTTGGTCTGAAGTTCATGGACCTCAAAGACCGGGTGAAGCGGGTGAAGGCCGCACATCGACGGAAACAGATGAAGCAGAAGCGGCGGGATAAGGCTGCAGCGGCCGCGCCCGCAGCTAGCCCGGAGGTCGCCTCTGCCCCCGCATGACGATGATTGCTTTGCCTGTTCTGAGTAGTTTACCGCCATGGATCTAATAGTCGCTATGGATATGTTTCTGACTGGACGTTTGACCTGTAATACCAACCCAGCTCACATTGTCGTCCGAGGCGAGTGGGCATCGTCTTGAGGTGTTTTGACGGATGGTGGCCACTGAGAGCCCCATTGGGATTTAGACCCCCGCAGCCCCCACCCCGTTTCGACGTCGAGAACAACGACGGACTCGACGGCCCTGCGACGTCGCCGCGAGAGAAACTCATCATACGGTCGGTCCACGTTCGACGACGCACGTCGACTCGCGATGGTGCGGGAAGCACGCGCTTAACTCCCGTTCATGGATGATGATTATACCGTGTCTTCGTACGCTCATTTCACCCTTCTTCGCGTCTTCTTCTTACCACTCTCCTGCTGCACGCCGTACTCGCGCCTCGGTGGCCCAACACGTGGCAACACGTCCTCTGCGCTTGCACAAGTCTCCGGAAGCTCGTCCCGGATGATATCCTCCACAGACGGCTCGGGAATGCATGGCACGAGATCCGAGATTGTGGCCCGGCTTGCCGCACCTCCAGAGTCTTGCTCTCCCAGGCCAAGACTTGCCTTGCCTTTCCGTTCTCCATCTCCCCGCCCTCATCGAACTGCTCATGCCCGACGACCTCGCAACCTGCACGACGGCTTCCCCGCCCTCCGCAGCCTGAACGCCGTCCCCATCCACTGGCTCGTCCGCCACCTCTTCCTGCGGACGCCGACCCAAGCCCGTACCCTCGCGCTCTGCGGGCGGGACGAACACAACAAAGACCCTGCGCTTTCTCAGGCTCACAGGCAGCTCCCACCCCGAGAAGATGGACGCGTGGGCATCTGATATGCTCGCATATGGTCCATCACGGGGCAATGTTGAGCTGGTGCAGGCAATGAAAGATTCTGGCAAGTGTGAAAACCACTGCGAACGGACTGTATGCGCTGACTCTTCCAGCTTCTCGTTCGCTGTGATCATCCGGCTTGGAAACCCGCCCCGGATCCGGTGTTCCATCGCACGCCCTGGCCGACCACATACGTCGGTATGTTCTGGCAGTTGTGGGAGTGGCATGACCGGGGGGCTCTCCCATCTGCCAGAATTCCCGAAGACGACTCGCGAGGAATACCGTATCGCCCCAATGCACCATTGTCCCTCCCACCCCTGCGGGCTTCCATCTCGGAACCGTCCTCTGCGCGCTGTCGACCAATGCTCAGCAGGCCTGCGCGGTCGGTCGCGCGCGTGTACACGGTTTGCGCGCTCTACCCTCCATGGCACGGGTCTCCCCTTCGCGCCCCCGCCGGCCACTCGCGGATCGCGAGGCCCGTCGCCAGCGCGGGCTTCGCTCGCGTCTGCGCGGTCGTTCTGGCGCCCCCGACCCGGGGACCTCCACCCATTCAGCTGCCGCTGCGGCGGATGGCCCGGCGCGCGCGAGGCGACGTGGATATGTATACCGCGCTGGGCGCCCGGGGGCCTGCTCCGCCTTTCCACCCGCTTCCACTCCCTCGTCACCTCGCAACTGCCACTCCTACTCTCCTCGTCTCCTCCGTGCAGGCCGCCGTCTTGCAGATTCCCATCTCGATCCCCCCATATCTGTCTCCCATCCTCGACCCAACTCTAGCTGCGCTCACGACCTCGCCCACACTAGTTTCCACATACATCCTCCGGCTAACCTGCGCATGTCACCCTCGATCGAGTACGCAGCACACACCCCCGAGTGACAGCGCAGGTGCTGATTTTATTCTCCTAATCCCTACAGTTCGCTGTTACACCCGACCTCGACTCCGGCTCCGACTCCGACCACGACTCGGAGCCACCGCTGCAGACGACGCACCCTATCACATTTCTAATCATCGGCGCTGGTGAGCCTCCGCCCCCCTTTCTCCCTCGCCCGTTGCTGAACGACGCCCGTCCAGGCATCGCCGGGCTCTCCGCCGCGATTGCGCTGAGGCGCGTGGGACACGACGTCGTCGTCCTTGAAGCCCTGGAACGGGAGAAGACGGTGCGCGCTGAGTCGTACGGCGATCTCGATCGACCCGGGCACTAAACCGCGGATCGTCTAGCGCGGGTACGGCGGCATCAGGCTGCCCCCCAATCTCACCAAGGTGCTCTTCCACTGGGGCCTGCGGAAGCAGCTGGAGGAGAGGGCGCTGGTGTCGCGGCTGATGCACTACTGCCGGTGTGCGTATTCCGCTTTCTCCGAGCTGCGAGTTACGTGGAGACGGGGCGTTGACGTCACACGTGTCTCTGCAGACGAGACCGCGGGGTTCCTAGGTAACCAAGTGTGGGACACACAAACCCTGAAAGACACGCGGGGGACCTATATGGTAGCCACGGTGCGTGCTTGTCGGTCGACCCCAAAGCCCTCTCTTACATCCAGCGCCTTTCTTCGCGCGACTCTGCGTTCGGCAGCACGACGATCTCCACAACATTCTCTACGACGCCGCGGTCGCGCACGGCGCGCAGATACAACACGGCGTGCGCGTCGCGGACGTCGACGCCGCACAGTCCGAGGTCGTTCTCGAGGACGGTGAGCGCATACACGGAGACGTGATCGTCGGGGCAGACGGCGAGCGCGGGAGGTGCCGCGGCGTGCTCCTCGGGGAGCCTGCGTCGGGGCGCCCGACGGGGACGGTGCTCTATCAGTATGTCTTCCTTTCCTTCTCGCACATCACAGGGAAGGGCGGCTTAGGGTGGGATCGATGTGTGCAGGGCAATCATCAAAGTGGCTGACTTGAACGGGCAGGTGGACCATCTGATCGAACAAGTGAGCTGGGCAGGAGATTTGTGGGTGCACAATCGCTGATCTTTATAAATCTGTAGAAAGCTGTGTGTCATGTCATTGGGGATCGCAAGACGCTCGTATGCTTCCCTGTGGTGAGTGAGCGTTGCAGGAGTGTGTGGGTGCAATCGAGCTGACTTGGACATAGCATGGCAACGAAGAGTATGCGCTTGAATTCTTCGGTTATGATGATGTCGAGGGACAGTGGGACGATGAGCCTAGCGTCACCATCTCAGAAGTGACGCAATCGATCAACCCTCTGTCAGTAAGGTATTGTTTTTACGAAACAACACGGCTGACGGGCTCGCACGTAGGTTCAAGCCTCTCTTCGTGAATTGCCCTCCAGCGGTGCGCATATCGGTCCGCGAACACGAAGAGCTCGAAGACTGGGTGTCCGAGGACGGCCCGCTCGTGCTCATCGGCGAAGCCGCCCACCCGTTCCCCGTACGTCCCCCCTCCTCTCCACCCTCGCCCCCGCACCCCCGCTCACCCCTAGGTACCGGCCGCAGCCCGGCTCGGTGCAGTGCGCGGCGATGGCGGTCGAGGACGGCGCGGTGCTCGGCCGGCTCTTCGCGCGGCTCACGCACCCGCGGCAGATCGCGCCGCTGCTCTACGCGTTCGCGGAGGTGCGCACGCCGCGCGTCGCGCTCGTGCGCGCGCGCGACGCGCACGACCTCGCGTTCATGACGCTCCCCGACGGGCCCGTGCAGCGCGCGCGCGACCGACGCATGCGCGCGCTCACCGCGCAGGGCAAGAACGTGCTCGAGGACCTCGAGTCCGGCGACGAGGGCGACGGCGACGACGCGGGGCACAGCACGGGCTCGAGCGAGGACGGCGAGGACGGCCGCCACGGGGTCGGCTGGGGCCGCCGGCAGCGCGGCGCGAGCGGGGCGCGGCTGTGGGAGGCGCTCTGCACGATCTTCGGGTACGACTGCGAGGACGAGGCGGAGGACTGGTGGCAGCGGTGGGGCGTCCTACGGGAGGCCGCGCACGGGGACGGGGACGGGGACGGGGACGGGGGCGGGGCGGAGAGCGAGGAGAGTCGGCGGTCGCGCGTGGACTTCTCGCGCATGTCGGTCTCGGTCTCGACGGACGAGACAACGACGACGACAACGACGACGACTGTAGAGGATGACGCCCAGGACGCGCGGTGAGTGGTTCGGCTCTGGTGAACATCCGATCGGATGGAGATGATTGGAGGAAGGAGTACTGTGGGTCTGGATGTATAATGCTACATGTAATTACGGCTCAACTCGTCCCGTGCCCGCGGTCGTGCCCGCCCCCCAAGGACCTCTCTGCCCCGATCAGTACACGAAGCGGAAGTTGATCCTCGAGTTCCCCTGGAGAAGGCAGCAATCAGCTTCGCATGCTCGTTTCTCTCAGAGCCAGGCCCGATCCATCTCTGACGTACCACGTCCTTGGTCGTGTCGAGATATTCTTGCTGCTCCTGTTACACGCCGTGATTAATGCCGGAAGATGGCAGTGATAATCAGGAAGGAGCAAAGACGGACCTTCGCCGTCCAGGAGTTCCAAACCTTGTCTCTCCGCTTGTTGATCGTGCGGTAGAACAGCCAGACGAGGAAGTGGATGAGGATGTTCACGCAACAGACGACGATCAGTGCGCGGTTCCCGCGTTTGTCTGTAATACCGCCGCGAAACTGTTAGCGTCGGGCCAGGACGGACGGACGGGCGAACGGGCGGGCGGCCGCAAAGGCCGAAAGTGCCGAAGCTCAGGGATGGTGTACGTACAGAGCGGCTGAAAAGGGGGTGGGCGTACGTGAGCACGGACCGTCGCGGGAACGCGTGTGGAAGAGAACGCACCGCGTCGTCAGCTTGATATATGTTCGCCTGCAAGCGAGGAGGAAGAGATCGGCATCTTCGTCAGCGTCGGGCTCGGCTCAGGCTTACTCCGTACGCACCCCGATGATGAGGCCCGCTTGGACGAACATGTTGTACATTGAGGCGGAGAGCGTCCGGGTGCCGACCGAGGACGAGTTCGTGGACGCCCAGGCGACCTGGATCGGGTGGATGTACGGGAAGCCGGTGATGAGGGTGACGACGGCGTAGTACGCCCACTGGGACGTCTGCTCGTCGAACGTGTAGAGCGCGATGAGTAACGGGAGCGCCCAGAATTGGAGGAAGACGGTCGCGATCGTGCGCGAGTTGATGATCTCGGAGAGGTACGAGGTGGCGAGGAGCATGATCATGCCTATCACCTTTGAGGGGATGGAGAGTAGGTTTGATTGGGTCGTCGTGAAGCCGAGGTTGCGCAGGGAGAGCGTGAGGTAGAGCTGCGGTGGGGTTACGGGGACTACAGGCGGTCAGGCGGGTGCAGATCGGCAGTATGAAGGAGTGGGACGTACTAAAGTGAATGAGACCCAGGATGTAGACGGGCCAGATGCGCCAGTCCAGAAGCACTTGCCAGAACTTCTTTGGTGACAGGCCTTCTCGGTTGTGCATATCGGATTTCGAGGGGTCGTCTCGGATGACGCGGTTGACCATGATGACTTCTTCCCTGGAGAACCGAATTTGTTTCAGCGGCTGAGGAGATAGCATAGAGACATAGGCTTACCGCTCACTGAACCATCCCTTGGGTCTGTACCACGCCTTGGTTTGCGTTGGCCCCGGAGGCATCATGAAGAAGGAAATTATGCCGACTAGCAGCGTCAATCCGCCCTCAATGAGGAAGAGGTATCGCCAGCCGGCTTACCGCCAACGCCGCGAAGGCGCAAAAGCCCTGTGGCAATAAAAGCGCCACAGATTTCTGCGATGTAGTTTGAGACCCAGAACCACGCCAGACGGACGGGGACTATGTCACGGGCGTCAATACTATGTCACAGATCGGCTGAGGCAACACAACACGCTCACGCTCATTCTTGGTATAAAAGTACGACAGGTATAGGACTGTGTCGGGAATGAAGCCGCCTTGCATGAAGCCGAGAAGGAAGCTGCGAATGGATTCAATGACCAAATCGCCAGTGCAGACATCAAATACATACCGTGTAGCCAGGAAGCTTTTGCGGCCAGTAAGCCAGAATTGACCGAGGGAGACAAAGCTCCATAGGATCATCTGAGGACAGCTATTCAGCTCTCCGTTAGCCCGGGCGTACAAACATGCCATCTACCTGGGTCGGTATCCACACGTCCGGACCAACGCGCTTCGAGATGATCTGAGAGGGCATCTCGGCAATCAAAAATGAGAGCTTTTCGAATACGACTGTCAGTCGATGACATCTTCGGAGGCACAGAGCACGCACCCGGAAGAGCGTATTTCCGAGGTTAAAGTCGTCCGTGGTAAGCCCAAGGTCTTTCAGGAAGTTGTCGGTGTTCGCCTGAGAGATGTTCGACCGGTCGAGGTCGAGGCTGAAGAACATGACGCAGGCCCACGCCGCGATCAGACAGTCAATCTTGCGAACCAGGCGCTGTACGAAAGAAGTCAGTAGGGGATAATGATCCGCACCCGAGCGCTGAATGGCGTCAACGGAGCCCCACTCACGTATTCTTCTCGCCAGGTCCATCGCGCAAGCGGGTCGAAACGGTGCGTGTTCTCCCAAGTGGGTGGGGGACGGTATACCTCGAGCGTGCAGGATCGTCAAATACAGATGGTTGTGTTGCGATGCTGTCGAGCTCGTGCTTCGATTTGCGCCAGAACGAAGACTTCGGTCCATCCGCGACAGGTGTGCCAAGAGCGGGCACTTCGGCTGCGCTCTCGGTCGCGCTGTATGCGCCCTTGCCTTTGATGGAGTCGTTGTCGGACGAGCCGGAGCTTTCGGTGAGCGCCTCGGAAGGCTTCGCGAGGACTGTCGACATGGCTGCGAGGCTGGGAAGGACTGCGAGGCTAGGCGGCGTTCATTACTACTCTTATAGCGCTGCGCGAGAGAGCTCGCGGACGGCAAAAGGAGTAAGGCGGGGCCTGGATGCTATCAGCAAGGTAGCATGTCACGACATAGGGCGAGTGTATTTGCGATCGTGAGCAAAGGTGAGGATGGCCCATCTGGCCCCGGGATGGCGACATCTCCTCCCCGCAGAAGCCGTCCCAGTCACGCAGCGCCGTGTCCCACCAGTAGCATGTGACCGTGATGCGGGCGCTCACCTATCATTGGCCACTGAGTGAGCTTGCGGCGGGCGGGCGGGCGGTGGGGTCACGGAAAAAGGATGATATCGATACGTCTACACATTCGCAATTGCTGCTTGCTATTCCCTCACCGCCTTGGCATCCCACGACCTCTTCCGCGAAGTGCTCGCTGGGCCGTACCGGGGGGTGCGCGCGGTCCCGCGTTTTGCTAAAAGGTAAAACGGTTAGCTTGCGTGTAACATAGATGAACCCGAGAAAGCTTACCGCTTCACTTTGCGGCGCACGCACGGTCTCGTCGACGCTGAGAATGAGGCAAGCGGCCTCAGTTGCGCTCTGGATTGCGTTGACCTTGACGAGACTCGGCTCCCAGACGAACGCGTCGAGGTTGTTTCGGATGCCGTCCGCGCCGTCGACGTCAACGCCGAACCACTTTTCGCCATTCGCGTGTTTCATCCGCAGCTTATTCAGGATGTCTGTAGAGTCCAGCCCCGCGTTGTCGCTGATTTGCCGGGGGATCACTTCCAACGCTTTGGCGAACGCTATCATCACCAGCTGCAGCTTTCCAGGAATAGAGAGTGCGTGCTTCCGGATGCGTGACGAGAGATCGAGCTTGTGATTGCAGCATGTATGAGCGTTATATAATGTGCATATATTCAGAGCTATACTGACCTCAATAGCGCCCCCTCCCGCAACGATTTCGCCGTTCTTCACGGCCCGCTTGACCACCATGATGGCGTCGTGCAAACTCCGCTCCACCTCCTCGATGAACTGTTCCGCGCCTCCTCGGAGAATCAGCGTGCACGTTTTCGCCTTCGGGCACTCCGTGAACAGGTTGTAGCGCTCGCCGCCGATCTGCTTCTCCTCGAAGGACCCACAAGTGCCAAGGTGCTCGCGTCTGATGTCCGAGCATGTCGACTGGATGGAGCCACCGACCGCCTGGACCGTCCTCTGCAAGTCGTCCGCAGGCACGCGACCAGCGCAGAAGATATCGCGGTCCGCGAACCATTGCGTCGCGAGATCACCAATGGGGAGCTTGCTCAGAACGACCTTCGCGCCTGTCTTCTCAATCGCCTCGAGCTTACGGTAGATGATCTCCCATTCGGCATCGACGATCGCCTGGTAGTCCGCAACGTGCTCGACGCGCACCTCGGCATTGTCCTTCTCTGCCTTCAGCTCGAGCTCCACGTTTAGCGAAAGGATGAGAGGGTCACGGAAAGATTTTGGTTGCTGCTCTGCGCCGGCGTACGTGAAGGTCTTCTTGAAGGAGACACCTTGGATAAGGAGTGAGTCCTGCATGCCGCCACCAGGGATCTTCTTCACGCCGATGAGGTTCTCGTTGAGGTCTTCGGGGTCCAGACACAGTACCGCCTCGACAACCATGTTGGAAAAGAAGGGCTTTTCCGAGTGGATGAGTTTAGAAGACATGGACGTGGACGCGCACTTGATGAGCAGAGAGCGGAACTCCCTGTAAGATTTCAGCAAGCACGTTCACGGTGACATCAGGAGTACAACACACTCGGGATTTGACTTGTCAACGGTGATCTGAACAGACTTGATGTGCTCCACGGCCTACTCGCGTACTGAGCCTAGCACGGAGAAAATACGAGCGCACATACGCACCAGGTCTGATGCTTGCCTGAGACCCTTCATGATTATATGGGGACTGACACCTTCCTCGATGTAGCCGCGGACCTCCTTCAGAAGCTGCGCCGCTAAGAGCACGACGCTCGTGGTACCGTCACCGACCTCCGCATCCTGCGCACGGGCGATGTCCACGAGTGTACGGGCCGCCGGGTGCACGATGTCCAGGAGCTTGAGGATAGTCGCGCCATCGTTCGTGATCTGCGCTTCGCCCCGCTCGTTGACAATCAACTTATCCATGCCACGAGGACCGAGGGTGGTAGCCAACGTCTCTGAGATCGCAAGGCACGCCGAGATGTTGGACAAGAGCTGGGGTTTTCCTTGCGATGTGTCTGTCCCCTCCTTGAGGAGGACGACGGTAGGTTGCTGCGCGCGAGCGTAAGTAATACAATAATGATGTGGGGAAAATCGCGGCGTACCATGGGTAGGCCCCGCTGCATTTTGTTCAGGAAGAGGGAAAGGGGAAAGGAAGAGGACGATGAGGACGTCGCCTCGCGCGTCCGATTGAATTGTCAAAGCGCCGAGATATCGTGGGAGGAACTTGCCTATCACGGGTGCTTGCACATGTCGACGCGTCGGCGGGACCGCGTCGGTGGCTGCCAGAATTCCGTTTAATTGACGCGTCGACTCGACGCGTCGCTCGCGCTTCACACACCTCGCTTACCCACCCTTTGCTTCCTGCTCCTCCGCTATGGCCGCTGTTGAACAGCAGCCCATGTTTTTTGCTGGCTCTGACGACGAAGATACGCCGGATATCAAGATGGACACGGACGCGCCCCCAGCACCGGACATCTCAGAACCTGGCCCCAGCGTGGCGCCACACCGAACCCAGAGGCCGCTCTTCTTTGGGGACAGCGATGATGAAGAGGAGATTAAGATCAAGTACGAGGTGAAGGAGTCCGTACCCATGGCAGACGTTGAAGACGACATGGAACTGCAGTTGGATTTAGAAATCCCGGATGTCGTTGAACTCCCTCGCACGTCCAGCGCATCTAGTATGTCCACTACATCCGATGGTGCTCGAATATCTCCCCTGCCTTGTGCAGTGAGCCCTTCTGCTCAGGCCGCGAAGACGGAAGAACCCCCTCTAAAACGTCGCAGACTCTCGCCCCTTCAACAAGCGCCAGATATCTCGATTCAAGACTCTTGGTACCTTGGCTCTTTTCTCGTCGACAGCGCCTGGAGCACGGTCAAAGGCACTGGATACATCAAGACTGGCGAGGAGATTCACATTGAACGCGACGAGATCGACAAGCCTCCACCCCCTCCGGTCAAGAAGCCGGTGAAAGAGAAGTCCAGTGGCGGCAAGAAGCAGTTGACCATCGCGAGTATGCTCAAGCCTGCACCTGTCAAACCTTCAGGGAAAAAAAAGCAGGACACTGTCGTTCGCATTACCAACAGCAGAGGATTTGGTGCGCCGTATATATATGCGTCTTTGATTGATTTGACTAATGCGGCGCTTAGAATTCGGACGTCTTCCGCAAGACGTCGCGTCCTGGGTCTCGCGGCTTCTTGATCTAGGTCCGTATGCTTCCCGTAGAGCTCGCGCGATAGTCGTTTATCGCATACAGATATCGTCGAGTTCCGGAAATGCACCATGGTCGATTGTCCCGCCAAACTCACGACCGGCGCGAACTTGATTCTGTCCTTGTCTGTGTTTATCAAAGCTTCCGCATTTCGAACACCGTCTATTTCGTCTAACGAAAAAGAGAAAGACAGGTCGAAGATCATGTTCAACGAAGGGCGTGAGACCGAAGAAGAGCTGATTTTGAGAGAACGCAAGCGGTCTCTAGGCAGCTGTTCAAGCGCATCAATTTAAAGCCCGTGAAGAAGGCGGGGGTGTCATCAAAGGCTGGAGGGAAGTTGACCCAGCAGGACTTGCAAGTGCTGACTCAAGGACCTCGCCCGCCTGCGACAAAGTCGTCTGGGAATGGTGACGACGATGACGGCGAGGGCGATATGACAGAGGACCAGATCAACATGATCTACCAGAAGTTCGTGCTCTATCTCGTCTTACACCGTGCGAGACTGACAGCCACGTTACAGGGCACAGCAGAACGACAGGGATATGGGTGAGATGGAACCCGCCGAATCTTTCACGATGAAATTACGAGGATACCAGAAACAGGCTCTCTTGTGAGCAGACCGTGACTCGTCACATCCGTTTACTGATAGGTCCACAGGTGGATGCACTCCATCGAGACGGGTGCCGCATCCGCTCGAGAGGCAAAATCTTTGCACCCACTGTGGAAACAGTGAGTGAACAGTTCGATAACGCTGTGGCAGACGGACTCATACATTATAGGTATCTCTTCCCCATGGACCCACACAATGAGGTACTGGACCTCACGGCTGATGAAGAGTTCTTCTACTTCAACGAATACTCAGGCGAACTCAGTCTTGAGTTCCCGAAAGCAGAGCGGAAATGCAAAGGCGGCATCCTTGCGTGAGTTATCCGCATATTCACACTGGTACCCGACTGACACTATTGTTTGTTAGTGATGGTATGATTTTTGTCACTGTTTGGTTCTTCGGCACTGACCGCACTCGTGTCTGGGGCTTGCGTGTCTAGAAAGTCAGTTGCTTGCGTTTGCTAGTATCTAACTACTGATAATCACCTGCAGTGGGTATGGGTAAGACAATCATGCTGTCATCGCTGATACAAACGGCTCGCGAACCGGAACCCCTGAATGATGATGATGCCAACGGATCCTCCAAGACGAAACAGCTCCGACTGAACAACACATTCCGTGTAGCCGCGAAGCCCCAACCTCAGCGGCGCAAGGGTCCCTCTGACACGCTCATTGTCGCTCCGACATCACTGCTAGCGCAGTGGGCAGAAGAACTTGAGCGCTCGAGTGAGCCGGGCACTTTGAACATCCTTGTGTGGCATGGCCAAAATCGACTGGACCTCGACTCAGCCATGGACGACGACGATGCCATCAACGTCATCATCACTTCGTACGGTACCTTGGTGTCTGAGCACGCTAAACATGAAAAGCATTCGTCTTCGGTATATGAGAGTACGCCCATCTTTCTGACAATCATATCACACACGACTGACGCTGCATTCTCTCAGTCGAATGGTTGCGTAAGTCCTTATTAATAGTTTCTCATCGTCAACACAGCCTGATCATCTGTATCAGGTGTTATACTCGACGAAGCCCACCACTGCAAGTCTCGGACGAGCAAAACGGCGAAGGCAGTTTACGCTCTTCGTGCACGCAGGCGATGGGCTGTGACTGGAACTCCCATTGTCAACCGCTTGGAGGATCTCTACTCGCTTTTGTAAGCCCGCCGTGTCTTTAGAAGGACACCACACTCATCTTTGCGATCACAGGAAATTCTTGGATTTTACGCCATGGTCGAACTACACATTCTTCCGATCGTAGGTATCTCGGTGGGCTTTGCGCAACATGGGCTCACAGCACCTCCAGTTTCATCACGTTACCTTTCTTGGCTCGCGACCGGAAGGCCGTTGAGGTCGTGCAAATCATCCTCGAGAGCGTCCTTCTGCGCCGCGAGAAGGATATGCTTGACTCCGATGGCAAGAAGATCGTAGAGCTTCCCGCGAAAGAGGTCTGTCCGAGGTACACATCTCATGTAACGCCACCTTAACCAGCCCCATAGATCAAGGTCGAGCGACTGGACTTCTCTCCGCTGGAACGCAAGATCTACGACTCGCTGTACTCGGATGCGAAGAAGGACTTCGAGAACCTGAATGAGAAGGGCCTTGTCAGCCGCAATTACACTCACATTCTC
Source organism: Epithele typhae (assembly GCF_022376455.1). Taxonomy (NCBI): domain Eukaryota; kingdom Fungi; phylum Basidiomycota; class Agaricomycetes; order Polyporales; family Epitheliaceae; genus Epithele; species Epithele typhae. The sequence continues at coordinate 9,979 of NW_025954215.1, read as the reverse complement.
GCAATGTTGATGCGGTAGGTAGTGATCATTTGAAACCTCGAGGATACAACTGATCGAGATGTGCAGGCTGCGACGCGCAGTACTCCACCCCAACCTCGTATTGTCATCAAGCGAACGTGGGTCCTCGAAGGCACCAGCAGGCAGCGGTACTATCGACGTGGAAGAGCTCATCGAGAAGTTCGGGCAGGGAGAAAACTCCGTGGGAGATAGCAAAGTCTATGCCGAAGGCGTTCTCGCAAACCTTGGGCAAGAGGGCGACGCGGAATGTCCCATCTGCTTCGACGTTATGGAGACGCCGGTCATCTTGCCTGAGTGTATGCACCAGTCGTGAGTTGCACTCTAATAGTCTCTATGTGGTTTGTGGTTGTCGACACGATAGTCCGTCACAGCTGCAAAGACTGTATCGTGGCCTTTATCGAAAAATGCCGGGAGAAGGGCGAAGACGGCAAGTGCCCGACATGTTCCCGTGGTCCAGTGAAGGTAATGCGACAAAAACGTTGAGAAGTTGGTTTGCGCTCACCCCGCTTACAGGAACGTGACCTGCTGGAGGTAGTCCGGGCGCGAACGAACGGCGGCGAGAAGGATTCAGAGACACCAACATCATCGACCCAAGTGACGTTGCGTCGCAACGACTTCCGCTCGTCCACGAAGCTCGAAGCATTGGTCCAGCACCTCCGTACGCGCCTGCACGTCAACGCCATTTCCCTCATTCGCTGACGCCCTACAGGCCGCCTACGCGACCAAGATCCGTGCTTCCGAGCGGTCGTATTCTCTCAGTTCACCAGTTTCCTCGACCTCATCCAGGTAGTACTGGAACGCGAGGGTCTGCCTTGGCACCGCTTCGATGGCTCGATGGACATCAAAAAGCGTAATGAGGCGGTCAGCAGCTTCAAGGCGGCGTCCCGTGAGCCGAAGGTGCTTATCATCAGTTTGAAAGCAGGCGGAGTGGGATTGAACGTGAGTTTATCATCGTTCATATTTTACGAACCAAGTGCTGATATGTTTGGGAACGCAGCTGACGAATGCGAACCACGTGTTCATGGTGAGGACGCTTTGACATCTTGATCTACCAACGACTTATGCTGTGCTGTTAGATGGACTGCTGGTGGAACGCCGCTACGGAGAATCAAGGTAAGCCGTCCCATTGCCATTTAAACAACGGCGGCCGTATTGAACGTGTTTGCGCGTCAGCGATCGACCGTGTCCACAGGATCGGGCAGAACCAGACTGTCTACGTGACTCATTTCATCGTGAGATTTACGTCCTCTATGAGTGCGCCGTGCGATCACTTACGTTGAACGTCGGATAGGTGAGCGGTACGATCGAAGGCCGCATCCTGCAGATCCAGAAGCGCAAGACCGCGATCGTCAAGGAGGCATTCAAGGGCAAGCGCGACAGCGACCCCGAGAGCATCGAGAACCTCAAGATCATGTTCGGCGACGACCACCCCAGCCAGTATTGATGTGCTGACGCTCGACCACTTCCCGGAAACGGTTCATCGTGTATGCCCGATCTATGATACATATACAGAGACGACAGAGAGACCCAGATACCTAATTCTATATCACCGCAGAGTCCGGACCGGATTTACGCCCGTGTTCAGGCCTTGTCGTCTACGGACGTGTTTTCGCTGCGCGTGTCAGCCTCCCTTCTGTGCATCAGCACCGTGGCGGCGACGAGACAGCCTACACCGAACATGCCAACGACCTGGAGCGGGCGCGTCAGGATGCGCCGCGACGGCTGTGAGAGCTGAGGTTCAGAACACGCACCCCGCTGAAGACCGCCGGACGCCACCAGACGTATTCCCCGGTGAGGAGCGCGCCCTCGATGGGGGTGCCTGCGCACCGATCAGCACAAGCCGGGCTACGCTACGCACCGTATGTGCGCAGGGACCACAGCACGCACCGATGAGGCTGCCGAAGCCGCTCATGCACCACGCGATCCCGAGTCGGAGCCTGCGGGAGCGAAAACGGTCACCAGTCAGCTTCACCTCCGCGGCGGCGGTCCGAATGGGACGCTGACCCGGTCTCGGACATGCTGCCCGCCATCGAGACCAAGAAGGGGCCGAGGAGGGCGATGTCTGGGTTCCGCGCACGCGACGTCAGCGGGCCGCGCTCCTCGTGCGGAAGGGCGGACGAAGGAAGACGCACACGCGCCGGCGAAGAAGCCGTAGATGGACGCGATCGCGACGACGCTCGCGACGGTGTGGAGGCCGATCATGCCGAAGACGAGCACGGCGCAGGCGACGGCGGAAGCGGTGACGACGCGGCCCACCCCGGCGTAGTGGGCGAGCGCGCCGCTGAGGAGGCGCCCCGCGAAGCTGCACCCGTTGAGGATCACGAGCTGCGGGCGCCGGCGGGCGGGGGATCGCGAAGGTGGATCAGCGGACTGGGTTTGCGGGGACGGCAGCGGACGGGGCCGGAGCGGGGCCGGGAGCAGAAGCTCACCGCGTAGAAGGAGAATTGGGGGCTGAGTCCGTGCTGGATGGCGTCGAGCTGGATGTAGAAGAGCGGGAAGTAGAAGTCGACGATGAAGACGGAGATCCTGCCGACCCGGGGAGAGGAGGGGGAAGGTCGCGATGGTTAGTCTTATGTACGTCGTCGCAGGTGAAAGCGCAAGGGGACACCCACCCAATCACGGTGAGCACGTACGGCGGGTCGCGCGCGAACGCCCGCGCGGACGTCCACATCGCCCGCCACCCGCTCCCGCCGCCCTCCTCCGCGACGGGCACGCAGCGGAGGCGCGTGAGCGCACAGCCGACGAGGAGCAGCCCGGTGTTGAGCGCCGCGTTCGCGCGGGTTGCGGTCGCGAACCCGAGTCGGTCGAGCGTGTTGTTGAGCATGATCGGGTTTACGACCGGCGCGAGCGAGGCGCCGCCGGCGACGAGGGTCATGGCGAGCGCGCGCCGACGGTGGAAGTACTGAGAGACGACGGCCATGCTCGGGATGTACACCATCCCGGCGCCGATGCCTACACCGAGACCTTGGACGAGGAAGATCTGTGGATGCAATGTGAGACGGGGCGGCGAATGTGAATCGGTCGTTCGCATGCCTGGTAGAAGGCACCGGGCTGGGCGAGGGAAAGCATAAAGGTAGAGAATGAGAGAACGACACATCCGCCGTAGAGAAGGTGGTAGCTAAGCAAATGGTTCAGCCACTACTTTGTTCTATACGCGCGTTCCCACTTACAAGTATCCGCGGTCGTAGAGATGACCGACAGGGATGCCGAGCAGCACGAGCAGGAAGGCTGAGATGCTGCCAATCCACCTGAGAATGGCGCATGCGTTGTCAGCATCTCAGCAGTCAATCGAGGGCACTCACGAGATGGTCGAGGACGATGTGTTGCTCAAGTAAACTCGGTTATAATAGTCTAAATGAAAGTCAGCGGTGGTCAGAGTTGAGACCAAGCCGCATACAGTACCTTGGTAAACCCCAAAGGAGTTCGTGTAACTAGAAGTTGGATTAGTGTAACCTTGGGTGACTTGCTGACAACGGGTCGTTACCCAACTGAGCCCATCTGCAAGAGGAAGCTGGGGGCACAAAGTGAGCATTTGCCAATTGGCGGGGAGAAAAGAAGTCGACCTACGCGCCGAGAACGTTTCTCCATGCTACCCGCCCCCCTTCTGGGTATGCATCCAGTTCAGCAGCGACGACGGTCTCGTCCTTCGGGGTTACTGGCTTAGCGTTGACGAGAGCGGGTGGAGGCAGGATGGAGGCTGTCGAGACGGATTTTGATTCCTGACACGAATTTTGTGACAAGGTCGCACTTGCATGGCCAGAGTCCTGGAGAGGTTGCATTCCAAGTGAGCGCTGGAAACGGAGACGCAAGGCAGGAGAGGGAGGGAAAAATCCGACGCACATGCGTTGCAGACGCAGGGTATTTGAGTCGCGAGCAGACCTTGGACGCAGGCCCGGTATCGATCAGTGTCCCGGATTAGAGGACGATAGAATGAGAAAAGAGACGAAGCACCTGGCGATGGCCGGGTTCTTACGTCTGGGTCGTAACTCTGGCGCCATGGCCGGACTATGCCCCCTCGCTAGAACGGCCCTCGAGGACATCTAGCACCGGTACGCGCGCGGTGTGCAGCTGTGGCCCATCACCAGACGTTCCATAAAGACGTAAGGCCGAGCATAAATAGTGCGTAAGCGAGCGGGACGGGAAGCTGGCGGGAGACACGGTGGCCCGAGGAGGTAGACGGCCACTCGGTGATTGGCTCGATCGGCCCGCAAATCCCTGTGGCTGTGCCACACGTGAACACCTCGGGTCCATTCTGTTACCGTTGATGCTCTTCGCTTGTGCAAGTGGAGAAAAATGATACACCCAGTGGATGAACAGGTACATGTTGTTCGCCAAGTGCGTTGTTATTATATAAGTACGTTGACCCCCACAGCTTATGGCGAGATGGCCGAGCGGTCTAAGGCGCCAGAATCGGGCGATGGGATTTGAACCCCCGCAAACCTGGTCGTTTGAATCCCGCTCTCGTCAAAATGGCTCGAATCCTCTTTTTGCTCCACCAGCACCAGGATGAGGTTTGTTGCGTCCATTGCGTCCATACATTTGCGGGATACTATCACGACCCCAGTGATGAGAAAGGCCCCAGTGTTGAGAAATCTGGTCTGACGGTCCTGTCCCTCGTCCGATAATGTTGAAAATTCACACGTTGGTAGCAATATGCGTTAAATTTCGTTTGCAAAAAGAACGACGTCGTTCCGTGCAGAAACAAGCCCGATCTTTGGCAAACATATCTCAAATGAGAAAGGTTGAGGATTTGATACCCGTCGGCTACGACCCCATGACCAGCGCTTAGGTGGAAGCTGCGCGAGGGGCATTGGACGAAGCATGGCTGCGTTGCTTCGAATTCTCTGGCACAATATCTGCGGGAGGGGTGAAAACGCACTTTGGGTCAGTTCAAGCGTGACTTCAGCCACAGAACGTGAGTGAGTTTCAGTCTCCGACGTTGCCGTCGGGGAGGATGCTGTCATCACTGGACGTATCCGACAGCTTAGCCGAGCGGAGTTGATGTCGTGCGTGACCCGCGCCGTGACCCCTCGGCGAAATTCATAATAGGGCGCGGCGGTCGCCACGGGCGCAATACTACCGTTTCTCTGAAATGTTGCAATCGCTTTTTACAACACTGTCAGCATGAAAAAATCGAAGACTATGCAGAGTAATGGGAGATCCAGGTTGCCTCGCGGCGTCACACTCATCACTGGGCGTGCATAATGAAGGCAAAACATCAAGTTATAAGCAATGTAATTTCCAATGTAGCACCTGCGCAGCACCTTGGGCATCACCGATATACAAATAATCGACGGGAACACTGTATCATACATTGGGCTTCAAGCACGAGAGCCAACGTCCATGCACACAAACCACGACACGAACGGTCTACGATATACACGGGGGATTGATGCAGGCAACGAAAGCTATCAGAAAACAATACAGACAGGTGTCCATGCTGAACGGCCGCCCACGAGACAGAGAGAGAGAAACAAAAGCGCAGCGATGAGAGGGAGCAGAGGAGGGGAGGCGGACGCAGGAGGAGCTATACTACTGCCTCACCGATGGAGAAATGGACCTGATCGCCCTCGGCGAGAGTGAGGCGGACAGGAAGCCGGGGGTCGATGCGGACGGGGGCACTCGAGCCGACAAAGAAGTCACCGCGGGTGAAGTTGCGGGTGATGGCGGCGGTTTCTTCCTCGGTGAGAGGGCGTGGTCGCTTCGTCGGCCGGAAGGTGGAGGTGGAGGCGCTGGGGTTTGCGTTGGTGCTGGGCGCCGTGCTGGTGTTGGCGGGGGCGGCGAAGGTGTTGCTGTAGTCGTAGTACGGCGGGTGCTGGAGCCCCTGCTGCATCTGCGGGGGTAGGGCATCGTCGGGAACGGCGGCACCTGGGCTGCGCACGGGGACGGCGGGGGGTAGGATAAGCCCGGGGAACAGGGGCCGCAGAAAGGGAGAGCAGAACGTACGGGGTTGCGCCTGGTTCTGTTGGTGGGGATCTGTGTCGGGATCTGGGTAGGTGCATGAGGCCCCGAGGCCGCGCTTGAGGCAGCTCTGGCGGGGCGGGCGGCGGTGAGGCGGGGCGGACGGGGGTCGGGCGGCGGCGGGGAGGGCGCTCGGGGGAGGGACATACCTGGCAGGGGAGGGCCTCGCTGCACCTGGTTTTGCCGGCGTGGCAAGCGGTGCAGGCCCTGCGTACGGACGGCGCCTTGGCTGCGGAGGGGCGGAGGGGCGGAGGGCGGAGGGGCGGAGGAGGTCAGCACGGACGGCGGCGGCGGGGGAGGCGGCATACGCACGCTTGCGGCCGTCGGCCTGGCCGGCCAAGGCGGCCTGTTGCTGTTGGAGGTCGCCGGCCAGCTGGTGATTGTGCTGCTGGAGCTGCTGGGTGTCGATCGACGGAGGGCCCGCGTCCTGGGCCGGCGTGGACGCCTCTGAGAGGGCCGACATGGGGGTGATGGGCGGGGCTTCGGAGGTCCTGCCATTTATCCCGCCTTTGCTGGCCCCCGCGCCCCCACGTGCCGTCCCTGCCGACCGGGCTCTCCGCCCTTTCCCCGCCGTCCCTCCGCCGCCTCGCCGCCCGCACGCCCACCCGGCCCCGGCTCTCCGTCCCCCGGGCCCGGTCTCCGCCGGCTATCCGGCTTTCCTCCGCCCACCATGACCGCCCGCCCCCGCTCCCCCCGCGACCCGCAGGGCCTCCCGCACCCTGCGTTCGCCGACTTCCAGCTCTTCGACCCGCCCTGCACGTCGCCCCGCCCCCGCCCCCACTCCCGCCCTCAAACGAGCTCTTTTCCGTCTCCGAAACCTCGGACATCTTCGGCTTCCTCGACAACTTCGACTGGGATCTCAATGTCGACACCCTCCAGCAGTCTTTCGCCGTACCCGCAGATATATACCAGAATCCACTCCAGGAGACCGCTCCGCCGGGACTCGACAAGCTAGCGCCATCGTCCAACCTGTTCTCCTCCCAGGGCGATCAGCATCTGCAGCCTTCACCTCCACAACCTCCTCAACCACAGCACCAGCCCCAGCAGTCCCCCACAGCCCTGCGATCCGCACCGCCCGCCCAGCCTCCCCTATTTGCACCCCACCAGAAGCGAAGCCGCGCATCCGCTCCCCCAGCCGCTCCCCGTCCACCTCCTCCTCACGCGCGACCCCGTCCGCGGCCGCGGCCGCGGCGTCCCGCGCCGCCAAGCCGCTGCTCTCCACGCCCCAGAAGCGGCTGAACCACATCATGTCCGAGCAGAAGCGCCGCAACGCGATCCGCGAGGGCTACATGCAGCTCACGACGCTCCTCGCCCCCGCGGGCGCGCCCCCCGGCTCGGGCATGCCCACCCGCGGCCGGCCCAAGGGCAGCGGCAGCCGCGGGCGCGGGACGAAGGGCAAGAGCGGCATCCTCTTCGCGCGCGCGAGTACATCTATTGGCTCGAGGAGGGCCGCGACGCGCTCCAGGAGGAGGTCGCGCGGCTCGAGGCCGCCGCGGGCATCCGCTAGCGTGTGCGCGCGGGCGGCGCGAGGTGCGGGCCCCGCGCGGGAGGTCGGCGGCGCGCGAGTGTGGGGGGAGGGAAGCGACTCCGGTGAGTGTCTTGCGCCGTGTGCTCGTGCGGCGTGTTCCCTGACTCATGTCTTTTGCGCTCTGCAGGGTTGTACTTTTATTTTGGGGAGGACCACTGCCGCTTCTTGGTGACATGCCGATGCCGGGCGCAAACCCTGCGGCGATGCAGGTGTGTGAAGCTTTCCGTATTGCCGGAGGAGACACTTATACAGTCGCTGACCTCTGGCATCTCTGTCTACCCGTGGCTTCTCCACTAAGCACCGCCCGAGCAGTTACGGCAATCCGGGTTTCGGATGGTGGTCCTGGATCACGGACTCCGGACGGTGACCTTAATAAATGTATGTGTTGTACACTAATCCTCTGTATTTTTGGCACTGCGAGAACGCGGTCATCGTGCAGCCCGTCGCGTTCATGATACAGCCGGCCTTCGACCGATCCATACGTCTGCCTTTTCGAAGTTCGCCGTACGGTCCCAGCGACTCGCTGTTGGCATTTGGTCAAACAGGTATTCGGTCACGCCATCACCCATGCGCATTCGACGTGAATATGGACTACAACGGTACAAATAGGAGCAATCATCGGCGACATGCAAACCCACAGCAGCGGCAGACCAACGAGGTCAATAAATCTCATGAGAGCCGCAATAGTGCTCAGTTCATGATCTGGCCCGCAATTCCACGATGCCCTCTTCCTCGCGAGTACACGGCTACCCCTCAGTCGATATTGTATCACCCGCGAAAAGGGAAGCGACTCGAGCTTGACCATGAAGTCCACGCCTTCATCCATGCGAAAACGTTCTCTGCAATCGGGAGGCGCGTACGACGGGCGCTCGAAGGGCTCAACAGACTCGAGTCGAGTGACCCGACGAGGACGACAGCTCCGATGTGCTTGTATACGTCAAGCTAACGTACCCAGCTCGAAAAACCTATCTTCATTTCGGTCCACTGTACCATCGCGACGCGGTCAGCCATCGCACCCAAGACGTGCAAGACGATGGAACATACCCACTTTGATCATTCTAAGTGGCAGGCTTCAAACCACGCTTGACCATCGCAGCCTCAAGTCGCCTCCAAGCCTCGTCGACCTCCCGCTTCCGCTCCCGGTCACGGCGCCGAGTGCTTCGCGGCCCCCGGTCCAGATCGCTCCGCGCCCCCGCCCACACGCCTCTTTCCGCCGCCTCCCGAATGTCCCAGATGGCCTCCATCTGGGCCAAAGGGCGCTTGTCCCACGCGGCGCTGTCGGCCAACCACACTTCCGCCTCCGCCCGGCTTGCTTCGAGCTCGCGCAGGACCCTGTCCTCGACCGCCCGGCACTCCTCCACCTCCTTCTCCGTCAACACCTCCAAAAAGGCCGCGGGAGTCTTGCCACGGAGCACACAACGCCCCAGGAGCCCCCGCTTGGAGCAGCCTGAATCCTCCGAACAGGCGTCCTGGCCCGCACTGCCGTCCGCCGCGTCCGAGTCCACGAGCCGCTCCCACAAGCCGCGGGCGAACCACGCGTGCGCGTACGCGTCTCCGATGCAGTCAGGGTGAATGCGGCGCAGCGCGCACGCCGCGACGAGCGCGCGCGCGAGCGGGACTGCCAGGCCGCGGCTGGAGCGGAGGAGCGTCGGGCGGCGCGACGCCCACGGGCAGAAGTCGGGCTCGTACACGCCGAGGGTGTCGTCCGCGGGGTGCCACTCGCGTCGGGTGGCCGGGATCTCGATGGGCTCGTATACGCTGATGGGGTCCCAGCTCCGCCAGCAGCGCTCGAACTTGAGGAAGCCGATGGTGCGCGTAGTGGGTGGTTTACCGGAGGTGGCAGGCAGGGGTAGGGCGATGTGGGCGACGATGTACTCGCGGGGCAAGTTGCGCTTGGTGTCCAGGAAGTGATCGAGCCGGGTGACGACGCACGAACACAGAGCGTGGGATGAATGGACGTGGTACTCCGTGATCAGGGTTTCGATGAACATGGTCATCACTTGGTCGAGTCGCCATTGGATGGCCCATGGTCTCTGTTTGCAGCTGGGCCAGAGTTGATGGAGGAGGACGTTAAGCAAAGTAGGGACAGGGTCAGGAGGGGGGCCGAAGACCACCCTCTCGAGTACTTTGAGAAAAAACTCGGAAAACATCGACGGGGAGCCGGGGGACTAGAGCTGAGGAGGCGGGTGACGGGGTCTCTTGCAAGTAGTGGTTAAGAGTCTGCATGTTTATATACGCGTTCGGGATGACGTTCGTGGCACGAGCCGGCTTACATAACGACCCCTCACGACATTAATGCTCACTGTGCAGTGCTGGCAGCGGGAGTAATGAAGTGAATACCTCCCGCGGCACCCGCAGGCGGCGACGCCGAACGCATCAGTGGCAATCTCACTCCGAAAGTGTTTGGGCAGACTTGTTTGGGCAGACTTCTGATGAACTCTGAGTAAGGCAAGGACCGACTGTAAGCACACG